>NC_083726.1:2290833-2645000 GCF_028564815.1 Eubalaena glacialis
AGGAGCACGAGGAGGTCCCCATGTGAGGGGTGAAGAGCCTGTGTCCTGGTCTGGAGATGGCCAGGGGAAGGTAGACCCAGGGATGGAGGTGCCAGCTGAGGCTGGAGGGTGTCTGCAAGGCAGACGCCCAGCCGTGGCTACCTGGAAGGCTGCTTCACGGAGCCTGCAGCCCTTTAGGTGCTGAAGAGGCTTCAAAGTGCAGTAGCCAGTCTCCAGCTGTGGGCGGAGGCCTCCCGAAGGTCTCGCTGGAGGAAGAACTCCTTGTGTGGCCTCTCCTGTGGCCTGTTTGGCAGCTCTGTCTGGCTTTGACCCTTTTTCTTTTGAGTCCAATGCAGTGAACTTGAGTCCTGCCTTAGGGTTGACTCTGACCTGCCGAATGGGAACTTTCCTCCGGTTCCACCTCAGCTCGCTCCACCTTTGACTCGGGGCAAAAGTATTCAGCAAGATGTATGGTAGTAAAATTGAACTGTGAAACTTTATAAACAACCACTAATGGGCAGCTTGACCTGCCAAGACCTTGGGGCAGGGGTGTCAGGATAAGATCATGAAAAGGACATGGGTTTTGGCTTTAGACCTGGATCCCCAGCACCTCCCCCTTGCAGCTGTGCTGACCTGGGCCCGTCCTCCTGCCATTCTGAACCTTTTCCTCTGTCTTTCACGCGCAGATGCTAACACGTGTCTCCGAGGGCCGTGGTGTGACCGGGGTGATTCACATCACGCGCTACAGAGCAGAATGCCTGGTCCGTGACAGACACTTGTCTAACAGTTGTGAAGCGCCCGTATTTTAAGATGCGCCTTAAAATGTTTCCTGTGCTACATAGGAAAGATGTTGTATCTAATGCCAGGCTCATCTCCACTGTCTATTTCAGCGCGGAGAGAGTCAACACGATGAAGATGCTTTGTTTAGCGTTTTTCCCCACATGTGTTTATTTGATGCCTTCTCTTTGAACAATCGAGGTCCATTTGGTTTAGGGCCAAATAATAACTTAGCTGAGGCAGAGCGTGCTTTTAAGATCCCTAGATGTCCAATGACACAACTTGAACTCAATTAAGCTGGTCTGGGACAAATTTCCATCTGTGTTTCATAATGGAAAGTGGAGTCAATGAAAAAGCAATCAGTATAAATACGTAAAATGGCCATCCTCATAACCATCGGGTCATTGCTGGAAATTAAAAAGAAGCACACGAGTCCTGCTGCCTTGTGATGTACTGCAGGGCTCCCCAGACTCGAATTGGGGGCTAATTAAAGGTGTGCAGGAACGGGATCCATAGAGTTTGATTACGTTGCTGAATCTGGAATTGGGAGGGTGCTGCGCTCTTGACAATGGCTGATTTTCTTTGTGGAATTCAAAGGTATAGAGACCAGGGCTTTTACTGATAAACTATCGGACACCTAGTTGCACATTAATTTCCACTGGCCATCTCAGGCAAGGTGAAATGAATGCACAGCCATGGGAGAATTAAATGCATTTTTCATCGTCTGTGAACCTTGGAGGAGAAAAAGGCTTCGGTGACCTTCATAAGGAGTAGAGGATGTCCCCAGCAGCCCTGCATCTCTTGGTCAGTGCAGCACAGAGACAGGCCTTCTAGGGCCCTGCTGTCTGTCCCCGGGGAAGGGAAGCAGCAAAGAGCTTCCTGGGGCAACAGACACAGGGCTGGGGTGCTGTGGAAGCTCTCAGCAGAGCGACTTGCCACTTACATCCAAATGGCACTTTGTAAAGCGGGACGTTACCTCTCTTCGCCTGGTCTGTGGAAGATGGCAGAGAAAGCTGCTTCCTATGGGTCCCCTGAGGATGAGACAGGCCCCCAAAGCCTGTGGGGGACCCAGCACAGCCTTGGCACTGCCTGAGGAACAGAAGCGCTGGTCTCCAAGTGTCAGGAAGCCAGAACTTGCTTCCTCTGAACTGCGTGGCTTCAGGAAGACAGAGTGGCCTCCCGCCTCTGAGACAGGCAAGGTGGTCCCATATCTTTGGCCAACATGCCCGTCCAAACCCACTGGCCACACAGATTTCAACACCTTCACTGAATGAACATCTCGGGAAAGAATTGTCATCAAGGCGTGATGTCAATCAGAGTGCTGGCTAGAAATGAATGATGGCTCAAGATGTTTAATGTCCCCTCTGCTAACAGGGTGCAGAAGGGTGAGGGGGCCAGTGAGGAAAGGTGAGCACCCCGGTCCAGCAGCAGAGGGGTGCTTCCCTCCCAAGTGCCCCCGGAAGCCGAGGGAGAGGCGCTTTCTTCCCTTGCAGAGAGTGGCTGCCACGGAGGAGGGCCGATAGCGGGGGCACAGGGGACCCACAGGGACCACCCACAGGAGGGCGCGGGCCTGTCAACCCTGGCTTCATCCTTCCATCTTCTGTATCTTTCCTGTCCTCCCTTCAGCTACACCCATCTCGGGAGCAGAGGGCTGGGAGCCTGCGGACGTGTGTGCACAGGTCAGCCTCCGGGACCCAGGGCAGGGGGCTGGCGAGCAGAGCCGTTGGGTCTGCCCATCCCAGACTCCAGGGCCACTCTGGCTTCATCTCAGCATCAGCACCGGCGGAGATGCATTTAAATCTCCTCACATACACATCCTCACGCAGACAGGATGAGGGCATTGGTGGGGCACGGGGGCTCAGGCTGACCTTGCCAAGCCCTCCACATCCTTCCACGGGCCCTGACTCTTCCAGAATGTTCCCAGTATGGGAACAGGCTTCTCTTTGCTGATTCCATCTCATTTCCAAGATGGGGCTCCAGGAAACACCCCCTTTCACTTGTCTGAGGGAAATCAAACCTGTAGGGCCTCCATCCTGGCAACCTCAGGGAGGATGGCAAAGGGCCAGAGGGTGGGCATCTGGAGCCTCCTGACAGATGAGACCCAGGTGCACATAGCCAAGGACAACACCTGGTGTTTGTGCCGAGGCCCAGCTTTGACCGTGCTCTAAGGGACGCGAGGATAAAGGGAAGAGAGAAGAGGATTTGGGGAAAAGGGGCTCAGCTGGCTTCCTGGGGGAGCGGACTTTGCTGCCCGCATTCATGAGGCAGGGGGCTCCTGCCCACAGCAGCTGTGACAATGTAATTTTCGGAGCACGGAGCAGCTGCAGCTGTGTGCGGGCTTAGCTCTGTGCATGTGGTTGTGTGGTTGTGTGTGTGTGTGTGTGTGTGTGTCACGTGCCCCCTCCGAGATGTGTGGGCCAGAGCACAGGCCCTGCGTTCCTTACCATTCGGTCGGGACAAGTCGGAAGTGGTCCCAGCTGAGTCTGGGGCCAGCTGTGGGTCATGAGCCATCACGGCCTGTCCAGAGGAGGTCGGGCACCTCCCACGATCCCCAGGAGGCCTCCAGATGCCAAACACCCACGGGACCTCTGTCTCCCCCTTATCTCTTTTTCCGCAAATGATTTTACAAAACTTTGACTTTGAAAGCAAGGCTGACAGTCCCACGATCGCCCCTAACTTCTTTTCCTGGTCCTCGGTTGTTGACGTCTGGTTGCATTCTCTTCATTTCTCCCTCTCCTTTGTTTGCTGAAACATTTGAAATCAGGTTGCAGACATCACGTCCCTTCACGGGGCAGGCGTTGCCAGGAGAAGAGTGTCCCTGCCAGAGGCACGCTGTCACCTCCCCCAGGAGCTGTAAATGAGTGCAGCCCTCTGACGTACAGCCCTGGTTCAAATTTTCCCAATTCTCTGTCAGAATGTCACCAACAGCTGTCTGCTCTTCTGTTCTTTTGTTCTTCTAAAAATACGGAATTCAATCGAGCGTCTTGCATGAGGCTCCCTTTCTCCCTGGTCAGTGCAGTTTCCTGCACCTGCTGCAACAAATAACCATACCCTCGGCAGCTCAGACCAACGGGAATGGACTCTCACAGTCCAGAGACCAGAAGCCTGAAATCAGGTGTGGGCAGGGTGCATTCCTTCCGGAGCCCTGAGGGAATCCATCCCGGGCCTCTCTCCAACCCACAGTGGTGCCCGCATCCTTGGTGTCCTTGGTTTGTAGACGCATGACTCCAGTCTCTGCCTCTGTCATCACATGTCACATGTCCCATGGCCTTCTCCTTGTGTCTGTCTTCATGGTGCTTCCTCTTATAAGGACCCAGTAACTGGGTCAGGGCCCGCGCTCATAACCTCATTTTAACATGATTACCTCGGTAAAGACCCTGTTTCTAAATCAGGTCATATTTGCAGGCACCGGGTGTTAAGACTTTAGCAGATCTTTGCCGGGGAGACACAATTCAGCCCATAACAGAGACTTCAGTCAGGTACATCTACCTGCCTTTTGTGTTTTCGTGACAGTGACATTTCCAAAAAGTCTGGCCCACTTTTCTTGTAAAGTGGTCCACATAGTCTGGAGTTGTCCGATGCTGTCCTCCTGTCATTAGATACAGGATCACCTTCCGGCAGGAGTACTACGTGGGGATGCTGTGTGCTTCCTGGCATCACACTACACCAGGAGGTTCACCGTGGTCCTTCCTTCCACATCTGCTGATGCTAAGCTTGGTCACCTGGCTAAGGTAGTGACCACCTGCCCCCTCCCTTCAAGGTGCATTTTTCTTCTTTGTAAGAAACAGTCTATGGGGGACACATGGAGACCCTGCCAGTATCCTGTTCCCCAACAAGAGTTCATCAGTGGTTTAGCAGCCACGGATGCCCCCCACCCAGATCACCTATTTCCTGAATCCTTCCCTATTCTGAATTTATTCTTTGGCATTCCCTTCTTTTGAGTCTTATTATGGACTTTCATATTCTTAGTGTTTTCTAGTATTTCATGGTCAATTATTCTTTTGATGGTCAACTTGTCCCAAATTTGGTCCAAGTGAATCCCTGTCTCTAGGACCTGGTGTCCTTCATGCATGTCTTCATTAGTCTTTGAATCCTTCCTGGCTTTCTGGCACCACTGGTTTCCATGCTCACCTTGAACTTTCCCGTCCCATGCCTGGAGTCACCGACGTCTCCAGGGAACTCTGGCTCTTGTTCATGAGGGATTGAATTTAGAAACCAAGACCTGGGCGCTAGGTGTACTCCTTGCTTCCAGTCTCTTTCAAAGGACAGAACCAGGAACGTTTTTAGATTGTTTTTAAAAACAGGAGCTCATATGAACACCCCCCAATGCATGTACAAATTCTCAGCGCCTCGCTCACCTTCCCACATTCCAAATCTGTATGTTTATTTTCGCACTAAGAGATCCCAGCTCCTCCGCACAGCAGCGCAGGGCCTCCTGTGGTCCACCCTCCCAGGTGCGTGAAGGAGGCTTGGTGTCACTACCCCAGCCCTCCCAGCCACGATCAACCACCTCCTCAACTTCCAGTTTGCTTAGCAGTTCTTTCTGTGTGTGGAAACGCCATTTTAGAGTTTGCTTTGTAAATTACTTCTGAATGAATCTACTTTGGAATGATGTAAAACACCACGTACCTGATTTCAAATGTGAACATTTACATCCTTCCAAAGGCAAATCCCTATTCATACACGTCCTTTGGAGCATCTCCCACCCCACTCCTCCCCTCCCGTCACTCCCATCCCCCCGTGAGGCCCCATGTTCACCTGCTTCTATTTTATCTTTTTCATTTGAGCAAATACACACGTGTTCTAATTTCTTACACAGAAGGAAGGATCTGCACTAGATATACTATTTGTATCGTGTACACTCTACGTGTTATGTACATTCTTTGCACCCTGCTCTTTTCCACAGACCACAACTATCCTGGCCACAGTACCACGCTGGCCCAGAGAGTTCTTTGCTCTTTCCTATGAGCACATGCTGGCCCACTGAGCGGACTCAGCGTAGACTACTCCCTCGTCCGCAGGTGGGCATCTTGCCTCGCTTTGTGCTGTGCTGCTAGATAACAGAACAGCCTGCTACTCCTGTGGGTTTGTATTGATGGAGGGGCATCTTTAGGGCACCCTGCGAGGCGTGGGTTCATTGGGCCAAGAGTTCCTCCCCCCAAGCCTTTTTTTTAAATTGGAGTATAGCTGCTTTACACTGCTGTGTCAGTTTCTGCTGTACAGCAAAGTGAATCAGCCATACATATACATATATCCCCTTTTTTTTGGATTTCCTTCCCATTTAGGTCACCACAGAGCACCAAGTAGCGTTCCCTGTGCTATACAATAGGTTCTCATTAGTTACCTATTTTATACATAGTAGTTTACATATGTCAATCTCAATCTCCCTGTTCATCCCACACCCCCCTTCCCCCCCTTGGTATCCATATGTTTGTTCTCTATGTCTGTGTCTCTATTTCTGCTTTGCAAATAGGTCCATCTCTACCATTTTTCTAGATTCCACATATATGTGTTAATATACGATATCTGTCTTTCTCTGTCTGACATTTCACTCAGTATGACAATCTCTAGTTCCATCCATGTTGCTGTAAATGGCATTATTTCATTCTTTTTTATGGCTGAGTAATATTCCATTGTATATATGTACCACATCTTCTTTATCCATTCCTCTGTTGATGGACATTTCTTCCCCCAAGTCTTGATAGATATTGAGAGGACAGACTTGAGTTTGGTTCTGTGTGTGTGTGTGTGTGTGTGTGTGTGTGTGTGTGTGTGTGTGTGCATGAAAATGAAAATGGGGCTGTGACAAAGCTTTGTCTTCTCTGGGATGCTCTCTGAACACCTGGCTCCCACTTCAATAATCCTGGTGGCTTGAAGACCATGATGGGGAGCTGCCTGGGGAAGAGGAAATAGCGGGGCTGCAGTCAGGGGCTCCGGAGCGCCAGGCCTTGTATGCCTGTGGGACCTTAGGCACCTGTGTCTCTGGGCCTTTCCGTTCCCTCACCTGAAAGTGGGAAAACAATGCAAACCCTCCACGGTCCTGTTTCAGGATTAAATGACAGTCGGATGACAGTCTGTTGAGTCCCAACAAACTCCCCAGCCCTTCTCTGGGGAGAGACAGGGGCAGGGACTAAACACAAAGGGACACAGTGCGTTGGAGCGCCAGGTCCCAGCCAGCAGCTGTCGTAGGCACCTTCTTTCCCAGGGGACAGGCTGAGGCTGGAGCGGGGACAAACGACCATTTCTCTCTGTTTCCTTTGCTCCCATTCTGATCACATTGGCTCTGATGGGACATTTGGTGGAGGAAGAGAAAGTGTGGGTCCCAGATTTGTGGTCCAGACGCCAGGCTCGTAGACTTGTTCTGCCCCCAAGGTTGGGTGACCGTGAAGAGTCATGGGTGCCCTGAGCCTCTGTCACATCTGAAAACTGGGCTCATGGTTGCCATCCTGGGATGCACTGATGGACTCACAGGCATGCCGGGGACCATGTCTGGACCATTACTGGGTCATTATTGGAGGGTGATTTTCTTCACCACTCCTCTCACCCCCCTGTGTTATGGGTTAAGACATGTTCAAGCCCCGTACGTATGAATGTGACCTTATGTGGACATAGGGTCTTTGCAGATGTAGTCAAGTTATGATGAGCTCATTAGGGTGGGTTCTGGTCCAATCGCTGGGGTCCTCATAAGAAGAGAAGAGACACAGAGAGAGATACACGCAGAGGGAAGACGCGGGGAAGAGACACAGAGTGGGAGGCCATGTGAAGAGGGAGGCAGAGGTTGGAGTGATGTTCCCACAAGCAGAGGAAGCTGTGGCCACCGGGAGCTGGAAGAGGCAAGAGCAGATCCTCCCTGAGAGCCTCCAGAGGGACGCCCTGCTGACACCTTGGTTTTGGACTTCCAGCCTCCAGAACTGTGGGAAGATAAATGTTTTGAACCCTTTGCTGTGGCCTCCACAGGAAACAGACAGCCTGACTTGCTTGTTTAGGGTGGGCATCGAGTGGGGATCTGGAAGCAGGCACACACATCAGCGTTCATGCCTCTGTGTTCCAGGTCCCAACCCTCAGCCCCAGTTCGTGGACGTATTAGGGATGAGCTTTTTACAAAGGACATTCACCTTCATCACCTTCTGCACCAGTTCAAACAGCTGCATGAGATCATTGCCCCGACCAGTGCCCCCTTTAGAACGTACAGGCGGAGACGGTCATCTTCTACCCGTAGGACGGGATTTGGCTGGTGGAGTGGGACGAGATGGCCCTCCTGACCTGGCTGGCTCCAAGACACCACAGAAAGGAGCATGTTAATATTCGGTGCAGAGACCCCAGGCCGCATGCAGGCGTGATGATGGGGTCCCACTCTTTCTGCTGATGGGTTGCATGACCTTGAAGGAGTCACTTGACCTCTCTGAGCTGTGGCTCCCCAATTGCTCCCAGAGAGAGACCTTTCCTCCTGCCCTTTCCTGTCCCATGAGGACAGATGAGGTCACCTCTATAAAAGCACCTGGAACTCTGGAAAGGAGGCAACACCACATAGATCCAAGTTAATACATTTATTATTAGACTAGAGGTGTCTTCTTCCCTTTAGCTAATAACTATACTTTGTCTCTGCAGTATATTAATATGACAAGCTTTTAACTCCTGCTCTTAAAGCAGAAGAGCAGAAACCCTCTCCTTGCTCTCCTTCTCCACTGGGTCAGAAACCCCAGCAGAGGAGTCCAGCCACTGGCAGCACAGCAGTGGGGGTGTTCAGGCAGGGAGCCAGCTGTCAGGATGAGGCTCCCAGCCTGCTCTTCCTTCAGGGCCAGATCAGCTGCCCCTCCTGAAGGGAGCCTCCCAGGTGTTGGGAGGGCAGTCAGCATTCCTGCCCCCGCACACCGACCGGGAGCCACACTCTCCTCCGTGGTGTTTGTACAGAGAGCCCAGGTTTTGTCAGGGGAGCGCAGGGAGAGGCAAGGGAAGCTGGGACCCAGAGTCTTCACCTGTGAATCCTGGATGCTTCTACTGTGCAGGATTCGTCAGCAAAGTAACCCTGTGTGCAGCTTCACCGCCCCCCACCGGGATCCGCGATGGGCCCAGGCATCCACCAGCAGGTAACAGTCTTTGTCTTTGAAGGACTCAGTCTGATTAAGGAAATAGATGGTGAGACAGAATCTTTTTTTTTTTTTTTTTTTTTTTTAAGGAGATGGAGCAATCTGCTTTCTCTGTCTTTTTTTTTTAATTAATTAGTTTATTTATTTATATTTGGCTGCATTGGGTCTTGGTGCTGCACGCGGGCTTTCTCTAGTTGCGGCGAGCGGGGGCTACTCTTCGATGCAGTGCGTGGGCTCCTCATTGCAGTGGCTTCTCTTGTTACAGAACATGGGCTCTAGGCGCGCGGACTTCAGTAGTTGTGGCTCGCGGGCTCTAGAGCACAGGCTCAGTAGTTGTGGCGCACGGGCTTAGTTGCTCCACCACATGTGGGATCTTCCCGGACCAGGGCTCGAACCTGTGTCACCTGCATTGGCAGGTGGATTCTTAACCACTGCACCACCAGGGAAATCCCTGAGACAGACTTATAGGCAGTGTAATAAAAATGTGGAGATGGGGAGACATAACTTAAATATGAGACGAAAAATAGCTTCCTGAAAAGTTAAGTAACTGAATCGTCTTCTGCTTAGAGGAGGGAGATGTCTCCTGGGCCCACAGAAGCACGACCTGAGGGCACTGAGATCCCTGGGGTGCAGGGGTCTGAAAAGAAATGCAGGTGGGACTGCAGAGGCCAACAGAGAGAGGCAGGGCTGTGGCGCTGGGTGGAGGTTTCCAGCTTGGTCCAATCCTAGAGGTGTGGGAGCTTCTGCTGGCTGGGTTGTTCTCTGCAGTGTGCTGTGGCGGGCCTCCTGCCCTCTCTGGGCCTCCATGAAATGCTACCCAGTACAAGAACCCACCTCCACACCATGCTCTGATCCTGCATCTTCCAGCGGCTTCCTCAGCATCATGTCAGCCATTCAGGCACTTGAATTGTGGGTGAGTTCTCCAGATAGGAAAGGACAGGGGTTTCATCCCTGGAGGAATGATTTTATTTTGCTTCAGCCCATGTGGGATGAGTCACTGTGAGTCTGACTGGGAGGGGCTAATCCATGAGGATCACAATCATATATTCTAACTTAGGGGCAAAGCAGAGCACACACACTGTGGCTTTGTCCACTGCTGCCCATGGCAGACATCACTAATCGATCTCAGCTTCTTTCCCATTGAGTCTTAATCCCCCTGGAGATCTTCCATGCAGCCTCCAGGAGCTGGTTTGGGACGTGATCTGTGTTGACCATCCATGCTGTAGGGAAGCCACGGGGTGTCAAGCTGAGGGGCCTTCTGACTTCTCGGCGGGTCCCTGCTCCTTGTCCTCAGGTTGAGCCGGCACACTTCGGTAGAAACATGGCAACAGGATGAGAACGTGGGTTTTGCTCCCAGTCCTTGCTTAAGCATTTTCCTTCCCTCCCGTGTCTGCTCCCAATTTACTCATATCCTAGCTTATCTCCCTGGTTCCAAGTGCTTAACTCCAGACACGACTGTGATGGCCACCTCCACCTCCAACCGGATCCTGTTCCTGATCTGTCCGCCTGCTGCTTAGAGCCCACTTGTCTCCAGACAGTGTCTTGCACCCTCTCCATCCTGCTGGTTCTTGTAGGTCCCAAGCTTTGCTGTTGTGATCATCACCACCATCATTCCAACACCTCCAATGATCGAGCGGCAATGTCACACATATCATTCTATCGCTTAACATTAAACGGCAAAGTATACATGCTAATTTCCAGCCTACAGATGAGGACACTGAAGGTCAGGAAGGAGGCTAGGGATTTGTGCAGGGCCACACAGAGCTGGACGTGGAACCCAGGCTGGTCAGGACCAAAGCCTCACTCCCTGTCTGGGCCATGACACTCATATCACATTGGTTCACCTATTCAACAGATAATTACGATGAATGCTCTGAGCAGAAACCCAGGCGTGGTCCTTGAATTCGTGACATTTATAAGACAGTGAGTCTTGTCTGTCACTGTCTATTCACCCATTTATTTCCCCACCTCCCACTAGACGGCTTCTCCAAGGCTGGGACTGATAAATTTGTATTCCCAAATATACTAGCCAGGCACAAAAGAGTTTACAATAAATCTTGGATGGAGGGATGGAGGGATGGCTGGTTGGAGGGATGGATGGTTGGATGGATGGATGGTTGAGTGAATGAATCTAGAAGCTGGAAGAGACCCTAGAGGGCTTTTACTCCAATCCTTTTGGTGATGTATTTTTTCTGCTAGTTCACTCAAGACCCTTCTTGAACACCTCCATGGCTAGAAAGCTAACTAGTCCACGAGGAAACCTGTTTGGTGGTGGTGAAGTACCAGCTGTTGGTCAATTTATTTATAAAAATAACATAACTTTATTTTTGAAGACCTGGATTTGACGAAACATCTTTTTGGACAGGAGACAGTGGTGCAAAGGGTGCACGGTTGGTTTATATGTGACTCATACTTAACCCTGGCCTCCGGGTCTAGTTTGTAAGCAGGATAAGCAAGAAGGACTCCTCGGTGTCGTAGGAGAACCTCTACCTGCCCAGCTCCCACACCCGCTTCCTCTTCCAGGATAGGAGTCTAGCGTTCCAGAGCCAGGCAGCCCATTTTCCTCTGGTCCCTGCATGCAGCTCACCGGTACCTGAAAGGAATTAAATTCCAGCTTTGACTGGTTCGGCTGAAGACACGGGAGCCTGAAGGTTGAGTACAGCATCCTCCGCTCTGGCCCCGGGACCCGGTGTGCACACAGGGGTCCACCCTGCTGGCAGCCCATCTCTGCTGACTTCCTTCCTTCCCTCCAGGCCTGCCGGCTCTTCCCTTCCCAGGGACACAGCTGGAATTCCTTCCCCTCTTCATGGCTCCCGCAACAGGGAGACCGGGACCGGGCCGCCCGGGTGAACAAATACAGCACAGGATGCCTTTATGTCTCTAGGTCAAACGTACTCTAGAAAATGATGCATGTTCACCAGAAACTCAAATGTGCTTGGGTTTCCTGCAACCCCTGCAGCCCCGATCGGGAGATCTCGGGGTCCTCTCCTATCAGGAGCGCGCACAGGGCACCCAGAGGGTGGGGCTGGGACATGCTCCTCTGGTTGACAGACATTTAAAAATTCCCTCTGCTTTACACATAATGAAAACAAAGAAAGTGCCAGTTAAGCAATGACTAGACCCTGGATTGCAGAGCAGAGCACGCGAGCAGAGCAGCGAGGGTGTCTGGGCCACGCATCTTCTCCACGTGGGGGTCTGGGTTGGGCTCCCTCCTTGGAAAGAGTGCACACTGCCATCCTCAGCGTGACTCCTGTCCGCAGCCCAGTGCTTCTCCTGTTTCTTCCCAGATGGAGGGAAATCCAGAACCTTCGTCCTCAGGGCACCCCCTCCCCCAGTCATTTATCTCATGGAAGGAAGAGACGGCCAACAAGCACTGGGGGAGGGGAAGGCTCTTCCTCCGCAGATCACACACGCGGCACGCCCAGTGCACACCCAGCTCACATCCACCCCCCTCCTGGCAGAGCAAAGGCTGCCCCAGGCTGGCTGGGGTGAGCTTCTCGCCAGCCGAGGTTTGGGGCTGTGCACAAGGCTGCGTATGGACCAGGCTGGCCTTCCTAGGAACCCTGCCAGCGCCCTCGGGCCAGCTCTGGGCCTGCCCTCCCCCAGTCACCAGATGAAGTTCGAAGTGGCTTCCGGCCCTGGAATCATGAGAGCCAGGTGGCCTGTGTCCTCTGGCAGTGGCGAGGTCCCTGGTGCCACATGATCCAGGACAGACTCCTGAGCTTGGCATCGAAGGGCTTTGGGAATCCAGCCTAGGCCTTCTTTCAGCCTGACAGCACTGGGTTAGTGCCCTGCACCAGCCATCGCTCTCTGGCCAAGTCGCTTTGGGGAACAGGACAGCATATTGTCACCAATCTGATCAGATACGTGGCCAGACATCTCTGGCAGATCAGGGCTGCCAGGCTGATCTGATTAGGCGGGATGGATGGCCCCCATGCTGCCTCGTGCAGGCCCGGCCCTCTGGCTGCCCTCTTCTGACCACCTCCACCTCCACTGCGTCATGGCACTGTGGTCCCAGTGCCAGCGTCGGGGTGATTGGGAAATGCAGCCGCGCTGGCAGGAATGGCCACGGAGAATCAGCCCTGCACCTTCTTCCTCTCCTCCTGAAAACACAAAGAAGGTGTTAACTTTGCAGAGAAATCTGCAAGTACCTGGGCCAGCCCACAGACGAGGGTCCCAAGAGGGGACCCTGCTTGGTCACAGGGAGGGGTGGTCGGCCGATGTGAACAGACTGGACCTGGTGGGCAGCGGGCCTGGGCGCCAAGCTGCGTCCAGTGCCGACAGCCACATGGCTTTAGAAACTCATGCCTGAGCCTCAGTGTCTTCATCCATAGAAGGGGATGGTGACCCTTCCCCCCAGGAGCAGGGCCTGCATTAGTTGATAATCTAAGTAGACTATTTGGTGGGTAGGAAGGGAACACTCAGCAGGCTGATATCAGGAGTGAGGTGTGGATGGAACCCTGTGTTTATCGTCAGGGTTAGACTCGGGGGTCATGCTTTCCATGTCAGAAAGCCAAACGCCAATGCTGTTAGCATCTTTGACCTTCCCAGTCCGAGACCCTACAGATCCAGAGACTTGCCCCATGGCAGGCAATAAAGGAGCATGGCCCCCAGGGTGGGGCTGTTCAGTCCAGGACAGGCCGTAAAAGGATGCATTGTCTGTAGAAAATTTAAAAACAGGAATAGAATGGAGAAAAGTCAGTAGGCTTTTATCGTTACTTTTCACCTCTAATTCTGAACAGGATAAAATATCCTTCACCCACCCCCCAAATAATACCCTTTTGTTCTAGGTGCTAAATGATTACTCTGTTTACTGTGGAGTTTTCATTGTATATGTGAGTGTACACACACACACACACCATACACACATACATATACACTCACGCACACCATACACACATATACAAACACACACATATACATACTCTCACACTCACGTATACACACAAACACACACGTATACCCACACACTTACAAAAAAACTTCAAATTAGCTGGTTTTTATTATTCCACCTTTCATAAGTGCCATATTCTACATGGATTTTGACTTTTAAAAATCCCGGTTACAGCATTGGCCCTGGCACATTTGGACTCATTGATGTGGGCTCATTGTGAGTGAAAGTTCTGGACAGTGTGGAATTGTTCCTCGGAGCACAGTCTGTGCCCTGCCACCCACATCAGGACGCAGGCTTTCATCTGAGCAGAAGATCTAGAATAAGCAGCAGTGCGTAGCGTAAAGAGAAAGATCCATAACGTGAGACCTGGAACATGAAGTGCTTCAGCTCCGTCGTTCTGTGGGACCACCTGAAGTTCCCATTTGCATTTGAAACTTAAAACACGAAAGTAGCCTGTGAGCAACAGGTGTGATATTTTTGCTTGGCACGTGCAAATTTTATTTCACACGTGAACAACTCCATTGGGTTTGGATACCCTTAACCTGGAAATGTATTCTTCTAAAATTGTTAATTGTTTTAGAACTGAAGAATGGATCAAGATTTTAACACGATTAGGACTTAAAGTAATTTTGGAACTTCGGGGAAAGGGCGGTTAACATGGTGCACTACTGTCCGTCTGTCAGGCAGGCTGAGCTGCTGGCCGTATCCCGGGGTCGGGGTCCGGGCAGGTTAAGGGGCCTCGCTGTCTCCTAAAGTGGGAGACCCGCTGTTTATTTCACGGGATTTGTGCATAATATACACAGCTCTCATCAGACCTGCAAAAAGCGTGTTCTCTCAGAACAGATGGAAAAAACACGAAATTCACAGTGGAGCTGGGACTCGTACCAGGGCCCACCCTGAGGTCACCTGCCTCCAGGCCCAGGCTGGACCCACCTGAGTGCCAGGTGTTCAAAGGGCTGTGTCTTCTGTGCCTGGGATGAAACATCTGTGGGATGAGTGAGGCACCCTAAGAGGTCTGCCTCTCTGGCCAGCAACACCTGCCTGGCCTTTCAGAGGAAGGTTGGATTTAGGCTAGTGTTGCCAGATAAAATATAGGAGGACCAGCTACATTTGAATTTCAGTTAAACAATGAACATTTTTAGTATAATTTTGCCCCATGGAGTATTTGGGACTTCACTGTGGACTGAATGGTGTTGCATAAAATTTAAAGAAGTAATGAAGGTTAAGTGAGGTCAGAAGGGTGGGTCCTGACCTGGCAGGATTCATGTCCTTAGAAGAAGTACCAGGGACCTTGCCCTGTCCCTGCACCTGTGCAAAGGTGACATCGTGTGAGGACACAGGGAGCAGGCGGCTGGCTGCCAGCCAAGGGCAGACACGTTGGAATTCACCCTGCCTCTCAGCACCTTGACCTTGGACGTCCAGCCTCCAAGCTGTGAGACGATAACTGTCTGTTGCTTAAGCCGCCCCATCTGTGGTACTTGTTCCCTAAGCAGACTAATATAGACTTATTTCTACAAAAACACTAATGATGCATTTATCTGAACTTGAACTTTAACCAGGCATCCTAATTTGTTTTGCTTTCCTGAATGGGGCAGCCCCCATTCAGGCTATTGTCTAGATTGAGGGCAGGGGCAGCAGCGGATGTTTGGGGGCTTTATTCCCGTCCGGCACAACCCTTATCAGAGCCGGGCCTGTACCAGACTGTTGGTGACATGACCACGTATGTCCCTGCCGCCCCATGAGTCCAACAGCTGCACCTGGACCAGAGGATGGCTCCCTCCTCCTTGACCCTCCCTGGAGGTTCGACACCCTTGCCTTGAAAGGGCATGGCTTTCACATCCAAGATTCAAGCCCTGGGGTGCTCTGTCAACACAGCCAGCAAGGCCAACTTCCTCCCTCTCTTCCTCCCCCCGACCCGGGCCTTGACACGCCTTAGGGGAACTGAGTCAAGGGCGGGGGCTTGCAAAACTGTCCGTCAGTTTTAGAGGCTGTTATGGACTGAATCCCATCCCCCACAAAATTTGCACGTTGAAGCCGTAACCCCTAGTGTGGCCTTACTGGAGACAGGTGAGGCCACTGAAGAAGTGAGGAAGGTAAAGTGAGGTCGTACGGGTGGGCCTTAATCCAATCTGGCTGGGGTCCTTCTAAGAAGAGGAGATCAGGACATGAACGTGTACGGAGGGATGACCATGTGAGGACACAGGGAGAAGATGGCCGTCTACAGGCTCAGGAGAGAGACCTCAAGAGGAACCAGCTGTGAGACACCTCACAGGTCCTTTGTTACGACCGTGAGCTGGCTAAGCAGAGTGGTGAAGGCCGGTGTTGGGGACCAGAAAGAAGCACAGGCGTGTTGGGGAGTCATGCGGCCCCTCCTCTCTGAGAATCTTCATGCTTTTCTGCGTACAGACAGAGCAGATCCACTTTTTAACATGATAGTGATTTTCTCCCCTAAAGTGAATCCATACAAGCCAGCAAAAGCAATGAGATAATACTGGGGGTGTAGTGTGCTGAATGGTGACCCCTCAAAAGATCTTCTACATCCTAACCCCTGAATCTGTGATGGTGAACTTATTTGGAAAAAGCGTCTTTGCAGATACAGTGAAGGATCTCAAGATGAGATCATCCTGGATTCGAGAGGGCCCAAAATTCAACGACAAGTGTCACAAGAAAGGGGAGGAATATTAGGCCCTGTGAAGATGGAGCAGAGATTGGAGTGATGCGGCCACAAGCCAGGAGCCACCAGGATCTGGAAGAAGCAGGAAGGACACTCCCCTGGAGCCTTCAGAAGGAATGTGGCCCCGTAGACACCTTGATTTTGGACTTCTCACCTCCAGGACTGTGAGAGAATTGATTTCTGTTGTTTCAGGCCACCAGGCTTGTGACAATCCGTTACAGTAGCCACAGGACACTCATACAGACAGCAAATACACAACTGGAGGACATACATGGCCTCTTCGCAAGAAATGGAGAATCTGAACGCTGCCGTGGCATTGATGGTGGTTAACAAAAAGAAAAGAAACGGGGAGGAAATCAGGGCTTAATGGGCAGTCCTGGAGAGAGCTGCCAGCCAAGGGTAATCGCTTCTCATTCTCGCTCAGCCAGAGCTGTCAGGCCCTGAATGAGCGCTTTCTTGCTATTCCAGAAAATATTCAAACATGGACAGAAATAATCACATTTTCAATGAGCTGGAGGTCGAGGCTTCTGTTCCAGATGATTAATCAGACTTTATTTGCCTCCCAGAGTTGGAGTGTATGTAGTTTTGGAAGTGGCTTCATATTTTATGTACCATCTGCTGCATTTTTAATAGTGGACAGATCAAGTTGGCAGCTACAATGGGGAGGTCAGGGACCCAGGAGAGGAATCCAGGCATTCTGATGTCTAATGCTAGGAGACAGTCGTGTGTGAGATTTGCCACCCAGCTCCGCATCTGGGAGGGAAGACCCCCACTTCCAAGACTCCCCAGTCCTCCCAGGAGCTGGGCGAGCATCCCAGGTGGGGCAGCTTCTCAGACACGTGGACCAATAACTAAATTTGACATTCACAGTCAAATCACTGCAGATGGATATTAGGATGAGCGTTGATTTTCAAAGATGCCCTTTCCTTCTTAGAGTGGAAAACATGGCTTCACTATGAACCTAAAGAAATGGTCTCTTTTCTCATAGAACAAGTTGGAAGACACATTTTGGAGTGTGTCTAACTCTGCCAATCTGTGTTTGTGATGACACAGGTGAAGAATATTCTGGTGAATAGAAAGTTTGATGGCCCCAAGGAGAAGGACATAGTTAAGGCTAATTCCTAAGACAGGACACGATCTCTCTATGGCTTCATTCTCAAAGAAACCCAAAGCTTTCGTTGTCGGTAGCTGTTGTGGTGAGAGGTTGCCCCCTGCCGAGGGAGGCTGTGCAGCCTCGGGATGGGGACCCCCCCTCCCTCCACCCCGGGCGTGGCGTGAGTCTGGGAGAATGCTGCTCTGCCCTTGGAGTCCTCCGCTGCAGATTCTGAGAACTTGGCCATGGTGTCGGGGTGGGGGACCAGCAGGGCCTTGGGGTGTGTGAGACCCACCTGGTTCCTGGGGGAGGAGCTGGCATCCTCAGCAGTTCTTCTCGGACCAGGAGAGGGGGTCACCCAGGAGCATGTGAGCCCCCAGCCTCGATTCCAGCACAGGGTTTCAGGGTCAAGGACGGTCAAGTCTGAGTTTCCTTCAGCTTCTGTGACAAATTTCCACAAACTGGTGGCTTCACACACACACATTCTCTTCCAGTGGGAGAGTCTGAAGTCTGAGCTCCAGCTCACACGGAGCTGGCAGCGCTGCATTCTTTCCGCGGGCTCTAGGGGAGAATCGTTGTCGTGCCTTTTCCAGCTTCTAAGTCCACAGGCCTGGGCTCGCGGCCCCTTCCTCTAGGAGCCTCTGGCTTCACTTGTCATGTTACCTTCTTCTCCTCTGTGATCAAATCTTCTTCCTCCTCCCTTGGTTAAGGACGCTTGTGATTGCATTTACGGGGTGTCTGGATATGCCAAAACCAGCTCCCATCTCCCCATCTCAACATCCTTAATTTAATCACAAGTGCAAGTCCCTTTTACCATGTAGAGGAACAGTCGCAGGTTCTAGGGGGCAGGACCTGGTGTGTTTGGGGGCCACAGTTCAGCCCATCACAGAAACTAATGGGGGCCTCAGGATCATTCTCTCATATTCTCTGCAGAAGTGATTTTTTTTTTTACTAAAGAAGCAAAGAAAATGCCCAAGTCACACAGCTGAGAACTCCCTTCATTCATCAAGCAAGTGTTTATTGAACACCTAGTATATGTCCAACCCCGAGGCCCAGACGGGGAACACATTCACTCAATCCTCCCAACATCCCCCCACTCAGCAGACACTCACTGAGTGATGATGTTTCCCAGGAACTTGGTGACGCCACGGGGAGCACTTGAGGGATAAAATGCAGGAAGCCCTGCCCCCAGAGGCCAGAGGTAGGAAGCTACATTACAGGCAGCGAGCTGTCCGGAAATGAGAGCACAGTCCTGGGGCACCGGGAAGGGCCTCCAGCCAGGCTTCTGGGGCTCCCCTCAGACCAGGAGCCTCAAGGAGGCAGTGATGGGGCAGAGATCTCCTAGATGGGTCAGAGCTGGCCAGGCCACAGGGAGGGAGGCTGTGGCTTCAGGAGGGAAGTGGTGGCTCCCTGGAGATCCCCAGTCATGTGCCACAGTGAAGGGCGCACACCCACGGAGATGCCTCCGGGCCTCTCTGCCTCCCTGGGGCCTCCTCACCAGCCCCCATCCAGACCTTGACGCCTCTTCTCGCCGCCCAGTTGCTCCCCGCCAGGCGTCTGGAGCGCACCCAGCTTGGGGCCCATCCCACCCGTCCCCCAGAGTGACCAGCCGGGTTCCCAAGGCAGCACCGCTCTGACTCCCAGCCACTGGAGAACCCTGTGTGCAGAAGCAGCTCCGTCCAGGCCAGCTGTTTGCAAAATGCACATCGTAAACATGCCTGTCGCGTGGGCATGGTCTCGGGATCAAATGACCTGGCACTTACGAGGGAGTTTCATCAATCTTAACGTTATACCGAGAGCTTCTTCTGGGGTCGTTGGTAGAAGGAGTGGGCGCAGGAGTGGCTGGTGAATGTGGGGGGCATGCCACGGCCACGTGGGGAGCAGGAGGGTAGACGCCGAGTGCGTCACCTGTAAAATCATTAGAGTTAAATTTTCTTGTCCAGGTAAGCAGTTGACTCTTAGTGAAACCTCAGAGAAAATTAATTAACCTCTTTGTTCCTTGATCTTCTCTTTGGTGATGGGGGTAATGTCCTCATTTGCAAACGCCCTCTTTTTCTTCAGAAATTCCTCAAGGCTGGGTGACCCCATAGCTCTCTAAATCACTCGATGACAATGAAAAATCCAGGAGGCGGTGTTCTGGACCCAGAGATTTCCAAATGTCAAGGAGACTCCAGCAGCATCCCTAGGAGCCGGGAGCAGGAACGGGCTCAGACGGGGGTCCCCCTCTCAGCCAAGGGGGCTCAAGTTTCCTCCAGTGATGCCCGGCCCCCGCGCTCCAGCCTAGCTGTCAGGCCAGCTGAGCTGCATCTCAAAACCTTGTCAAACTCAGCCCACCTTGGACACAACCTGGAGTGATGCCCATGGCTTTCCCTCCCCCGCTTCCAAATCCAAGGCACAGGCTCCTTCCCGTAACCACTTTCTCAAATCTCCCTCAAGGGCCAACGTCCATCTGGTCCACCTGGTCCACCTGTCTTGAGCCTCTGCTGCGTGCTCTGAATCATTTTACAGACAGAGACCGGGAGGGAGCTCTGACCCTGGAAGGAGATGGGCTCTATGACCTTGGGCAGCTCGTGTTCACCTCAGTGTCTCTGTCTTTCTCTCCTGCAAAAAGGGATGAGAATAGTCCCCACCTGTAGGGATGTTTTAAAGATTAGGTGCTGATTATGTAAAGTGCTTACCTACCTGCTGTGTGCATTTCAGCTCTTACCTGTTCTCAACAACCCCGTCTGCTTGCTGCATTCCCAACCCTTGGCTGTTTCACAACCCGGCTGTTGTTCCTTCTGTTCCAAGTTCAAAACTTTTTCAGCCACATCCTTCCGGAAAGCTCAGTCCTGGGCCCAACGCACCAGGCTCCAGGCTCCTGGGATGAATACCGCGAAGTTGTCCTGTGTCATGGTTTCCAGTTGACACGCTGCTGGCCTTTCCCTTACCTGTCCCTGAGTAACATGCCTTCCCAAGGCCCCGCAGTGGTTCACCCCTTGCACATGAGTCCACAGTCCGGCCAGCATGGGTGGGGGTCTGCAGCCATGGGCAGGGCTCAGCTAGTTTCAGCGGGGCGCGTGCACATATCCAGGGGCGCTTTTGGTCTCAGCAGTGGCTCCATGGACCCCGCAGGAATGTTCTCTGCGATGGGGGCTGAGCTGGGGCATCCAGACCCTCCCAGGCAGCGTTTCATCCCCAGCCAGACTGCCCGGCCTGCTCCCACCATGGAGTCAGCCTCTCAGGACAGGGAACGAGGGCCTGGGGGGCCTCTTCAGGTTGGCACAGAATTGGCATTAAGCACTTCTGTGCCCTTCCAAGAACGTGCCTCGGCCAGCCCAGACTCGGAGGGTGGGACCGTGACACCCTGTTGATGGGAGGAGTTGCAAAGTCACATCAAAGAAGGTGGGGGATCTGGGACGGGGCGCTTGCACCTGCTGCCATCAGTGAGACTATTTTAATTCCGTGTACGTGTGTATATGTGTATATGCATGTGTGTGTGTGTATGCATGTATGTGTGTGTGTGCATGCATGCATGTGTATGTGTGTGCATGCATGTATATGTGTTATGCATGTATGTGTGTGTGTGTGTGTGTGCGGGCATGTGTGTGCACGTGTGTGTATTTGTGTGTGTGTATGTGTGTGTTATTGTCTTCTCCAGCGTGGGCACCCAGCTTACACCAGCCCCCTCTAATGATCTACGAGGGTCCCTCTTTCTATTTCTGAGGACTCTGAAGTGTTGCAGCCGGGGTAGTTGGCTACCAGGAGAGGTCAGGTCCAAGGACCCTCACATCCTGGTGATCTAACTGCACACAGGTCACCCGGCTCCTGCATAGGTCAGCGTGTGTCCCTGCTCTGTCAGAAGTTCTCCTGCAGGTTGGGAGGTGGAGTTTGAGACGAGGCATGCCACCCCACTCTCTAAGAGTCCAGGTTAATCGCAGATGCTGAGGGAGGGGAAGAACACCTCCCCACTCTGAGAGAGAGAGAGAGAGTGTGGGTGTGTGTGCACACTGGTTTTTGTAAATAATCGCATCTCCTTAGTAAAGGATGTGCAACGTTAAGCCTCAAAGACGTATGTGTTTTCGCCCAAACTATATCAGTCGTTGAAAAGAGTGCATGAAATGTGCTCTCACGTCCCACCGTGGTGATGAGGTCAGTGCAGTGATCTTGGGGGGTGGCGGGGGGTCAGACTCGTCAGCTGGGAAGCTGAGAGGACGCACACCCGGGATGCACAATTCCCCCTTGTACCAGCTCCCCCCTCAGGGCCCACAGGGAGGCCTTAAACAGGGGTGCTCAGTAAGAATAAATGGCAGTGACTTACGGGGGCCAGGACTGAAGTAGGAAAGGGGGTTCCACTTCCTGAGTCCAGCAGGAGCATCTGCGCGCTCCCCCACCAGTGTCCTAATCACCGTTGTGGGCTTTGGGCTGGGACAAAAGTGTTCAGTCTGACTTCTGAGGGACCCCCCTGCCTCCGCCTGCAGCTTCTACCTTCCACACCCAGGGAGTGGCATGTCCCCAAGCAGGAGGATAGACAGGCAAGGGCAGAATCGTCTCAGCCCAGAGGTGTCCTCCACGAATTTGCCGAAACCTCTGTGCCTGGCACTGCCTGTCTCTGTTAGAATCTATGATAACAAGGCATCAGCTTTCATATAAGTTAATAACTTTAGTTTCTCAAGCTTAATATATCATGATGTCTTAGTGGTCTCCCGAGCACATTAAAAATTTTCAAACTCCAAAATCATTAAAGTCCCTCTTAGCCCTGGTTTTCTGGGATTCCAGAGACATGTGGATTTTTTTTTCCTGTCCTCCACTGTAATTCATAAAACCCCGTGGAGAATGAGTTCAGTGTGAACCCTTGTCCTGGAGAAATAGAAACTTCCCAGCAAAGAGTTACTGCATTGTCCATTCACACAAAATGGGTAACAGGCGGGTTTGTATTTTATATCATTTTATAAAGACAGGGATTCTTCTCGTTGATTCTGTGTGTGTGTTGGACTGTGAGAGAAATCTAATGATGAAGAAATGGAAGCAGGAGGTGGAGAGGCCCCGTGTCCGCAGTCCCCGCAGACGTGGGGGTGGGGGGGGTGACTTCAGGACGACCCGCTTCCTGCCACCAGGGCTGTTTTTGGCAGAGACATAGCGAAGTTTTCAGGCAAAGGATGAAAATTCCACATTCTAATGATAAATGCAGAGGGAAGGAAGAGGCTCCCCAACTAAGGAAATAGTTGCATGTCTGAGCACAGTGAGTGTTTTTCTTTCCTTCACACATCCCTCTAGCAAGAGTGAACCGTGGTCCCCTCTGCCCTTGGCAGATACATTCCAAGACCCCCAGTGGATGCCAGAAACCTCAGATGGTACCCAACCCTATTTATACTATGTTTTTTCCTATATGTGCATACTTATGATAACGTTTAATTTATTAATTAGACACTGTAAGAGATGAACTACAATGATAAGATAGACCAGCTCTAACAATATACCTTAAAAGTTATGCAGATATGGTCTTTCTCTCTCAAAATATCTCATTGTACTGTACCTCCCCTTCTTGTGCTGATGTGAGATGATCAATGCCAGGTGATGAGATGCAGTGAGGTGAATGACGGAGGCATCCTGATATAGACTCAGGCTACTACCAACCTTCTGGATGAGTCTGAAGGAGGACCACCTGCTTCGGGTGAACCTGGGTCATCAGCCGGGACCACGTCGAAGGTTGGGAACCCAGGCGGGACAGAACAGGATGGTGTGAGATTTCATCACCCTGTTCAGAACTTAAAATTTAACTCACAATTTAAAACTTACGGATTATTTATTTATGGAATCTTCCATTTAATATTTTTGGAACTAGGTTTACTGCAGGTCACTGAAACCTGGGAAAGCAAAACCATGGATAAGGGGGTGACTGGACTGAGCATTCTCTGTACATAAACTATTTCTTAGGCATCAGGACCCCAAGAGGAACAGACAAAGCCACTCCTTCGAGAAGCTCAGGGAGAAATCTTGGGGGTGCGAGGGGGTGACCACTGAACACTCGAGATCTGGTAACACCTTGTTCCCTTTGGGGGGACTGTCCCAAAGCCAGTGCCTGAAGCTGGTGGGTCTGTTTCCGGGAGGGCTGGGCGTGGGGCAAGGGTGCAGGTGGGAGGTGGGTCCTGGCTGGACTCGCTAAAGGGGATTCAGGCTCACAGTGTCCAGCCCCCAGGCTGCTGTGTTTGCAGAGATTCTCTCACTTAATTCTCCAGTCATCAGCCCACGAGGTGGGTTGTGATCATCCCAACTTCACGGGAGTGGGGACTGGTCTCTCAAGGTCCTCTGACCTCACACAACCCATAAAAGAGAGCTGGCTGTCCGACCATGGCCAGGTGACACCCAGCCCGCCTGCAAGGCCACCTCCTAGGGAGACTGAAACAGTCCCCCGGGCCACCGCTGGGGCCCTGGTCCTCTCTTGGGGTCAGCATGGAATTCTAAGCTAGAGTGGGCACGGGTCTGGGGGGAGGGAAGGTCTCATTGCTGGAGCTTAGATGCTGCAGGTCAACAAGCTCCCAGGGGAGGCCAGGTTGCTGGTCCACGGCCCACCTTTGAGTAGCAGGTGTGGAGGAAGTGGATCTCCCAAGGGTGGGGCTTCGGGTCATCCAGAATACACCCTACTTTTCTGGTCACAGATCCCGCCCTTGGGTTCTCCTGTACCCAAGACTCAGAGACCCTTCCTCCTGGATGGAGCCCAAGCCAAGCTCAAGATCAGCTCCGCCTGCCTTTGGGTTCGTTCCCTGGCAGTTGTCTTGCAGGTCACGGGCTGCCCTGGTCCGGTCTGCTTCTCTCTCCCACCTGACACTTCCTGTACCTGGGGGTCCCCTCCCCACAGGGGCTTCATCCTGGGGCAGGTGAGAGGGCGGGTACACAGCGTCCAGATGCCCTCTAGCTCCTGACCTCTGCCCAGCACCTTCCACCTTCCACCCCTCCCCAACCCTCCCCTCCCCTGTCTTTTGTTGGTTGCCTCTGCCCTGGCAGTTTCTCTGGAACTTTCTTCAAAGGAAAGAAAATAGTTTCTTTTTACCTATTTTGGGTTCGACTTCACTCTGAGTTTCTGCAGACTTCCAGTTCCATCTCCTTTATTTTTCCCAGAAATCTTCAAGCATTCTGTCTGCTTGTGAGGTTTTCCTTCATTGGCTATCCCATAATGTCATGGATTTTCTCTGTCTCCTTCACTATGTGTTTTTTCTCGTTTCAGCTGGATGGGGTGGAAGGTCAGAGAGGTGGACGTGCTCCTCTGGCAGCAGACGTTTCTTGCCCAGCTCTGTCCGCTGCACGAGTAGTAGTTTGCTGGCTTCTCGTCCCACCTCCCTTTCTCCTGACTTGATTTGCCATTTGGGGGGAGTTTCTCAGCCAGTGGTGATGCCTCCAAAACCTTTTTCAAAGCCCTGGGACTCTCCCCAGCCCAACACGGCATCTCTCTCCCACCCCTTATGTAACTGGGCTCCACACAGACCCCACACGCCCCAACCCGGCTGCTCTCCTCCCCCAGCCCTGACCCTCCTCCCAGGCTCCCTTGGGGATGGAGCCGCCCTCCCCAGGGGCCCAGGAGAGCCCAGGGATCACCCCCACCCCCTTCTTCTTCATGTCACTGGAGGACTCAGGTGCTCCATCAATGTGACCTAAATGTCCCTGAAATATGCTTCCTGCCCTCCCTGCCCACAGCCTCAGCGCTGGGCCTCTCGCCTGGACCAGCATCGCAGCCCTGAGCCTTGTCCGGCCCCTTCTACATGTCCTCTCTCAGATAAACTCCTGACCATCATGCCCTGCCCGCAGACCCCCGGGGGTCCCTCAAGCTGTCCAGCCCCAGCCTGGCCGGGCTGTGCTGTGGCCCCTGCAGCCTCACCTCCCTCCCCGCTGCCTCCGGGGAACTCAGCATCTCCCCGTTTTCTCAGCAGCTCGTGGTCCCAGATGTGTGGTCTTTTCTCCTCTGCTCTGTGCCTTTGCCATGGGACTCCTGTTTTCCAGAAGGATTTCCTTCTTGTCCTTCCCTGTTTCCTTCTCCCCTCAGGCTCACGGCAGGTGCCTCCGGGCCCCGTGAGACGTCCCCCACCCTGCTCCCCCGGGCACAGCTTCCCTCTGCCGCCCTCACGAGCCCAGGAGCCTCCGAGCTCCATCTGTATGTCGTCTGAGACCGGGAGCTGGGATGGGTGCACATGCTCAGTAAGCACTGGTCCACAGAAGGAGGGACCCGTGGACCCCTCCTGAGCCTCCCACAGGATGCCTGCGCCCCTATTAAACTCCCTGTAGCCTTCCTCGGTGTTGGGGGAGGGAGATCCCAATGAGCTCATAAGCAAGGCCCTGGACCCAGGCCCAGGCTCCCTTCTCTCACGTCTAGGCGGCCCCCCCCTCACTGTCTGCAGCTCTCCCCTCCCTGTCCCTCTGTCTCATTCCAATTTTCCTCTGGACACAGATGAAAGAGTGTCTTATCATCTGTGATAACTTCCTTGTGACTGTCAGATATAAGTGCCTCCGTCCTTGGTGTTTGCAGGACACATAACTCTAGTAATTTTTTACGACCCCTTTAAGGTTGTGGTAAGAGGCATTGGACCTCACCCGAGTCCGCGTTAGACGGTGCTTCCTCCAGGGCAGAGCTGACTCAGCTGTGTGCTCACAGCCAGCGGGTCTCTCTGAAAGATTCTGAGTGGTAGAGGGCAACTCTGCAGCCCTCCCTTTTCCCAATAAGGCCTGCACGTCTGCTAGGAGATGCCACATCCCTTTAGGAAGAGCCCAGACTTGGAGTCTACAGACTTGAGTTCTAATTCCCGTGTGCGAGCCTGGTGGAGATGCTCTTGGATGCAAATTCTCCAGCAGTAACACTAGGATCTGAATATGCCCTCCTGATAATAGTGTGAGAAATAAGTGAGCTAATGATGGGAGAATCTGAGCTGAGGCTTAGCATCAATCAGGCTCTCAATACAGGGAAGGGTACAGCCTGGCAGCAGAGCACCTGCCTGGCCCTTCCCTCACATCGACTGACGTAGGAGTGTGGAGGAGGGGCGCACTCACCGGCCCAGGCGTTGCCGTCCTGCTGGAATGACAGAGATCTTTGGTGTCACTTGTCTTCTGCATCCCAAAGCCATCACATGTTTATGACAAAATGCCAAGTGCTGTGTTAAATAAATGGAATGCTTCTTTCTAGGGCAAAATTAGAAAATAATCTCACAATTTAGCCAGAGAATATTTTACTCATTCATTAATCTCTGGGTCATCATTAAGTGGCCAATATCTGTCTTGTCCTTGATTCAAAGTCATTTTCAGTATTTATTTTAAGAAACAATGTTGGATTTGAAAGGACCATGACTCAGGTGGGGTTGGGAATTGGATGGTCTCATCCAGGCCCCTAAATAATCACTCTTGTTACCTCATGGCTAGACCTCATGTTTGCTCCATCATAGCAAGAAAAGAAGTAAGTCCATCTTGGTGTCTGGCCACTTTCCCAAAGTGTGGGCCTGTCTCCCCTGCCAAGCTTTCTTACACATCCACCAAAGGATGGAGTGGCCTCAGCTTCATCTGGTGCCTCTGAGGGAAGGAATGGGTTCATTCTGCTAAAAACGGTGGCTGTCCCTGAGTGAAATGCCATCAGCAGGCAGCATCCTTTTAGTATCAGGTAGAAAACGAAGTCAGAGGAGAGTCCAGGTGAGAACTGATGAATCAGGGAATGCACTTCTGGATGCTGAGTCCAGCATCCTATGATGGGGCTTATAGGCAAAGCAATAAAACAAGTAAAACAGAAATAAAGAGTGAAAGCAGAGGTGCTAGTCTCAAGCCCTGCTCTCCCTTCTCCTCTGCTCCAAAGGCCACCATATAGTTCAGAACAGTTGGAAACTAAGCTATTTTTAAGGACAAGAGGAAGCTTCCATCCCCCACCTCCCCACCCGCCATCACCCAGGAGATGGCTACATGGCTGGGCATGGTCTGTCTGCCCCTTGTGAGGTTTGCTGCCATGGCAGACGCAGGCCTGGACGCCCTTACGAAACCCAAGGTCACAGAGAGCCAAGGGGCCCCTTGCCTTCCTTCTCCTGAGCTCAGGGCAGCCCTGTCCTGATGCTCTGTCTGGAGAGATTTCTCTGCATCATCTGTAAACATCCACAAAGTGAGGGCCTTTTCTGTTGCTGAAATTGTTTCACACTCTCTTTCAGGATAATGAGCTTGGGTTTTCTGTAAGTGTACCCCTTCCTTCATTTCTGTACAGGTCTCGCGTGCTCCTGGTCTCCCCTCCCTGGCTATTTCATGCTGATTGGTCTTTTCTGCCTTGGCATTGCCCAGATTCTTTCTCTGCTTGTGTGATGAGGCCATGCCTCCCGTGTCAGGCCCCTACATACTAACACGCCCCGAGGTCCATCCTTCACTGCCGCGCCCTCTGCACCACTCTCCCCGGCTGCGGCTCCCACTGCTTATTTATTAGCTCATTTAAAAATATTTATGAAGTGCCAAACCTGGGCCAGACCCGGAGAACACAGCTGTGAACCAGCTTGACATGGGCCACACTCATCTCTGGCAGAACCTCGCACAGACCCCGCAGAGCCAGGGCGGCGACTGGGGCCTGGCATCGCTGTGAACATCAAGGGTAGGTCGTGCAAATAACATCTGGCTCTGCCTCAGCGATAGCGTTTATGGGCTGTCTGACCCAGGGAAGGTCACTGAAGCACAGGGACACTCATTTTCTCCAGCTGAAAACTGAGAACCATGACACCGACCCTGCTGCCTGCTTGAATAACCAGAGCTGGTGTATGTGAAGCCCTTGGGCTCCCGATCATGGTGGTTCCTTATTAATAGTATTTATTTGTCACCTGTCCCAAGCCCAGGACTGGCAGGTCCCATAACCTGAGCCCCACTCCCTGCAGGAGCAGCTGCCAGTTTGTCCTGCAAGTGGCCGGCAGCCTGAACATAAGAGTTGCCTGGGTGTGGTATGGGCCGAGTGCTGCACTTGACTGCGTGGATGGTCTCAGGGGCCTTCAAGGCCACAGCATTTGAGGGGAAGAACCTGGCCACAGAGACTCCAGCTACGCTGCCTGGGGTCTCGCTGCTGCCTCTCGGTGTAGCAGGGACGCCCTTGGGGGTCTGTGCTCATGACCATTCGCTGTGTCCGGTGAACTTGGGGTGGGTCTTGGGCAGCCCGTCCCTGGCGGGGCAGAGCGGACATTCAAAGCTCTTTCTCGGTAAGGTGCTTCCCTGAACATTTGACCCTTGGCCCTCGGGTTGCTCCTTAGGGTCCCAGGAGACAACTTGAGACATCCTTCTTTCCTAGGACACAACGATCCCGTCCCCAAGATCATCTTCCGTCCAGGCTCTGAACCTCCGGCCTGACTTGAACTCTCACCCACCATAAACCCCGCCCCCGGTGGCTCCCCTTTGAGTCTGGTGGCACCGCCATTCAACATGAGTCCTGGAGCCACCCACCAGCGACAGGGTGGGCTGTCCCTTCCCTCCAAGGACCTCAGGGTCTCCAGACTGGAGGCAGCCACACCTCATCCTGGCTCAGGAGGACCCCAGGTTTCTCCTGCCGTGTGGCCTTTCCCTCCACATCCCTCCATTCATGCTGGGCCACCTTTGGGTCCAAGTGCGGGATTTGACATCTCATAGCAACGGTGTTTTGAGCACTTCCCATGTAACAGGTCCCATCCAAGCACTAAGATGGATCAGCTTCTTCTTTCCTCCCCACCTGCCTGGGAGGGAGGCACTAACAGCATCCCCATTTGCCGATGCGAAAACTGTGGTCCAGAGCGGGAAGCAAGAGGCCCTTTTCCGATGTCTGACCCCATCTAATTACTCAGCTTCTCGCACGCGCATCTGGCACTAAATAAACGTTTGTGAACAGGGTTCCCCAGAGCAAAGCGCCACTGGACCAGAGATTTTTTTCCAAGCTAAGAACATGTATCCGCTCCTTTGGTTGGGGACTCAGGGAGCTCTCTGTCCTCAAGCGTGACAATGACATAGGCTGCTTCTCGTCGATCACGGCTGCTGTGCAGGTGACGAGCATGTGCCATCCAATCCTGATGGTCACTCGCAGGTGAGGGGAGGGACTAAGGAGGGCTCAAGGTCAGGCAGCCCCACTCCTAAACCTGAAGCCAGTGTGTCCACGGTGAAGCCACATCCCACCCTTGCGCATAGCTGCCTCCTTGTCATGGAGTAGGCAAAGGCACTGCTCGTCCTCTCGTCCACAGAGAGTCACGGGAGGCTTTGTAAAGCTTCTACAGTCCAAATGTGCAGAGTCTGCGGCCAGGGCGGTCTCAGGCCATGAGAGAAGCCTGCACAGCCCCTGCACTCTCATTGTGCCTGGGCTGGTCCCTGGGCAGGACCTCTAGAGATGCTAAAAGTAGAAACAAAACCAGAGCAAAAAGAAAACAACAACAAAGAACAAACACAAAATCTGTGCCACGATTCCAGGAAGCTCTCCCGGTCCTGGGGTGCTTATGAAAATTCCTGACTGTGAGTCTCCAGTTCACAAAGATTGTATAATATTTCATTTCAGGCAAACAGCCTGTCCAGGGCCAGTGACTCAGCCAGCTCTGCTCTGCGCCTGCCTGGATCTCTGAAGGTGACCCTCGGGCAGGTCCTCACGTGGGGACATCTCCCTAACCCCCTTCTCACTGCAGCTCAGGCATCTTGGCTGGCAGAGTTCCAGGCACTTGGGTTTTATCCCGAGTTCAGACCACCAGCTTTACTGGCTGCCCCCCAAGGCATGGTGGGTTCAGGCCCTTTCTCCTGCAGCCCCCATGATGCTGGGCCCTGGGGTGTGAGCCGGGGTTTGTGGGCAGGACGTGGGCCCTCGTACAAAGCCCCGTGCAGGTCTGCCCCAGGCTGCCCGTGTTGAGGCCTGTCTCCCTGGACCAGCCTCGGACGCATCACCCCACCTCCCAACACCAACCTGCTCACCTACACAGTGAAGGCCTGGCTGCGCCTCCTCGGGAAGCCATCCTGCTTCCTTGGCCCACTGCTGTCTCTATCATAGCAAGGACCACCCGCTCGTCTTGCTTGCCCACCTGGGGTGCAGGTTCCGTGGGGTGGGGTCTGCCCCGCAGCCCTGTCAGAGATGGCTGGAATCATGTGTGAGGAGGAAACGTCACTGCCGCTGGTCTGGTCCAGCCGTTCATGCACCCATCGCAGCTGGGGAGCCACACTGGGCAGCCTGGCCTTGAGGGCACCCTTCTTCCATCCCTCCCGCCAGCCTTCCCCAGACATCTCATGAATTATCCCCACGTGCTCACCCCATAGCTACAGAGAGAGAGAGGGAGAGACAGAGAGAGAGACAGAAAGAGAGTCCAGCCCTGGACACACGTGCCTCCTTTCCCGGCCACCTGGGCGGTCCCACTGCCCACCAGGTCTGACAGGGCCTCTTGTGTCTCAGGGCATAAAGGACCCCACTTAAATCAAAACTTTGAAACCTTCAGAATAATGTCTACGAGTCCTCCCTTCTCCTTGACCCTGTGGACCCAGCATCTAAGGGTGCAGCCCTTGGGGGGCAGGGGTCTTGGGGTGCCACCTGGACCCCCATCATCTTGCCTTCTTTCTTGATGCTCGGGGGTCTCTTCGGACTGAATCTTGCTTTTTCTCTTGCAACTCAACTTCTCAAAGAGAGAAAATGAAAATGTTACTTTCTCTAGGCAAAACTCTCATACTTTTTTACATTTTCTCCATAGGCTAGAACAGACCTTTGTTTTTTTCCTTTAGAAAAATTGAAGGTGGCTTTCAAATGTCAAACTTTCAGACTGAGGACACACTGCCTTTTAAATATCCCATTTTCTAAAATGTACCCTTTCTTATTTTGTCTCCATCATCTTTCTCTGATCACAACCCAAGTCACAGCAGCGAGAAGGTTCAGAGGATGCATGTTTCCCCACAAGTGTACGATGACAAGTTGTCAAAGGAAGGTATTTGGGATTAAATAAAGGGAAACGTTCTTGTAATTGGCGATGATGAGGTAGCAGGCTCTCACTCCTAAGCGAGGGGGTCAGGAAAGTTCCCACTCACTCCCGACGGAGCTTGGCACATGCTCCAGCCCCAGCAGGTCACGTGAACATGGCTCTGAACCCTGAGGTGACAGGATGTGACTGGTCCAGGGTGCAGGTGTCAGCAGGGCACCCCTGGGCTGAGCCCTACTCTGCTCTTTCCCAGAGAGTGGCCTTACACAAGAGATTTCATTTCTTCCTGCCTCGGTATCTCTGCTCACAAGTGAGGGGAGCCCTGGTGACGTCATTGACTGCTGGACCACCAGGGACATGAGCCCCTCAGGCTCCAATGGGCTCAGGGTGGGGCTGCCACCAACCACTGCCATTGGTCCCCGACTTGAAGCAGCTCTGCCATAGCAACAAGCAAGGCTGCAGATCTGGCCAAGGGGAGGGGGCCAGGCAGCAAAGGAGCCCATCAGGATCAGTCCGTGGGCAGGAGCCGGGGACAGGACGTCACCTCTGGCCTGTCCTTGGCGCTGAGTGTCCATGAACTCAGTGCGGAGGAAGCAGCCCCTGCGCTCCCACTGTGAGCCAGCCAGACTCTCCTCCAATGGATTCCAGCCAACAGGCAATTCCAACAGGAGGTGGGGATGCAGGGCAGGGAGGCTCCTGGCTGTGGATGAGGATGTGTTAGGGTCCTGGGGCTGCATGACAAATTAACACAAGCCGAGGGGCATAAAACCACAGAACTTTATTCTCTCTTCTTGTCCTGGAGGCCAGAAGTCTGAGAACAAGAGGTCGACAGGGTTGGTCCCTCCTGGAAGTTCTTAGGAGCATCCATCCCACGCCTCTCTCCCGGCTCCAAGGGGCTCCTAGCAACATTTGGCATTCCTTGGAGGGCAGACAAATCACTCCATTCTCCACCTCTTGTCTCCATGTGGCCTCCCCCTGTGTCTCTCGCCTTACAAGTCACTAATCACTGGATCCAGGGCCACCCTAATCCAGGGTGATCTCATCGCAAGATCCTTCACTTAATACATCTGCAAAGACCCCATTTCCAGATAAGGTCACATTCACGGGCTTTGGGAGTTAGGACTTGGACATATTCGTGGGGGTGGGAGGCACCACTCAACGCAGTAAAAGGACTGAGACCTAGCTCCACCTCCAGGAGAAAAATGTCCTCCTCCCCCCCGGAGGAAAGAGTGCTGAGCCTCGGTTTTCTGAATAGAAAAATGGGAGTAATAATAATAAAATAATAATAATCTATCTTGCTTAGGTTTCCTGTCAGGAAGGATTATGAAGAGCAAAGAAGTGAGTATGCACAGACTAATATTTTTAATAATAATGTTATCTCCCGAGCTGCATCTCACACTTAATGGTAATTCTCATAATATTGCAAAACCCTGATGGCTGTGAAAATCAAATTTAAAACTCATACAGAACATGGTGAAAGCAGCATTTGGGGTAGGAGAACCTCACTTCCACACATTCCAAAATAGAGATCTTGGAGGTGGTTATGAGTCTGGTAGGAGGGACAGTACCCTGAGGAAACCCACGGCCCCATTTCCTTGGAACCCAGAAGCCCCCAGGCCTCAATGCTGCTTTGGTAGAAAGGCTTCTAGGAAGCTGCTTACTGTTGGGGTCAGAGGGCGCAGCCAGAGTGGGCCGGAGCTCTGCAGTCCAGCCCTGGATGGAGGAGCAGAGGATCCTCGGGACTGGGAATGGCCCTGTTTACCTCCTTGGGCTCATGGGCTCTGAATCCATACCCCAGGCCCAAGTTCATGGGTTTCATTGACTGTTTTCTATATTTTTTTAATAATGAGAAGAAATGGATGCAACTATTCTGCAAAAACAGGAGCTAGAGAGTGGAAATGTTTCAGATACTTAGCTTGAAGCAGCATCGTTTCCATACCCTGCTGTGATATCTGCGTGTTCCTGAGGGCACTCGGGGGAAAGGCAGAAAGCCATCATGGTCATGGATAAGTCTTCATGGTTGTGAAAAACCATTGCTCCACAGCCAGGAGGTGGGTGGGGAGGCTCTGAAGTCAGATCCAAGCCCTGACATCTTTCTCTGAGCTGCCATTTGACAGATGCAAAAACAGAGGTCTGAGAGATGCAGCTACCGCATGGGGGTCTCACAGCCAGGCAAGTCCAGAACCAAGTCTACAACTACCAGAGCTCAGAACTTCTGAACGGCATCCCAAATCTTCTCACCATGCTCTGGGCCCTCGCTGTAATGGGGGCCCAGGCAACTGGACAGAATCCATCCTCTTTCACAGGAGAGAAAAGTCAGCAGGCTAGTTGGTGTGGGACCTGGGCATGAACCTAGCTTTAGGTGTCTGCAATTTCATGTCTACCATGTGTCTGGCACTGAATTAGGTGCTGTGAAGATTTCATCTCACTGAATCTCAGAATACCTCCAAACTTAGGTGGCCCAGACCCACTGAGGACCCCAGCTAGGGGTTGGCCTCCTGCACCCCCATCTTTTGCACAAGAAGCAGAAGGAATTCTGTGATAGGTTTCATCCCATTGTTTTTAATTAATAAAAAACTTGATTTCCTCTCTACTGGTATGATGATCTAAATTCCTGGAAAAAAAGCTTCCCAAAAAGCTCATTAAAAGACCCATTTTACAGATCAGGAAACTGTCATGACAATGGTGCCTGATGCATTTATTCAATTCTTTCATCTGTCAGAACCTTCAGCCTGAGACTTCCAGATAATTAAGATAACAGGTGCATGTCCGCTCTGATTTATGCAGTTAGTCTCTCACACAAGAACATCATGTCCAGGAGAGGTTGTCCTAAGCATCCAACCCTTTCATTTTATAGAAGACCACACCGAGGCTCTGAGAAGACCAATGCCTCACCTCACCCGAGGCCATGGGCGTAAATAAGAGCCAAGCCAAGAAGAGAGAACTGGTCTCCTGAGTCCCCATCCTGTCTCATTTTCCTGCCAGGCTCTCGGATGAGTGCCACCAATGCCTTCTCACACCCCCTGCTCTGTGAGCTGTACAGATGAATAAACTAAAGTTCTGAGAGTTCTTATACGCTCCATGTCACATAAACACAGGACTGGGGATTGTCACCACTATCAACATTAATTACAATAAAGGGAAAACAGCATTTCACTGTCACTCCAGTGATGCCAAAATTACTAATGTCTCCAGCAAATATTCACAGAATCAGCAACGTCCCACTATCCCTGCTTTATTTATTTTATATATATGTGAATATATATATTATATATATATATACATATATACACACACATATATAAACATATATACATATATATAAACATATATATATATATGTTTTTAAAAGCCAGCTCCACGAACACAGATGTGATCTGATGCCTGGCAATGTGTCTGCTCCTTGGCCCTGAGCCATCAGGGTTATTGGCAGGGTCAGGGTGCAGCAGGGGGGCTGGGAAGGGGGTGGGAGTGTTTTAGAAGTTCTGACTTCAGATTCTTCGCTGGTGCCACGGAAAAGCTGGGTGCTTGGATGCATTTTATCTATTTATCTATTTATCTATCTATCTATCATCTATCCTATCATCTACCTATTATCTATATTCTACCTATTTATCTATCTACCTATCTCTATCTATCTATCTGTCCTATCATCTACCTATTGTCTATATTCTATCTATTCATCTACCTACCTACATCTATCTATCTATCGATCTATCTATCTGTTATCTATCTACCAGCTATTTATATCTATCTACCTACATCTATCTATCTGTCTATCTATCTATCTACCTATCTATCTATCTACCTGTGTGTTTTCATTGGGGAAGAAGGGCGTTCTGAAAAAGAAGCATTTAGAAGCCAAAGTCTCCCCTGGGGCCTGTTGGGAGGACTGGGTTAGAACCTTCCGTGGGCGCCGGCCTCCTCTAGCAGGATTGTGTCTGTGTTGAGCTCGACATTGCCCATCCTGTTTGCCCATCCTTTTTACTTCCTATGTCCAAGGCGCTTCTGTAGTCCTCGCTTGCAGGATGAGAAATGAGGAACTCACATAATGCCATTCATCAGGGCAGGCATGGCCGCAATGGAGCTGCACAGTGTTTATCTGAGCAGGGATCTCTCAGGCTCCACCGTCTCCTCTTGCCCATTGCAGGCTTCTCCATGGGACCTGCCTGAATGAGGCCCTGGTCATCCTGGAAATGAGTCTGTCCAGGAATTTGGACCATTATGCCAGTAGAGAGGAAATCAAGTTTTTTGTTAATTGAAAGCAATGGGATGAAACCTGTCACAGAATTCCTTTTTCTTCTCATGCAAAAGATGGGGGTGCAGGAGGCCAGCCCTTAGGGGGTTCCCAGTGGGTCTGGGCCACCTAAGCTGTTGATTTGATCTTGGAAGCATGACAAGAAATGCAATATCAGAGGAAGTGTGGGAGTGGCCCACTAGCCTGCATTACAGCCGGACGCAACTCCGCTGTGTTCTCATCCCGAGTGTCCACAGGAAGCCTGGAATCTCGTTCTGTCCTGAGACTGCATCTCCTTCCCTTTCCCTCACAAACATGGAGCAGAGAGAGAGTTCAAGTGCCCCCGTCCTTGCCGTTGTGTGTGTGCCCTGTGGTCTTGAATGGCCCCTGGGGAGAAATGAAGAGAAGCTGGCGTGGGGAAGATGCTTTTACCATCACATCACATCCTCACTAGGGAGTCCATAGTGAGGATGGGGCCAGGGTCTTCTATGTGAGCTGATTGTGAAAGTGACCAACTTTAGGCTGAGAATCTGAGCTGCAAAAAAACATGAGGAGCTATTTCATGGCAAAGGACATTCAGATGGCAAATAAGTACAAGGACAGCATCAGCCAAATCAAGGGCCTGTGTAGCTGTCAGGCTCCCTTTGCAGCCCTTCGAGATGTAACGTGATGACCAGTAGACCCTCCCAGAAAGGGCCTAAGAGTCCTTACGGTGTCTTCTTAGGGAGAGGCCTGTCTGCAAAAGAAGGTGCCGGTAGCTGATGGGCTGTGCGGTGAAGGTTTTTAAGGGACATTGACAATTGACAGTGAATGAAAGAGGCCTCTGGACCCTCTGTGTTTTCAAGGCCGGAAGAATTGAGACCTGCTCAGCTGCAGTTAATTCTTTTATTTTTTCTAATTTTAAAATTCTATTTATTTATTTACTTATTTATTTATTTTTTATTGAAGTATAGTTGATTTACAATGTTGCATTAGTTTCAGGTGTACAGCGAAGTGATTCAGTTATACACACACACACATATATATATTCTTTTTCAGATTCCTTTCCCTTATAGGTTATTACACAATATTAAGTATAGTTCCCTGTGCTATACAGTAGGTCCTTGTTGTTTATTTTATATACAGTACTGTTGTATATCTGTTAATCCCAAATTCCTAATATATCCCTCCCCCCACCTTTCCCCTTTGGTAAACATAAGTTTGTTTTCTATGTCTGTGGGTCTGTTTCTGGTTTTTAAATAAGTTCATTTGTATCATTTTCTAGTTTCCACATATAAGTGATATCATATGATATTTGTTTTTATCTGACTTACTTCACTTAGTATGATAATCTCTAGGTCCATCCATGTGGCTGCAAATGGCATTATTTAGTTCTTTTATATGGCTGAGTAATATTCCATTGTAAATATGTACCATATCTTCTTTATGCAGTTTCTTCTTAACCAGGGCATCTCATGGGGCTGGGCCAAGATTCACGGAAGACAAGGGATTAGGGCACCGCTCCCTGGGAACAGGACTGGACCCTCAGAAAGACACTAGGGGCCTGTAACATGAGCCTGGCAGGGCCTTGCAGGTGGTGGCTGCTTCGTACTCTCTTCCCCTCTGTGAATGGGAGGGTCTGTTGTGATGACTCCCTTCCCACCCCCACCCCAACCCATCTCACCACTGTCCGTGGCAGTAGCTGGGCAGGTAGCTGGTCTTTTCAGTTTGAAGGTGTCTGGAGGAAGAGGGGCCACATGCAGCAGCTGCATTGGAGGATCCTTCTCCATGGATGGAGTGGCCGTGTGATTTTGCTGGAACCAAGGGAATGTGACAGAAGGGATGCTACTGGAGCTCTGAGGACTGGCCTTAGGCTTTCTGGTTCTCTCTATCTCTCTCCGCCCTCCAGAGCACTTCTGCCATCATGGTTTGTGTTGCTATCCATCTCCTGGAGGGTGAGAGGCTACATGGACAGAGAAGAATGGAACGGTATCCCAGTGGAGCCCAGCTCTCACTGACCCACCAGCTCTGTGATCCACTTGAGTGGTCCAGGTGAGACCAGCAGGGGGACCAGCACCCCAAGCTGGGAATCATGCAATCATGTGTTGTTTTAGCCTCTGAGATCTGGGTGTGAGCGATGCAGCCATTGACAACTGATACAGGCTGAGTGGTGGTGTACCCTTGGTGCTGGATGTCAAGGATGGACAAACCTGGGATGAGAGGGTGCCCTCACCCCCTCTCTCCAGGGTCCCCATCTGACAGCTGTAAATCAAGGCAGGGCCACACGTGGTTCAACAGCCCGCAGAGAGGCATTTGTCTGTCGGGGAGCAGGACCCGGGCTTCCTTTTCAATCTCATCTATTTACAAATGTGCCTCCAGGTTCTGTGGAAATTTGTCTGAGAATTTATGGCCTCAGCAGATGGACCATCACTTGGATCATTCATTTTCCTAAAGCTCACCTCACAATAGGAAGGGAACCCAAACAACTTTATACCGAATGATCCATCAACATCATGGGCTGTACCGTGGACTGATCGACGCCCAGAGGCCTTGTATTTACAATTTTGCAAGTTATGCCTGTAATACTCAAAAAAGGTGGAAAGAATCCTGAGTATTGTTCAGCTGTGAGCTGCAGACAGGAAAATATCTCACACAGAATAACCAAGGCTTGCATTTGTTTAGAACTCTATAAATTTCAAATGGTTTGCATAACAGAGAAGATGAAGATTTTTGGTCTTAAGGGAACCTCCCTGAAGAAGGAGGACATATTCTCGTGCCCACTTCTTAGACAAAGAAACTGAGGCATGGCCCTAACACGTGAGGACTAATAAACAGCAAAACTGAGCAAACTGCCTATCTCCTAAATGTAAAATTTCAATCGCTTCTGAGTTCACTTTCTATCTGTCAAGCCAGGCACATTAGAGATTCTCAAAGCATATTTGATAAATATGTTTTGTCATAAAAGTACCTTGTTTAACCTGATAACCTGAACCCCCAGTAGACTGGCTGGTACATAACAGGTGCTCAAGTGATGTTTTTTGAGCAGAACTGACTGAGTTAAAATTAGTGAACAACATCTTAGAGCTGTTTCCTTTATTGAAATATTTTTTTTAAATCACATGCTAATTTGGTCCAGCTCATCTGTTGGATACCCATGTCCTAGGAAACATGAACATAAATGGGGTCCCCAAGGAAAGGTATAGGCTGATGGTGGAACCCAAATCCAACACTAAAATTCACCAATCTGTTTGGCAGTTCAAACACATCCCCACTGACAGCTGTGTGACTTGGATGATCACAAATGCCCTCTGGACTTCAGACTTCCCACCCAAGAACCGGTCGTTCTGGGGATTAGGGGTCCCGTGAGGTAGATGTTCTCAGTGAGCACCTGTCACAAAGGCAGATGCCCTTCCTATGACGGATTACAGAACGTCAGCAGTGCCAGTGTTTCAGGCGACAAATACTCTAATCAGAAACAAAGGCGCCATGTTACTAGACGGATATGGAATCAAAACTGCCTCCTCACTTGTCAAGACTAAGCCTAAGACCACCTTCCCATAGACATCACCTCGTTCCTTCTCCAAAGGTAGGACCCTGCCCCGCCCCTGGTGACTCCACTCACCCCCTTGCTGTGGCCATGTAGACCTTCCCACTGTGGCGGCGCCTTTCCGCGTCTGTGCCTGGATCCTGGGCTGCGGGGACCCGCCCCCTTCACCTCTCCCATCCCCCAAACTCAGAGCTCCTGGTGGTCCAGTGGCTAATGTCAGCTGTGGACATTAGTTACGAATAATATATCAACACTGGCTCATCCATTGTCACAAACACACCACATTCGTGCAAGATGTTAACAACAGGGAAACTGTGTGTGAGGGGGATTTATGGGAACTCTGTACTTTCTGCTTAATTTTTCTGCAAACAGAAAACTGATGAAAATAGTCTATTCATTTTTTAAAAAATACACTTTAACTGATATTTCAAATTAAAAGAGACACATAAGAACTGAGCTGCAGAAAAGTGGTGACAAGCAGACTACACAGAGCAGGGGCAAACTTCCTTGCCCTTCAACCTCTTCCTACCCCCTGCATACATCAGAACAAAAAGAAAAAAGAAGCACCAATAATAAAACTACCAACAGCCCACAGGCCCAAGACTACTGGGTCCAGTAGAGCTGCTCTTTGCCAATCCCGTGGAGGGTTTTATCAGTGCCTTTGAGCCTTCCCTCTCTCTGGATCTTATGACTTGTCAGGTGCAGGTAACAGTGATGACAGCTTTCTCCTGAGCATCTTCTCCAAGGTTGGGTAAGAGGAGGTCAGTTCCCAGTGAAAACATTCTCCAGTGGGTTTGCTTGCAGGGCTGGGCCTGCCTGAGATCTACACCTGGGGAACACATCTCACAAAGTGCGGGGCCCAATCTTGGTGGTCCGGGGAAGCCCAGGGAGTTAGGACGGCACCCACCGCTCTGCTCTGCTCAGCCCTGGTCCAGAGCCTTGGCCTAAACAGAAGTAGAATTTGCCCCTTTTTGGTGGAATAGAAAGTACTTGTCTATGCAAGCAATTGTGAAAATTCTTTTCCTACCTGTGGTTGCTGGAAATTTAAAGGTAAGGTGATCGTATCATTTGTCAGTAAAACTAGGACACATTTGAGAATAAATGGTAGGGAGAAAGACAAATAATTTTTTAAATTATATATACATGACTTTTAAAAAGAAAAATATGTATATGTGTATATACTATATATACATATATGTATGTATTACATATAAATACGTATATATGGACACAGATATATGTATATACGCATACGTATATACACACACAAATCAATTGGTTTTGTTATTATTTTGATACACCTATAAAATAATTCTATTCAAAAATCATTCTCAAAAATAAAATTCTTTCCAAAAAGCAGCATGTATTTGTGATCATTGAAGCACAATTTTAAAAGTTTCTTCATGTTGATTATCTTAATTTTAAAATAAAACAGCAGGTTGATAAGTATCCGTGTGCTTTGGTCTACTTCTTAGCTGTATCTGTGTCAAATATATGTTACTAGTATTTTTCTGAAGAATGTATTTTTTTAGACATTTATTTATTTATTTACTTTTTTGACTGTGTCAGGTCTTAGTTGCAGCACACGAGATCTTCGTTGTTGCATGTGGGATCTAGTTCCTTTACCAGGGATTGAACCCGGGCCCCCTGCATTGGGAGCATGGAGTCTTAGCCACTGGACCAGCAGGGAAGTCCCTGAATAATGTATTTTTAATGTGGTTTTGATTTTAATATTTTTGAAACAGGTCTATAATTTTTTCTAAGATAAATTTTATGGATAATACACTTGAAAGTGATGAAAAATTCAAATGACCCTTCTTTTTATACCATAATATTTTGTATTGAAAAAATCTTTTCTCTACATGTACTGAGTTACCTGGTAAACTCAATTTTTTCCAAATGTGTATATTCTCATGTCTAATTTTTTATTGAAATATGTAAATATATCAACCTACATAGTTTCACAGGTGTACTCTATACTAAATTCTTTAGGCTAAACAGAAATACTACAGAATGGAAACTTGAATCTTTAGGAAAGACTAAAGAGAAAATATGTGCGTAAATATATTAGACTCTATTTTCTTCTTTATTTCTTTAACATACATATGATGGTTTAAAGCAAAACTTGGAGTACTGTATTATGCAATTTATAACATATTTAGATATAATACATATGATAACTGTAGCACAAAAGACCAGGTGAAGGTAAATAGACCTACAAATCTTCAAGATTCTTATATATGAAGTGACACAATTTTGACAGTAAATATACTGTAAAAAAAATTAAGGGTACAAATAATAATCTAGAGCAACCATAATAGATATACCCAAATACCTATATCTATATCTGTATCTTTTTAACTCAAAATAAAATATGAAAGGCTAAACAGGGGGGAATAAACAGGTGGAGTAAACAGCAAGTTGATGGACTAAATCAAACTATTCAGTGACTGCATTCATGTAAATTGACTAAACACTCCAAAAAAGTTCAGGGATTTTTCAGAATAAATAAAAATGCAAGACCCAACTATACACATTCTATAGGAAGTGTTCTTGAAATATAATGATGCAGATAGGAAAGTGCATGTAAATGGATGGGAAAATATATGTCTTGCAAACAGTTAATATAAGAGGACTGGAATGGCTTTTATTGTCAAATAAAGTATACCTCAAGATGAAGAGGATTAGGAGATATGAAGAAGATTTCATAATGATAAAAGGGCAAATTCTTCAGGAAGACATAACAATCATACAGTGGATATGCTTTTAAGTAGAGCTTAAAATTACAAATTTAAACACTCACAAGTTTAAAGGGAAAATAGACAAATATACAATCATAGTTGGAGATTCTAATGCCTCTCTCTCAACAATTAATAGACCAGGTAAACCAAACATTAAGATTGACATGGAAGATCTGAACAACACTATCAATCACCTTCACCAAATTGATGCTGATAGAACATTACACACAATGACTTCAAAACTTCTTTTCAAGCACATACATGGCATGATCACCAAGAGAAAGCATATGCTAGACCATAAAACAGGTATGAGTAAAGGTAAAATACTATGAAATATGTTCTCAAACTAAAATGGAATTAAGTTAGAGATCAACAACAATGTAATATCTAGAAAAAAACCATATAGAGAGAAATTAAAGAATACATTCCTAAATAATCACGGGCCAAAAATGACATCATAAAGGAAAGAGAAAGTTATTTTTACCAGAATGTTAATGAAAATATAACATATTAAAAACCTTCAGGATGTATTAAAGCAGTGCTTTAAAGGAAACTTAAATGCTCATATTAGGAAATAATGGTGCAAATTCAATAATATGAAGGTCTATCTTTAGTAGCTAAAAATAGAAGGAAAGTTAACTCAAAGTAAGAAGGAGGAAATAATAAAGATAAGAACTGAAATCAATAACATAGAGAAAAGAAAAACAACAAAGAAATGAATGAATCGACTAATTTGTGGATTCAAAAATTTGATAAGCTTCTAAATGATTCATGAAAAAAAAGAGAATACAAATTAGGGATAATGTGAATAAAAGAGGGGACATAACTGTAGATCCTATGCATACTTAAAGGAAATAAGGGAATATTGTGAAGACTTTCTTGCCAATATATTTGACAAATCGGGTAAATTTATTGAAACAAAATGTATCAGAACTGACTCAAGATAAAATAGAAAACCTGAAAAGCCCCAAATCTATAATAAAAGGGAGGATATACCTTTTCCTCCCTTTTGGGGAGGTGTGAAGACTCAATCTATGTGTTAGCTATCACTTCCCCCAAATTGATTTTTAGATTCCATGCAATCCCTAAAACAATTCTACAAGGCATTTTTGTAGTATTTGCCATCTTGGTTCGATACTTTATAAAGAAATGTGCAACATCTAGAATACTAAAAGAAATCTTAAAAAAAAAAAAAAAAAAGAGTACTTGGTAAACTTACACTGCCTGACTTCAAAACCTGCTCTAAAGCTATAGTGATTAAGAACATATGGTATTGGAATAAGAATAGGAAGACTGATTACTGAAATATAATAGAAAGCCCCCAAACATTGTCCATTAATTTTTGACGAATAACATCAAAGTAATACAATGTGGAAAGGAAAGTCATTTCAACAAATGGTGCTGGAACAAGTTATCTTTAGGAAAAAAGTAAATCTCAACTTTGGAGCCTCACAACATATACAAAAATAAAAAATTATAAAGGTTCTAGAAGAAAACACAAAAGAATAACTTCATGACTTGAAGTTATGTAAAGTTTTCTTTATATGCCGAAGGCAATGCACATAAAAGAATCAAAAATAATTAGTTGCATCCAATTTATGCCTTCTTCTCATTGAAAGACAGTCTTAAGAATGTGAATGAGTAAGCTGTATATTGGAAGAAAATATTTTTTATCAAGACTGTCTAAAGAACTCCTAAAACTCAATGATGAAAAGACAAACAATCCAAGTAAAACTGAGCCAACGATTTTAAGGAAGATATACAAATGGTCAATAAGCACATGAAAAAGTGTTCAAAATCGTTAGCTATCAGGGAATGTAAGCTTAAACCAAAATAAGGTGTATCATTCATTCACAATTAACAAAATAGCTGAAGCTAAAACTATTGACAACACCAAATGCTGGTGAGGATGTGAATCTGTCAGAACTTTCCTACATTTCTGGTGACATTTTAGAATGCTACAGCCACTTTGGAAAATATTGGGCAGTTTCTTCCAAAACAAACATATGCCCATGAAGTGAAATCATATGTGTATAAAAAGACTTACTCAAGAATGTTCCTAGCAGTTTTATTCATAATAGCTCCAAACTGGAAACAGCCCATGTGTCCATCAACAGGGTAATTGATACACAAACCTTGGTATATTCATAACATAAACAAACTGTTGTATATTCAGCAATGGAAAAGAAAAAAAAAATACTAGTGTTATACACAACCACATGGATGGATCCCAAAATCATTACGCTGAGAGAAAGCAACCTTTCCCCAAAAAAGTCTATACCATATGATTACATTTTTACGAGGTTCTAGAACAGATTGAACTAATCTATGGTGAAATAAATCAAAGAAATGGTTGCCTCTTGGAATGGAGGTGGAGTGGAAAGAAGAAATGGGGAAATGAATATATTCTGTACCTTTTTTGCTTAGCCAGTGTATTTTCCAGAATTCGTCAAATATTACCCTAAAAATTGTGCACTTAACAGATCACAAATTCTAATTGAAAAGAATTATGAACATATATAATGTCGAGTTAGTGGCCTGCATGCAGAAATATTTAAGAATAAAATGTACTGATGTCTACAACTTACATTAAAATGAATCCAAAAAATACAATGGGTTGATGAATGAATAGAAAGATGGACAGATATGTGAAAAGCAACTGTAATAAATTGTTAGTGGTATGACAGAGGTGATGGGTGTAGGGGTGTTCTCTGTAGAATTCTTACAGTTTTTCTGTGCACTCGACTTTCCATAATAAAATGGTGAGGAAACAAGAGTTTCACCAAAAACTTCTCATATGCTCATAGATTCCAAAATGCAATTATAGAATGTCAGATTTAAATGTTATTACCCGTTAAACTCTCAGTGTTTAATATAATCAGTTTCTTGCTCATTTTAGGACAGAAAAATAGCTAAATAATTGCAAATTGCCAAAAGCTTTAAATCTCAAGTTATTTTTGGAACTTCATATGTAGAATTATTTCATTAAAGGTTTCTAAAATCAAAGGGTTTTGAACAAAGTGTAACTGAAACGTAGAGGATTTCTTTACAAAAATGTTCACACCGTTGTGGGGCACTTAGCTTGATATACAATACTTCAAGGCCCCAATATTTTTAAGACCCAGTTGAGTATGGACTACAGTGGAAGCGCTAGTATTGTTTTCACATCCAAAATCAGTTTTGTTACCAAAATATGCTTCAGTTGACTTGACGTGTGTATGAATAAAAAATATATTGTAAATATTTGGTACGTATAACATCACAATTTGAATGATGTTAGGAATTGTAAAAGCTCCATAGTTTCTCAGTCTAGTAAAATATTTTTTCACCGTAACTCTACACTTCATCAGACTTCATAAAATTTCTGTACAAAACCAAATGATTTTCTTTTAAATGTTTAAATTTTTAACATAATTTACAAGAGTCTTCACAGTAAGGTGAAAAGAATTTTGACACAATAAGGCTTTAATTTTGTTATGTGCATTAAATAAAACCTCATTTAAAAAAATAAATTAACTGACGTACTATTTCCAGAATCTGATGACACGGATGTAAGACTCTCATTTAACTATTTACAATGTTCTTTTGTGATAACCCACCCAACATATTAGTAGTTGTTGCTTTACCTTTCAGATGTACACAAGAAAGACTGGAATCCAAAATGAACAAGATTAAATTAAGAAAGGCGTCAGCTGATCAGATTGAACAGCAATGCCTCTCAGAGTGAAATGGAACTCTGCTTTTGCACTGCCCAGGATCTGCTTTCCTCTTTGAGGATACACATAATGACCGACTTCTGAAGAAGATGCAGATGCTCTTTTGGGACATCTGTGTCTTCTGGTTTTTACATGGGGAACAATACCAAATATCTTACTGAAGACGCACGCACACCATGAAATTCCTGGAGAAGCAGAAAGTCATTTCTTAATTTTTATTCTTAATTTTTTTATTAATTTTTATTCTATGGGTGCTTTATTTTTTAATGTCTCAATGGTGAAAGTTATTGCAAAATAAATGTCTTCCAAAAAACAATATATAGATTTATAACATATAGCAAAAGACAAACTGTACCAGGAGCATTCAGAATGCTGTCTACACACTTGACAGCAGGGCTTTTCTACTCCCATTCCCCATCCCCATTTCACAAACATTTCACACTCCTCTCACCTATGAAGTCCCATGATGAAGTTTTCATATTTAATCACTGTCCTAGCTCTGGTGCTAGACAGGAACACAGCAGAAGCCAGAAGTGCAGGTGGAAGGTTACCAGCCCACCTGGCTTATTTTAATGCAATTGTTAATGATGTTTCATTTAAGAATGAAACACCTGGCAAAATGCTAAACTGAACAGGAGTATGAGACTGTCTTCAGCAAACTGGGACATGTGGCCGTCCTATTAAAGGGTGTTCCAGATCGTCCCATGGAACAGGCAGACCTGGGGGTCAGATCAATCTGCCTGTAGACCTGTCTCAGGTGAATGCTGGCACAACCAGTGTGAACAAGGCTTGCCCAGACAGACTCTGCTCCTGTTTCTCAGGACAAGGAAGGCGAGCCTAGCTATATTCAGGTAAATGACTGATGTATTTTCCAGGTATATGTAATTAAATAGCTTTCGTGTATAATGAAGACATAAAACCTCATTTATTTCAGAGCAATCTCCATGGACTTCATAGAAAGAAGGCATTATCTTGCATTTAGTTTTTGAAATATTGAATATTAGACATTCAGATTCTGCTGGTCTGTGAATAATTTCCTGGGTCCCTCAGGTACTGAATGGCTGGGGCTCAGAAGCTATGGGAGAAGGATGTGCACAGCAGAGGCCAGGTCCACCTTCTGTAGTGCTTCCCCAAAGGGCCTGGAGAATATGTTTGGGGGTATTTGGAGGCCAAGTGTACAATGATCAAATGCCAAGAAATATTAGCAGATCATCTCATTTTTTTTCTCTGGCATCATTTTCAAAACCATGATGTTGAGCTTGAAATTAAATCTTAGACATTGTAAGACACATCAACAATTTAATTATGGATTTTCTGGTTATAAAGGGAAAATGACACTTCACATAAACCTTGCTTGTAAAACATACCCCAATATTAGAAATAGTGAACTGTGGAGAAAAAAAAGAAACACTGAATATTAGAATACAAGGTGCATACACGTGGAAGTGTTAGTTTCAGGACAATCAGCCCTTGGTCTCTTTGTGGTCACTAGTTAGTGCATACTAGCTACAAGGGTAGCCTACATACACCTCAACAGGAACTTCCAAGTTCAACCATGTGAAATGCCATTTTCAAATGTCAAAAACACTAGGATATCCACAACTTCACATGATTCAACCTCATATAATACAAAGAATAATGGCTTCTGATTATGGGTCTATTTTCATGTGCAACACACTTTAAATAAATTTTGCTAAATCTTCACAAACCAAAACATCGCTATCCAACTTTGGCTGGTGAAGAAACTCAGATGCAGAGTGTGTGAGCCCTAACCTCTGTCAGGTTGTACGAGCTCCCCCTCCATTTCTCCTTATTTCATCCCTCCTGTGCTCTGCCTCTCAGCCCCTGCACCCTCCTTGGGCTCCAAGCTGGAGAAAGATTCCCCAGCGTCAAATGGGGCCAACCCGGCACCTGAGGTGCTGCATCCTTGGTTCTTCTCTGAAGCTGGTCTCCATCAGACCCATATTTTCTTCCTTCCAGCTTCAACAATAAGGTTTTAAATATTAAAGCCTGTAATTATGGTTAATGTTGAGGTTTTTTCCCCAATACATAGTATTTATCTGGTTAGACAGTTCCTTTCCTATCTCAGTTTGCAAAGAGTTTCTCTGTTATCATGTAAAATTATTTTACTGTACTTTACAATTGGACAGCTTTTAACATTCATCTGTTAATATGGTAGATTAGTTTAACTTTAATGTTACACCAAACTCGTGTTCTAAGAATAACCCCCATTTGTCACAATAGATTGCATGTTTTATATGTTACAGGCATACTCCAGAGATACTGCAGGTTTGGTTTCTGACCACTGCAATAAAGAGAATATCACAATAAAGTAAGTCACATGAATTTTTTGGTTTCCCAGTGTACATAAAAGTTACATTTACATTATATTGCAGTCCATTAAGTGTGCAATAGCATCAAATCTAAAAAGTACACACTTTAAAAGTAGCTTATTACTAAAAACTGCTATCATCTGAGCCTTCAGCAGGTCATATTAGTAGCATCAAATATTACTGATCACAGATCACCATGACAAATATAATAATAATGAAAGAGCTTGAAATATTGCTAGAATTACCAACATGTGACATGAGAGTCACGAAGTAAGCAAATGCTGTTTGAAGAAAAATGGTGCCTTGTTCAACACGTGGTCACCACACATTTTTAATTTGTAAAGAAACACAATACCTGTGAAGTGCAATAAAGGGAATTGAGGTGAGCCTGTACTGGATGGAGTTTACTAATATTTTGTTTAAGATATTTGCATTTGATTTATCATTAGCATTAGCCTGTAATTTAATTTCTTGTACTATCGATCTGGGAACTTGGTAACAATACTCTAGCAATCTCATAAAGGGAAAGGTCAAGTGTTTCTTCTTATTTCATAATCTGGAAGAGGTTGGGGAAAAAATGAATTTTTCTCTGTTTAAAATGGTTGAAGCACTTCTCTAAAACTGATTGGACTTTGAGGAATCCTTATAGAGATATTTAAAATTACTGTTTCAAGTTCTAAAATGATTTCTTCTTGAGTTGATTTGTAATTCATACTTTTCTAAGATGTACCATACTAATTTTCATTTTTATTTAAAATGTAATTAATAATATCCTCTTTTTATCCTTTTAACCTCTGGCAGCAATGCTTTTCTTACGTTTCATCCTTCTTGCTTTCTGTGCTTCAGTCTGGATATTTTCTACTGAGTTATATTCCAGTTCACTAATCCCTTCTTTGATGAGAAGAGTTGGCTGTTAAACTCATTTATTAAGTTCTTAATTTCAGTTTTTAATTTTTAAATTTCCATTTCATTAGTTTCCTGTTTCTGCTATAATAAATACAACAAATTCAGTGGCTTCAAACAACACACATTTATTATCATACAATTTTTCAATGTACCAAAACATACTTAAGGATTTGAAGGATCAGGATGTGAACATCTTTGGGTAGGGGTATTATTATTTCTACAATGGTCTGTCTTCTGGCCTCTAAAGATTTGTGTTTGTCCCACATGCAAAATACCTTCAGATCATCCCAACATCCCCAGAAGTCTCAATTCATGGCAGCATTAACACAGAGTCCAAAATCTCATCTATCTCTTATCAATCAGTTAATAGTTCTAAATTTTATCATTTAAATTATCTAACATTTAGGATAAAGATCTGCATATAATCCATCCTGGGGCAAAATTCTTCTCCAACTGTAAATTTGTGAAACTGAAGAAATAGGTGATCTGCTTTAAAATACAATAATGGGACCAAAAAGGATAACAGTTTTAGACGTTTCCATTCAAAAAGGGAGAAAATGGAAGGAAAAAAGGAGCGCTTGATCCCTTCTAGGGATTCAACTGAGTGTCCTAGTTGCTCAGTAAAGACTTTCTATTCTGGCTGGTCAGAACATGAACAACCCTGGAAATATTTATTTCCCTAGTCCTAGTGTAGAGAATGTGTTTATGTAGAAATATATTGTCCTCTAATTCTTAGAAGGTCTATTCTTCAGGAACACAATGTCAAGTTGACAGTAATTTTTTCTTAGCACATGAAAAATATTTTCTACTAACTTCTGGCACCAGTGTTTCTTTAGATAATTCAGTTGCCATTCATTACTTTTTTGTAGGTAATGTTTCTTTTATTTCTGATTTCCTTTGAGATCTTTCCTTTGTCTTTGTTTTCCTGAAGTACTACTATGTTTTATCTAAGCACAGACTTATTTTTATTTAGTTCACTTTAGATTGATTGAGATATGGGGGGATCATTATCATTCATAAATTCTGGGAAATTCTTGGTTAGTCTCTCTTTGGAATATCACTTCTCTCCCATTTTCTTTTCCCTTGCTTTCTGGAATTCCAGTTAGAGGTATATTAGAACTCCTCTTTCTATTGATATTTTCCAGGTCTCTTAATCTCTCTTTCACACTAATCTGTCTGAGTTACTTGTAATTTCTTGATATTTATGTTCCAGTTCACTGATGTTATAGTCAAGTGAGCATAAAATGCTGTTTAATCCACACTCGAGTTTCTAAATTAAAATATTATCTTTTCATTTTCAAATATCTTGTTTGCTGTATTTTGTTTTAATCTGTCTGCTCGGTTTTAATAGTTTCCCATTCCTTCTTTATACTGTCAATGTCTTATTTTTTTTTTTTTTTTGGTTGTGTTGGGTCTTCGTTTCTGTGCGTTTCTCCAGTTGTGGCAAGCAGGGGCCACTCTTCATCGCGGTGTGCGGGCCTTTCACTGTTGCGCCCCCCCTCCCCCCTCCCCCTCCCCCCTCCCCCTCCCCCTCCCCCTCCCCCTCCCCCTCCCCCTCCCCCTCCCCCTCCCCCTCCCCCTCCCCTCCCCTCCCCTCCCCTCCCCCTCCCCCTCCCCTCCCCCTCCCCCCTCCCCCCGTCCCCCTCCCCCCGTCCCCCGTCCCCCCTTCCCCCCCTCCCCCCTCCTCCCCTCCCCCCTCCCCCCTCCCCCCCTCACCCCTTCCCCCCTCCCCCCCCCCCGTTGCAGGGCACAGGCTCCAGACGTGCAGGCTCAGTAGTTGTGGCTCACGGGCCTAGTTGCTCCGCAGCATGTGGGATCCTCCCAGACCAGGGCTCGAACCCGTGTCCCCTGCATTGGCAGGCAGACTCTCAACCACTGCGCCACCAGGGAAGCCCCTTATTTCTTTAAATGTAATTAACATTTATTTAACATTCACTAAAAATTCTGTGTTTCATAATTTCTTATTCCTCATTCTGTGCAGGTTTCATTCTGTGATTGCTGTTTCTGCGGACTTTGATTCATGGAAGCTGACTTCTTGAAGTGTTTTGTGATTTTGTGTGTGTGAGAGAGAGATTATATTTTGATATTATCCATGAGAATTCTCCTAGGACTGGAATTAAAGACTGTTCTTCCAGTGAGGATTTGTTTTTGTTTCTGGCAGGGGCATTGGGTTATTACAAACTCAAGGTCCCTTTAAAGTAAATTTTTAATGTGGCACTTTGCAGATCACATAGTTAGTATGATCTCACACCCCACATTTTGCTAGTAAAGCTTGGATTAAGAATTCTTGTGTCCGAACTATTTTTTTTTCTACCACAGCTCAGGCAGATACTATTCCTGTCTTGAATTTTTTCTAATACTTCTATTGAAAATACCCCTTGGTTTTATATAGAGGATCTCTGAAATAACCCACAGTGATGGTTAATTTTATGTGTCACCTTGACAAGGCCAAGGGATACCTAGATAGCTGGTGAAACATTATTTTGGGCTGTGTCTGTGAGGGCATTTCCAGAAGAGATTAGCATTTGAGTCAGTAGACTGAGTAACCATCACCCTCACTAACGTGGGTAGTTTTCATCTAATCCACTGAGGACCTGAATATAAGGAAAAGATGGAGGAAGGGCAAGTTCTCTCTCTGTTTAAGCTGGGATTTCTGCTCTTGTACATTGCAACTCCTGGTTCTGGAGCTTTCAGACTCAGGACTTGATTACGACTTACACCATTGGCCCCCAATTCTCAGGCCTGCTAAGTTAAATTAAATGATGCAAATTCGTTGAATGTCTAGATCATTAGACAAGTCTAAGTTTAACTGCTAAACAAGTCTAAGTTTGCTTACTTTTGTCTTATTACCAAAAAAACTAAAGATGCTTGGGTCTGTTAGCCACGTTTTGTGCCACATTAAAAAAAAAAAAAAAGCTGGTATAACAAATAATTGCTTATTTTTTAGTTTTCACTAGAAATTGTCTTCTAAGGGTTAAAAGTTTTTAATGAACATGTTTAATTAAAACTACTACAATTAATAAGGAAAATATCTTTGTATACAAGGGAATTTTTTAAAGGTATAAGAAATGGAAATGTTAAAGGAAAAGAAAAGCTGGTTATTTCTAGATGAGAAAGAAAACAAGGAACAAGTAAAATGGACATAGAAAGTTGTAAAAGTTCTGTGAAAAAAAAAGAAGTCTTTAGAAAGGATTTTTTGTGTGGTCATGACTGGCTAAAATTGGAATAAATTTAATTAAATGGATGAGTTTTAATATCAAAAGTAAGCTGGTGCAAAATTAAAATTTGGTTTTTCTCTTTATTAAAAGGACAAAGCTTTTTTTTCCTTTTGTTCTGATCTTTATAATAAAAGATTATAAAATGTAGATCTTATGTTTTGTCAAAATAACCACTTATTTCTATATTGTCTTTATCAGGACTTTAATTACTGAAGTTAACTAATTCTCTTGATATTAAAAGAGCTAAGTTTTGATCAGAACTATATAACCTTCTATATTTGCCTATGAAGTCTTTGTTATTTTGGTTAAATGGTTAACTAAGCATTGTTTCATAGTGACCCATGATCCTATTTGACCAAGTGTTTTTAAAACTTTTGATATTTTTGACAAACTTCCCCAAATCAAATTCTAAATGAAGTCTTTTTGATTTAGAACTACCTTTGAGATATGAAATATTTCAGAGAGTCCATGAAATATATCAAAAATTTGTTCTCTCATGGATGGATCTAGAGACTGTCATACAGAGTGAAGTAAGTCAGAAAGAGAAAAACAAATATCATATATTAACGCATGTATGTGGAACCTAGAAAAATGGTACAGATGAACCGGTTTGCAGGGCAGAAGTTGAGACACAGATGTAGAGAACAAATGTATGGACACCAAGGGGGGAAAACCGCAGTGGGGTGGGGATGGTGCTGTGCTGAATTGGGCGATTGGGATTGACATGTAGACACTGATGTGTGTAGGACTGATGAGTGATGGGAGCCTGCAGTGTGAGAGAACAAGCGGGCAGACAAGGAAGGCAACTAGTACTGAACTTTCTTTGGGTTGTTTGTATGGAAATATGTTAATATAAATGTTTCAGACATTAAAAAAAAAATTTGTTCTCTCTTCTTATAAAAAGGTAGATGTTAGACTAATGAAGTTTATTTGATATGTTAAATTACATGGGAAACAATGTCAGAAAAGAAGTAATACTAAGGCTTCTTTATGATGTGTCTGTATACATGTAATCAGTGTTTCAAAAACTATGTGAAATTCCTGGAAATCTGATATGTCCTGGTATAGGTTATCATCATAATTCTACTTAAAATGTTTCACATAACAGAAAAAACCTAATTCCCTTGTCAATTGCATTGTAATCAGATATTCAATCATGCCATTTTAAAGTTTTTCTCATTAACAGAGAGTTATTATTTTACTCTGATGCTTTTACAAATGTTTCATCTTCAGAGAGATTCATGACACTTACTAAAGAGTGGAGTTAGAGTCTGTCATACAGAGTGAAGTAAGTCAGAAAGAGAAAAACAAATACAGTATGCTAACACATATATGTGGAATCTAAGGAAAAAAAAAAAAAGGTCATGAAGAACCTAGTGGCAAGACGGGAATAAAGACACAGACCTACTAGAGAATGGACTTGAGGATATGGGGAGGGGGAAGGGTGAGATGTGACAGGGTGAGAGAGTGTCATGGACATATATACACTACCAAATGTAAAATAGATAGCTAGTGGGAAGCAGCCGCATAGCACAGGGAGATCAGCTCGGTGCTTTGTGACCACCTAGAAGGGTGGGATAGGGAGGGTGGGAGGGAGGGAGATGCCAGAGGGAAGAGATATGGGAACATATGTATATGTATAACTGATTCACTTTGTTATAAAGCAGAAACTAACACACCATTGTAAAGCAATTATACTTCAATAAAGATGTTTTTAAAAAAAAAGTACAGTTTTCTGATAAATTTTCAGATCATACCATTGAATTGGATAAAAATTTACAGAACTCTAATGAAGAAACTAATGGTTTCATAAAACTCCTAACAAAAGATAAAAGATCAAGAATTTTTTCTATGGAACTGAATAAACTGATGAGGATGAGTATAATTTTTATGACTTTTTATTTTAAACATTGCCAGTTCTTTTATGTTTTGCTCTTTCAGATTTAAGGAAACATGTTCTCTCAAGCTATCTATGACTTGCAACAATTTGATAAAGTGTACCTTTGTAAACAAAGATGAAACATATATCTTTTTCTTCCTACCTGATCTCTCCAGACTTCAGAAATTCTTAGCGAGTTCTCTTATTTTCATAACAATATAATTATTTGTATAAGTTCACTAAGAATCTGTTCTCCTCATAACAGGACACACTGGAAACATCAGTTATATTACCAAGGCTTTGACTGGAATGTCTTATTTGAGAGAGACATGCATAGACTCAGATATGACCAGACAGCTTTAAGGAACTAAGACTGACTTTATGGAGCCAATAAAGATCCTTGAAAAAACAGCCTGGGACCTTGCTTACAGGGTTCCCAGTGGCCTAAACATGTGAGTAAGGAAAGTCACTTTCTGGCAGGTGCAGAAACCACAAGATATTTTATGGACTTCCGGAAGAGAAGAGTTCACCCAAATCTATAAGTATTGTAGGCAAAGTCTGATGGTAAGTCCTTGGCTTGGCTTTCCTGGCCTCAAGAGGCCTTTAAAAATTCAAGCTGAGATTTCCTGTGAAAAGTTCCAGCGAAGCATATTTAAAAGAGCCTATATGATCAACTGCTATTCTTGATACACTTATGTAAATAATCCAGGCAAATTTATTAAAACCAGTCTTATTTTGAAAACAAATTAATATGAATTTGGCTATCTTTGGTAGAAATGAAGGTGACTTTAGAGTGACAAATTGTTTCCATAGTATACCTTTGTGGATATTAGAATCTAGCATTATTATTTGTCTCTGAGGTTTTGGCATTTACCCGATAAACTGGACTAGATCCTGAATTCTTCTAGTTTCCTCCTATATCTAGCTATGACTCTCCAAACTAGCATTTCCAGTTTTAGTCCCATCCTTTTGACTTGGAATCATTGAGAACTACAACTGCCCTTTTTCCAAAGCCATGCAAGCTAAAGTTGGACAACTTGACATAAACTTCAGAGAAATCACTGTAACTGCTAATGTATTGACAATCCTCATGCCTGTTGCTATATGATCTACTCAGAGAGTTTACCTAAACACCCGATGACATCGTCAGAGACATTTCAAACTACAAAAGGTGCTTCGATCCTGATATCTAGATATTTTCGGCTGGCTCCCCTCTGGACTTGGTGCTTTATTGCCATACAAATTGCAATTCATTATAGTAATCATTGTTCTTATTTATTCTCTTTGTTGTTTTTAAACCATTTACACTTTTTCTCTCTCACTGCTGTACTCCAATGCCCTCCACTGGAATAATGATAACTTGACATCTGGAGATTGTTGACCACACCTATAAGATTCCTTCTAATGAAGAGACATAAATTTCTCCTTTTTAGAACGCCACTTAAGACTCACTTCCTAGATGGTTCCTTGTTGCTCAGATGTGACCATAAACTCTCTGAAAGCACACCTCTCCCTAAATCACCTCTTTTCCCTCCTCCATGGGACATGAATCTCTGGGAATGAGCCTTCCCAGCACCAAGAATTTCAATGCCAAGGCCAAATAACTACATGGTTGATCATCAGTGCCCTCCAAAGGAAGATCTTGATCAAAAGGAGGAAATGTGAAAGGAAAATCAAACTGGAGTCAGTATTGCTAAGACTGTTCTCTAAAATGGAGCCAGGAGGCCACTGAGGACGTGTGACTTATGCACATCTTAGCCTGGATGGAATCTGATTTTTGACCACTTTTTGCCCTAAATGAAGGCATCCAGAACATCTGCCAGAAACTCAAGATACTTATTGAACCCTCACCCTACAACTACTTGTGACCGCCATCCCTTAAGGATAAACATTTCCTTTCTTGCATCAGAGCACAGCCTCATGGCTTTTGCCTTTATAAGCTCTTGACCCTTTCTCTTCCCTGAAACATTCTTTCAGTTTTACCCAAATGTGTGTCCCCTGAATTGCAATTCTAAAGGCATCAAATAAAGTATTTTCTTATTTTCAGCCTTCTGTGTTTTTTTAAACTGGCACTCACTCCCCAATTTAACAATTCAGAAAGTTCTAGTAGAGTGATGATCATGTATATTGGTGAGATTGTGTCAGCCCCAGCCTCAACCCCTTTTTAACCGAATCTTAGCAACTGTGGTAACAATTAGAGTCATTTAAAATAGTGTTGACTAATTTGCATGTTTCTTTAGGGAGAGGAGAATTCAAATCCATGAAGGATATTCTTATTGGCCTTCTGTTATTTTCCTCTAGCCTGATGTTTATCACATGTTGGGTGTATTTTCTCTGTGGCTGATAAACTGGTAAGAAGACTTCTTTGGATTGAGGTGGGAGGAAGCATAAGAGAAAATGCATTCTGGAGAACAGCATTTTCAGGCAACAAGACCTGGATTCAAGCCTAGGACCCAGTCCTGTTCCTCTCACTGGACTTTGACAATTCACATCACCTCCTTGAACTTGGTGTCTCTGTCTATAATGTTTCCAATGAGATACTGAGTGTGGAAATGCTTTTTAAATACAAGGTGATATGGAGAAGGGGTTGGAGTGATCTGAATAGCAGACATGAACTGAGTGCTGTCCTGTGGGTTAGGTAGACATCAGGCCCTGGGCGTGCAGTTGCTGACAAAGGAAGGAAAGCCTGCTTTGTCACATGGTTCTTCTCTTCAACCTTACAAGACAGGAAGCAGTGGAGGGACATTGAAAGCATTTTAAGACAAAAATATTTGGATTCAATTATACTATATCCTGCCCAGTTGGCGTCTGCAAATGAAGTCAAGGAAAAAATAAGTCTCAGATATGCAAAAGCTTTGAAAATATAGCAACCATATACCCTGTCTGGAAAAATCACCTCACAATGCATTTTAGTCAATTGTGAAATGAGTTCAAAAAAAAAACTAACCAGGGGTAGAGGTGCTATGGTGTAAAAGAGATAACAGTGAACCCTGAAACCATTTAAGCATATGATTCATATGTGCTGTGCTCCAAGTTACATATTGTTAATAATTCTTAAAATAGAATCTATGTAGAGAAAATGTTTAAAAATCAATGAGCTTTGTTTAATTCCAGAATTTAGCAATAAAACATGAAAGTTTGGAAATTGAACTCTGGAAGAAATTAAGAGTGAAGATTTCTGGATCTTACAAAGGTGGAAGGGCCACTAAGAAACTTAGTAGACACTGATAACTAGAGAAATCTGTAAGAGTTAGAAACAGCATTAAAATTGCCCAGTCGAAGAACTGGCATTGTACAGATGCCTTCAAAATCACTGTTCTCAAAGAGAAAGAACATATGACAAAGATAAAATGAAGACAGCAATAAGAAAACTAGAGATTAGAAGCACAAAAATCAACGGTATAAAAATCAGACAAAACACGGTGCAGAAACTTTAAAGGGATTACATTTATTACTAAAGGGTGACTGGAACAAAACCAAAGTCTGTTTATACATTATCTAACAAGAGTCCTGTCTAAAGCAAAGAGGTTTGGAAAGATTAAAAGTGAAAGAATAGACAGATACCTACCAAGCAAACAAAGCACAGGAGACAATAATAACCTAAGATAAAGTACGAGTCAAAGTAAAAGTAAAAAACTAAACACGACAAAGTGGGTGATGTTTTATTAAGTGTTCATTTTGACACAATGAGATGACAGTTATGAACCTTTATGTGCCAAATAACACAGAATCAAAGCAGATAAAGAAAAATCAGATTGAAATATGAAGAGAATACGTCAGACACCCAATAACAGCTGAATAAAAGTCTTCTATTCTTTGACAGATCAAGTAGGCAAAAAAGTAAATAGGGGTATATAAGCTCTAATTATTATAAATAATATAATGTATATAATAGTCATTATGAAATGCAATACATTGTCTCTATAGAATAATGTTTATTTCAACACTTATGTGACATAAGATTAGACCATACTTAAAATTCAAACTAAACCTCTCTGACTTACAGAAAGCAGAAATTGCATAAGGTGCCTATTTTGTGATCATAAACAGCAACATTCATAATCCAACAGTTATTAAACAAATATTTATAGGGTGCCTTCTATGTTCAAGGTTTTGTTCAAGGTACTAGGATAAAACAATGACAAAAACAGGTAAAATTCCTTCCCATATGTTTGCATTTTAATAGAGACAGACGCAAAATAACCATATTCTTTGTATATTCTCTATCTTCAGGCTTGAGATCCAGCTGTTCCTTGAAAGCACCACCATCCCTGTCTCTCTGTCACTTTGAGACTACTCAACCTACACACCTGGACCTCAGCCCTGGGATTTGGGCAAGTCTCTTTTTACACTTTTGTTGTGTACAAACTCATTTTTCAAATTCCTAGCTTCTTTAAAGTGTGTGTCATTCCATTAGGTGCCCAGCCTGTGTGGACACCACCTGAGGTCCAGTCCGTCCCAGTGTTTATGGCATATGCTGGACCCTGCCTTTCCACCTTGATCTCCATGTCCGCCATCCTCCATGATGTCAGCATCCACAGGAAGCATCTCTCTGCTCTCTCAGTTAATCAGTTTCCTAATTCCTGGTCATCTCTTCCCTTGCCCCATCCTCTCCCATGTCAGATCTTAGGCAATCTCATCTCCAGAACTACAAGAGCATCTTACCCATGGATTACCACCTCTCTCTCCAGCATCCTTATTCTAGTGCCCGACTTCACCAGTCTTCACTGTCACATTCAAGTTCGTGTCATTTTGATGTTGAATTAATTGCACCACCAACCACTTTTTGAAGACCCACCACTCCCCTTATGTCTTGGCTTTACACTTTGCTCAGATTAGGTCCATCATTCTAAATCCTCTTCTTAATTTCAGCTCCCTTGCCTCTCATTTCGTCTGACATACTGACTCCCTTTCTCCACCTACTCTGCACTTCACTCAGGCTGCTGAACATAGTGACAGTAAAACACTGAACCATGGTTGCAGGACTTATTTAAATGCTCCATCAAGTTGGTTGGCAAAATTGCCCAGCGATCCCAACCCATTTTGTAAAACGTTAATTTCTCCTTTTTGTAAGTTAAGTATTTAACGCCTTCTCCCACCTCTGCAGTCCATAATCATCATATATCTCACTGAGAGCTGCCTCCTCCTTTTGCTCCCAAATCCACCAATTCCTACTCCTGTGCTCATCCTTCTACCCTCCCTTTTATGTCCTAAGGAGTGCGCCCATGCTTATCAGAGACTCAGTCCTTTTGCTGTCTCCCCCGGCCTTCTCAGGGATAAAATTGTTCATTTGTAGTGCCCTTTGCCTTTGAAATCAGTGCATTTTCCCCTACATATGGGCCCTGGTAGGTATACCATCTTACACAAATAAAGTATAAACACAACTTCTCTTGGCTTCGTATTTCCATCTAGCTACTACCTCATTGTTCATCTTTTCTTCCCAGCAGAAGGCACACATAAATATCATCAGTATCACCAGCTTCACTTCTTCACTTCATGTCCTCTTCTAAACTCACTTCCCTCTGGCTTCTGCCCTCTACACTCACGACCCTGTCCTATCTCATGATCACCAGTGACTTCCCTGCTTTACATATGAATGTATTGAGTTGATCACTCTACCTTCTTGGCTTCTGAGACAACAAATGCTCCTGGCAGTCATCTCTTCCCAGTGACTGCTCCCTCTCAGCTGGGGCTCCAAGCCCTGGAGAGCTTTAAGACTCAGCCCCAGCCCATTTCCTAGAGGACCCCATTCAGTCCTGTGACTATGAATACCATCTATCCACTGATGACTCCCTAAATTCTACTCTTGGCCAGTGGGCTCCAGGCTTAGTAAATCTAACTGCCTTTTTGACATTGGATGTCTAATGTCATCTCAGATTTATTATGTCCAAAGCTGAACTCTGCATTTCCCTCCTATAGGGTCTCAGTGCCTCTGTGAACCACCCCATATCTATAAATGGCATGACAGTCCAGTTGCTGCAGTACAAATGTATAAATCCTGGATTCCTCACATTCTTACACCTTCTCCACCACCCCACCCCTCACCAACACAACCAATATCAGCAGATCCTGGTACCCTTTCCTCCAAAAATATCTGAAGTCACTTCCCTTCTTTCCAGGCCAACTGCCATCATCTGGTCCAAGCTATCATCCTCTCCCAGATGGACAAATGTTATAGCCTTCCAAGTAACGTCTCTCCTTCCACTCTTGGACGTAGACCTATGGTGAAGAAAGAACAATGGCAGTAGTGAGGCCTGCTACCTAGCACGGCACATCAAAATGAGGCACTGAGATCAGCAGTCCCATGTCCTTAGTGTGGCTAATGAAGGCAAGAAGAAACCTGGCTGCCCAGTTTAATCCAAGATGAGGCAGGCTTGCAGCAAACTGGGCCAGTTGAGATTGGCCTAAAGTCAAAGAGCATCATGAGCAGGAAGTGAGAAAACTTCACTGGAATTTAATGCTATTTAGATTGTGTTTCCAGTGTCAGAAAAGAGCTGGCTTCAATATGGAGCAGAGAGCAATTTTTACCAAATAAATGATGGGAATGTCATCCCCTGAGACATTTAAAAATCTCTTTGGCATCTGGTTTTAATCGTACTATCTGTTCACCATCATCCCCAAGATGGCATTTCTCTGGATTCCAGGATATAATGCCTATTCTGCCATTCAACAACATTTGCTAAGTGCTGATACTGTAACACGCACTATACAAGGTACTTGGCAAAACAAAAATGGGTTAAAGATGTGCTGACAGTATATACACTTAGTAGACTTTGTGCCCGTGCATTTTACTTTAAAAAAGAAAAAGTAAACCGAATCTTAATAGAGTCATCAAATACTAGATTTGAAAACATCTTCAGAGTGTCCTGCCTTGACCAGGATTCCTGTCCTGGTACCTCCAGCATCAGAGTGTGCCTTCCATGAGGACAGTCACTGCCATCTCCTCCCCGACCAGCCAGCAGCCTCTGCCATTCCTCTATCAGGCTGGCAGGAGGGCTTGTTAGATATAAAATCAAGCAGGGTGGTGAGCAGGCATCAGGCACCAGCCTCGAGCCTCTGGGCTTCAGAGCCACAGAATCCCTGCTTGGGAGACACTATAGGTATAATACCAGGAAGGAAATGTAACTCTTGCCATGGTCTCCCTGAAACTGCAGCCAGCACTGTCAAAGAGGATTCCACAGTGGGCATTTTTCCTGCAAGATGATCTCACAGGGAAAAAGAAAAGTATCTGAGACAGCACAAAGAGGGGAGGAGAAAGCCTTGTGTTTGGGCAATTTGAGCCACAGGACTCAGTCATGAAAATAAAGGTTCTGAGACTTCTAGCAATTGAAAAAAATTGTTTAGCCTTACTTATAATTTTCCAAACTTATTTGACTGTAGATTTTCCCCACATAGATCCTCTTCTAGCCTCTCTCTTATGATTCCCACCTGATGTGCTTGTAAGACAGCCTTGAAATTTGCTTGCATAAAAACCAAATGCAATCATGGAAGTAAAGTATAAGGGGAAATTTGAGGAGGACATTCCTAATTGAGATAGAAGAGGTTTGCAACTATTTCATCAGTTACAAACAGTGCACCCTCGGTTGGACTTGGGGAGAGGTTTGACTCAGACCATGGACTAGGTCTTATGCCTGAGTGAGGAAACTTGCAAGGATGAGATGGAGAGCTTTCTGCCACTTGGAATTCACACCCAGTAGGCAGAGAACTTGACATGCAGATTGCTTGCTGGGACAGAGCCAGCCTACATGAGAGGAGAGAGGGCAGGAGGGACACTTGGGAGATGAGATGTGTGCTGAGCCAGGCACAGGGGTGGGAGCTTGTGTGAGCTCTATTTCCTGAAGCCTGCATCAACCACACAGCAAACTTCATGCCTGTTAGCTGATCCTCATGACAGCCTTGTGAAGTCCAGGAGTTATTACCCTTAACTTAGAGACCAGGAGTTCAGGGTCAGACAGGGCTAGCAGCACCTCCAATTCACACAGGACAGTGAGGAGGCAAGAGCTGTCTGACTCCTAGCCAGGTCTCTCTTCCGCATCATGCTACCTTCAGAAAGTAGCCAAGGGGTGAGAGGGTGAGGCAACAAGACAAGGGCAAGGTTCTGGGAACAGGGTAGGGACTGAATGTGCCATGTGTCTGCAGGAAAGATGTGGCAGCTCCTGCAATTTGCCTGAGCCTGATGCCACTCAGGGTCTGGGGCAGTGGGGAGAGGAAAAAGGACCAAGAGGCAGGCAGGCTGGGAAAACCAGAGGTGGGCACCATGGCTATTTCCAGAAGATCCAAGGACTGTGGGACAGTGTCAAAAGATATAACATATATGTGTAATTGGAATACTAAAAGGAGAAGAAAGAGGTATGCAAGCAGAAAATATATATGTATATATGTGTGTGTATCTATATCTATCTATATATCTATATCTATATCTATATCTATATCTATATCTATATCTATATATATATATATATATATATATATATATATATAACTAAGAACTTTCCAAAATTAATGACAGATTCCAAACCACAGATTTGAGATGCTCACTGAACAGTAAGCAGGATTAAAAGAAGAAAAAAATAATACACCTAGGGACATTGCATTCATATTTTATTCAAACACAAGGAAAAACTTGAAAGAAGCCAGAGGAAAACATAACACCTTACCTATATAAGAATAAGGATACAAATTCAGTAGACGTCTCATCTGCAACCATGCAAGCAGGGAGACAGTGCAGTGAAATATATAAGAAGTTAATTTTAAAAATCCAGACTTCTACATTCAATGAAATTATCCTTTAAAAGGGAAGAATAAGGACTTTTTAAGACAAAAACTGAGGGAATTCATCACCAGAAGACTTGCCTATCAATGTTTAAAGAAGTTCTTCAGGAAGAAGGAAGATAATATAAGTCAGAAACTCAGACCATAAAGAAAGGAAAAATGTTAGAGAAGGGATAAATGAAGGTAACACAAAATATTTAATTTTGTTTATTCTTAATTGATTGAAAAGGTAACTGTTCAAAGTAATAATAGTAACAATTTATTGGGTGAATACAGTGTATGTATAAGTGAATGACAAAAAGGAACAGGAGAATTGAGAATATTCAGTTATAAGGTATCTGCCTTACACATGTGACCACATAGTATTACTTCAAGGAGGACTTACACAGAGAAGACTAAAAAAGTAACATAGAATAAGTGCAATTAACAGAAAACTCTTACAAACAGGACAGATATTATATTTTAAATGTCACTTTAAACGTGAATGGTCTAAATATAGCAATTAAAATACAGAGAGTGTTAGAGTGGATTAAAAAAAAAAACTAAACAAGACCCAAGTATATGTTATCAACAAGAAACCCATTTTACATATAATGAGTCAGCTAGGTTAAAAGTAATTAGAAGAAATATGGAATAGCTGAATTAATTTCAGGCAGCTGACTTCTGGAAATATGAGAAAAGTTATCAGGAATAAAGAGAGAGAATGATAAAGGAGTCAATGCTTCAAGAAGGCATAACAATCTTAAAAGTGTATGTACCTAGCACCAGACTGTCAAAATTCAACAGGTAAAAAGTTAAAAGAAGAAATGGACAAATCCTCTATTACACCGGAAGAATTCAACACCCATCTGTCAGTAACAGATAGATCAAGAAGGCAGAAAATCTTTAAAGGAATGGTTGACCTGAACAAGACTATCAATCAACTGGATCTAATTGACATTTGTAGAATACTTCATGCAACAACAGAATACACATTCTTCCCAAGTTCAGATTAGACATTCACCATGATAGACCACATTCTGGGCCATAAACACACCTTAAAGATTTAAAAGACTAGGAATCATACAAAATCTGTTCTCAGGTTTGGAATTAAACTAGAAATTACTAATAGAAAGATAGATGGAAGAATCTGAAATATTCGGAGATTAAATAATACACTTCTAAATAACACATGGGTAAAAGAAGAAATCTTAAGAGACATTTTTTAGAATCTAAAGTAAATAAAAATCAGAATACAACTCATCAAAATTTTAAAAATAGGATTAAATGCATATCTTAGAGTCTAAGAAAGATCTAAAATCAATCATCTATGATCTCACATTAAGAAACTAGAGAAAGAAGGGCAATTTAAGCCTAAAGCAAAAACAAGAAAAATTATAATAAAACAGAGCAGAAATCAATGAAATTAAAACCAGGAAAACAATAGAAAAAAATCAACAAAATTAAAAGTTAGTTCTTTGAAAAGATCAACAAAATTGATAAATCTCTAATCAGTCTAACCAAGAAAGAGATAAGACACAAATTACAGGTATAATACATAAAATTAATTACTTGTCAGAACATAAAGTGTTATGGCCACTTTGGAAGACAGTTTAGAAGTTAACACAAAGCTAAACAACGTTGTTTTAGCAGATGATCCGGTAAATGTATTCGTAGGTATTTAATCAACTGATATAAATATTTATGTCTGTGAAAAAAAAAAATTCATGCAAATATTTATAGCAGCTTTATCACCCAAAACTGGAAGCAAACAATATAGTCTTCAGTAGATGAATAGGTAAACAAAATGTGATCGGTCTATTCAATAAAATATTATTCAGCAATAAAGAGAAATTATCTATCAAACCACAAAAAGACATGGAAAATTGTAAATGCATATTGCTAAGTGAAAGAAGTCAGTCTGAAAAGTGTCCATACTATATGATTCCAATTATGGAATATTTTGGTAAAGGTAAAACTATAGAGAAAGTAAATATATCAATGTTGGCCATGTGTCAGGGAATAAAGGTGAGGATTGAACAGGTGAAGCACTGGGTATTCTTTTAGGACAGTGAAACTAGTCTGTATTATATGGTGATGGTCGAGACATGCATTTTTCATGGAGGCTGGAATAATCCATGTGGAAATGTAGTAGGGTTAGAATGACCAGGATGAAATTTTGTTTAGCTTAATACAGATACAAACTGTTACATATAGAAATATGTATAGATATGTGTATACATATGGATTAGTATACACACATATATTTCCTTGATCTATCAGAAGCAACAGCACCTCAGTAGCAATGAGGATACCTAGCATCCAAATATTGGTTTCTAAATAGGTTTCTCCATGAAAGGAACCAGGGTTTCTTGGAGAAATGGCAGATGCAAGGATTGGGGCAGGAAATATATAAGATGTACCTGAAACTCCTTGCAGTACCAGAAAGAAGGAAGTGCTAAACACACACTTACACACACACACACAATGATGGGAGTACATCACAGAAACAAAAGAGCCAACTAAAATAGCTCCCAATGGTCAAATCTGGAACATTGGAACATCTGGAGCAACAAAATAAATAAAGTAGTATCAAATTGTAATGCAACATGTAAAACAAATATCCATGTGTCTGTACTGATATAAATGATTGGATGGATAAAAACATGGAGAAGAAGAGATGACTATCCATGCAGAAAAATCTCAAATAATTTACATCTATATTCCATAATTTATGTAGATATGTGTAACTTCATACTCCTTAAGTGCAGGCTGCATATAATGACTTCCTACCAAAGACGATAGTATGGAAAGTGGGGCAAGAGTACCTTTCTAGAAACTTGGCAAATCCACCCCACCCATGTGATCAAAGTCAACATCACCAGTGATACCATGTAGCCTTGATAGAATGTGACGAAAATGGCACTTCACCTCTTTGGTCTTTCTTCCAAAGCCTATAACCCCAGTCTACTCATATAAAAGCATCAGATACATCTCCACTGAGGGACATTCTATTGTACAACACACTGACCCGTACTCCTCAAAACTGTCAAGATTATCAAAATCAAGGAAAGTTGAGAAACTCTCACAGCCCAGAGAAGCCTGGGGAGACAGGACAACTAGGTGTGATGCTCTGGATGTGGTCCTGCAACAGAAAAAGGACATTAGGTAAAAGCTAAGGAGAGCTGAATAAATATAGACTTAGGTAATAATAACATATTAATATTGGTTTACTAATTTGAACAAATATACTAATGTTTGATTTAATAATAGGAGAAACTGGCTGTGGGGTATATGGGGACTTTCTATGCTATCTTCACAGGTTTTTTTTTTTTTCTGGTAAATCTAAAACTGTTCTAAAATAGTTTATTTTTAAAAATGATATAGTAATAATTCCAGAAAAAAATTTTAAAGGAAAGCAAATAAAGGACAAACTGTATTCTGTGAAAATAAAATCCTTCAAATCTAAAAATATTAGTAGTCTATAGTTTCCAGAAATATACCAACATATTTTTCAATCATCAGAAAATGGGAAGTTGGAGCATTATTTCAGGCGGGAGGATGTAGAGGAAAAGGAACCCTTGTGTACTCTTGGTGGGAAGGTAAATTGGTGCAGCCACTGTGGAAAACTGTATGGAGGTTCCTTAAAAATTAAAAATAGAACTACCATATGATCCAGCAATTCCACTTCTGGGTGTATATCCAAAGGAAATGAAATTAGTACCTTAAAGAGATATCTGCACTCCCATGTTCATTGTGGCATTATTCTCAAGAGCCAAGACATGGAAGCAGCCAAAGTGTGTCTGTCGATGGATGACTGGATAAATAAGATGTGATATAGATAGATGATAGATAGATAGATAGATAGAGATATAGGTAGATAGAGAGAGAGATGATAGATAGATAGATAGATAGGGGGAGATATAGATAGATAGAAAGATACAGATAGATGATAGACAGATAGATAGATAGGTAATAGATGATAGGTGATATAGATAGATATAGAGAGATGTGATATATATACAGGCATATATATATATATATATATATATATATGATGGAATATTATTTTAGCCTCAATAAATAAAGAAATCTTGCCAACATGGAACAACACAGATGAACCTTGAACCTGCAGGACATTATGGTAAGTGAAATAAGCCAGACAGAAAAAGACGAGTATAGCATGATCTCACTTACATGTGGAACGTAAAGACATTGAACTCACAGAAAGAGTAGAACTGTGGTCGCCAGAGGCTGGGGGGTGGGGGAAATGGGGAGATGTTTGTCAAAAGGTACAAAGTTGCAAGTAAGCAAGACGAATAGGTTTGGAGATGCGGTGGGTGTACAGCATGGTCACTATCGTTAACAATACTGTATTGTACAGTGTACTGGAAATTTGCTAAGAGGGTAGGTCGTAAGTGTCCTCACCATCACCCCTGCCCCCCCCACATACAGGTAACTATGCAATGGGTGTGTTAATTAGATTGATTGTGGTAATCATTTCACAATGTATGTATATCAAAACATGCTGTATACCTTAAATATATACAATTTTTATTTGTCAATAACTTATATCTCAATAAAGCTGGAAAAATTTTTAAATGAGAAATACATTATTTTAGAGATTAATATTTGAATTTGGCTGAGTAATATTCCATTGTATATATGTGCCACATCTTTTTTATCCATTCATCCGATGATGGACACTTAGGTTGCTTCCATGTCCTGGCTATTGTAAATAGAACTGCAATGAACATTTTGGTACATGACGAAATGGAGGTATTTGTAATGAGGTGGATGGAGTTAGAGTCTGTCATACAGAGTGAAGTAAGTCAGAAAGAGAAAAACAAATACAGTATGCTAACACATATATGTGGAATCTAAGGGGGGAAAAAAAGGCCATGAAGAACCTAGTGGCAAGACGGGAATAAAGACACAGACCTACTAGAGAATGGACTTGAGGATATGGGGAGGGGGAGGGGTGAGATGTGACAGGGTGAGAGAGTGTCATGGACATATATACACTACCAAATGTAAAATAGATAGCTAGTGGGAAGCAGCCGCATAGCACAGGGAGATCAGCTCGGTGCTTTGTGACCACCTAGAGGGGTGGGATGGGGAGGGTGGGAGGGAGGGAGATGCAAGAGGGAAGAGATATGGGAACATATGTATATGTATAACTGATTCACTTTGTTATAAAGCAGAAACTAACACACCATTGTAAAGCAATTATACTTCAATAAAGATGTTTAAAAAAAAATACTAACACACACAAAAATATTTGAATTTGATTGGCTTAGGCTTTGATAATACTCTTACAATAAATTAATTTTTAAATGATATTGTTATCCTCATGCTGTAAAGACCATATTGATCTAGGTCGAAGGGAGGGCGATGGAAAGGAAACTAAAATAGCCAGCATTTCTTAAGACTATGTAAAAAACTAAAACAAATCTATGTTCTGATTTGGAGTAAAACTTGCTTCACCTCTCAGATAATTATTCAGATATTTTGAAACCCTATTCTGAATCATTTATTCCCCAAATAAACAAGATATATTAGTCTATTTTATTGTTATACTAAAAAATCTATTACATTATAGTATGTAGTTATACTAAAATGACTAAAGATATTTATAAAATTGTAATCTTTAGCTCCAGCGGTATAACTGGTAAAATATTCCTCATAAGAATTATGAAGATTCTCTTTGTAACTTGCACAGTCTAAAAATTATAGGACTAGGTACTTGGAAATTAACCTGAAATTTGATTTCAGCCTCATAAGATCTAGAGCAAGAAGGTATGTCATTAAAGCAAAGGAATAAATTTATGGGTAATAATAAAAAAAATCCTGACAAAAAAGACTGCTATACCCATTTCACATGTGCACAAACTGTGTCCAAGCCCAGCAGTCGCTAAGGGCAGGCGGCTCAGAAAGCAGGCCTTCTGCCATTTGGCAGGACAATGGTGGTGTGTCAGGAAGACCAGGTGAAGAGGAGGGTTGAGAGTCTCCCAGTGGAAGGAAGTGGACAGGGAGAGAGGCCACTCGGGGCAAGTTTTACTCGATGATTGGCTGCAGAAATGGTCATCGTTACTCCTGAGTTTCTGCAGGACAGCATTCAAGTCACACCACACAGCTCTGGGGTTGGACACAGCGGATCAGTTCGCCTCACCTGTGCTCTCCAGCTGGGCCCCTTCACCCCTCCCAGGCCCTTGGTGTCCCCGTAAACAAAGGGAGGTCAGCCCCTCCGTGCCCGCTCCTGGTGAGAGTGAGTGAGTGGTAACGAGATTTGTGCCAGCAACCCAGGTATGGCAGGAGTCCGTGGTGAGCTCAGGGCACCCTGAAGCCAGATGCTAAGTCCACACAGGGGCATGTGGTCAAGAGTGGACTCATTGGCTCAAGGTACGTTCTTGGTTTTGTCCCCTAAAGACCTTGCCCTCATTACTGAAGCTTGTGGAGGTGGAAATCACTTGTGGGCAGGGTTGACTTAATAAACCTTCTCTGTGCTAGAACTGAGGGGATGGTTTTCTCCTTGGTAGACCTTTTTTAATTTTTATTGGAGTGTAGTTGATTTACAATATTTTGTTAGTTTCAGTCATCCAGCAAAGTGATTCAGTTATAGTTGTGTGTGTGTGTGTGTGTGTGTGTGTATACATAGTATGTATGTATTCTTTTCCATTACAGGTTATCATAGGTTATATCTATCATATAGATACTGAACATAGTTCCCTGTGCTATACAGTAGATCCTTGTTGTTTGTCTATTTTATACACAGTAGTGTGTATCTGTTAATCACAAAAACTCCTAATTTATCCCTCCACCCTTCCCCTTTGGTAACCGTAAGTTAATTATCTATGTCTGTGAGTCTGTTTCTGTTTTGGAAGTAAGTTCATTTGTATCATTTCTTTTAGATTCCACATATAAGTGATATCATATGGTATTTGTCTTTCTCTTTCTGACTTACTTCACTTAGTATGAGAATATCTAGGTCCATCCATGTTGCTGCAAATGATATTATTCCATTCTTTTTTATGGCTGAGTAATATTCTGTTGTGTATATAAACCACATCTTCTTTATCCATTCATCTGTCAGTGGACATTTAGGTTGCTTCCATATCTTAGCTATTGTAAATAGTGCTGCTATGAACACTGGGGTACATTATCTTTTCAAATTAGAATTTTTATCTTTTCCAGATATATACCCAGGAGTGGGATTGCTGGATCACATGGTAGCTCCATTTTTAGTTTTTTTGAGGAACCTCCATACTGTTCTCCATAGTGGCTGCACCAATTTACATTCCCACCAACAATGTAGGAGGGTTCTCTTTTCTCCACACCCCCTCCAGCATTTATTATCTGTAGACTTTTTATGATGGCCATTCTGACTGGAATGAGGTGATACCTCATTGTAGTTTTGATTTTCATTTCTCTAATAATTAGTGATGTTGAGTATCTTTTCACGTGCCTGTTGGCCATCTGTGTGTCTTCTTTGGAGAAATGTCTGTTTAGGTCTTCTGCCCATTTTTTGATTAGGTTGTTTGTTTTTTTGATACTGAGCTGTATGAGATGTTTGTATATTTAGAAATTAATCCCTTGTTGGTCACATCATTTACAAATATATTCTCCCATTCCATAGGTTGTCTTTTCATCTTGTTTACAGTTTCCTTTGCTGTGCAAAAGCTTTTAAGTTTAATCAGGTCCCATTTGTTTATTTTTGCTTTTATTTCCATTAGTACTGGGTGGCCAGGTAATGTTATGAAAACCCACCTGCAGCCGTGTTGAGCAGGTACCAGAGTGCCTAACCTCTTCAGGACCAGCCCAGGTTGCTGTGGAAGGTACCTGGGATGTTTCTGTTTCGTTTCATGCTTGCAGAAAGGAGAAAAACACAATTCTTCCCAGGTCACAGACAAAGCGTGAAGGAAGATTCCATCTCTCAGCTTGCTTCAGTCTGGTCTCTAATAAAATACAGGACCCCCATAGCATTCCAGTGGGTGGTTCCCGTCAAGGCTGGACCATGTGGCAGAGGCTGAGCTTGGGGGAGAGGAGAGCCATCAGCAGCCCACAGAGCTGACACCCTTCCATCCTCCTTTTCCAAGTCACCATGAGCAAGACTCACCCAGGTCCAAGGCTGGGGTACCCAGATGCAGCGTGCTGGGTGGAAGACACCTAGCACTGGGGGCTCTGGGAGGAGGAGGGATGCCCAAGGAAGGTGATGACGCAAGGAGGAGTGCGTGCATCTCTGATAAGACAAGGTGGAGAGAAATCGGGGTGGGGGCACGAGTACCGCCGCTCTTTGCTGAGGTCTCAGCTGTGCCAGGAGGGTCCATCTAGTCTCAGTCTGTCATCCTAACAAGCCCTCCTCCTGAACACTTTCCCTACTGTGCGGGGAGAGGCGAGAGCTGGAAACATATGGGAGCTTTCCAAGACCACCAACCAAATAAGCCACTGAGTATGGATTCAAGCCTGCTTGACCTGGAGTGTCCAGGATGGTCAGGGAGAGGAGCCCGAGAGGAGGAGGGCAGGCCTGGGCTCTCAGAAGTGGAGACCTGGGTTCAAGGTAGGACCCTCCTGCCCATCAAACTCCCTGCGTCCCAGGCAAGCCACTCAGTCTCTGAGACTCTGTTTTCTACTCTCTAAGGACTCAGATGGAACCATGCGCATCGACAGGAGAGCCCAGCGCGGTTCCCAATACTGGGCAAATGTCCCCCTGGTGTCACGTTTCCATTTTGCACTGGGACCTGCAAATGCCTCGGGGGTCCTGCACAAAACAAGGGGTTCAGGGTGAGGCAGCCTTCTGAGCGCCCAAGGTCGATGCAGCGGAGAGAGACAGAGATTGGACTGGACGTGGACCTGGACGTGGATGTGGACAAGGCCTGCCCCCGGCCACCACGGTGCACAGTCTGGGGAGGGGAGGGCGCCGACCCCCACAGGCTTCATCCTACGGTTTAGGGTGAGGTCCTTCCTTCCTCAGCTCCAAGCTGGGGAGACCACACCATCCCCTCCCCAGGTAGTACTCCTAGGCTCAGACATGGAAAAAGGTCGCCAGTGCAGATGTGAAGATAGGGTCCAGGCAGAATGGACCCGCTGGCAGCTCCAGAATCCCAACCAGACTTGGGCGTCTGTCCCAAGGAACCCGCGGAGGCCCTTAGCCAGGGTGAGGAGGTGAGTCTGCACCCAGACTGGCTGGACCCCAGGCTGCCAGCGCCAGGGAGTGAGGCCAGCCTGTTGTGGAAACCTTCCAGATGAGAAGTTATTTAAAAGTGCGCTGAAAGCCATAAAGTATTAAAGAAATGTAAGGTATTATGAGGTCTGGCATTTAATACAACACCATTAAAGCCGTTACAGTTTATTTTTAATTTTATAAGCTAAGCTAATGCTTGTCTAATTTTGAGGTGTTTCCCAAACCACTGTCGTGAGTATATAAAAGGCTAAAATGATGGAATGTGTATGACTTGGAGCTCTGTGAGGCAAGGGGCTGTATAAATCCTGGGAACAGCTTTCCTTCACTAGTGCACACTGGGAAAGTCCCACCTCAGCAGGAGTCCTGCCAGCTTACAAAGTTTTCTCTTTATCGGGAGTTTAGGGCAGGTAACTGCACACCTTGCGAGATGAAGGGGTTTCTTCGGAGCCGCTGAGTGGGGTCCCAAGTTCTCACTGCTCCAGAAAAGAGGTCTCAGCCCCTCCCTCTGGGCATGATTAATCCAGTTTTGCATGCAATTCGGTTCCATGGTTTTTGAATTCTAGACAAGCCAGAATAAGGGGCTCGTAGGCAAGATGTGCCATGAACACACACACGAGAAGCAGAGGAGAAAGCCCAGGACACAGAACGACAGCGACAGATCCAAGAACTAACAGAGCCCTGTCGGAGCCTCGCAGGGCAGCCTTGAACAAGCTGAGAGCGTAGGACTAAAGCCGGCTCTTCACTGCATAGAATCCAGGACCCTCCAAAGAGCAAATGCTCGGGATAGCTAGGTTTCTGTAGCCTTTAATCCTTGGAAATTGCTCTTCTAACCAACGTGTGTGGATGGAAATATCTCAAGTGTGCTGCCTGCATCTTGGTCTTTCTGGAGGACGTGCCCCTTTCTGGATGAGCCGGACTCCCGTGTGGCCCCAGGAGGTGCAGCCAGAGGGGGAGGACCTGGAGTTCCCAGCACATCCACGAGTGATGGAGGATGTGTTCTAGGCACCAGCTCGAATGGCAGAGCTGAAGCCTAGCCCCAGCCTTCTGTCCCAGGTCCTCGTGCTACTTCTGGGGCCTCTGGGAGCCTGTACCCAGCAGTGAGGGGTGAGGTATGGGTCCTTTTCAAGGTCTACCATAGGAACCACCTCCTCCAGGAAGCCCCCTAGGGATTGAATGGGGATGATCAGGGTGCCTCGAACTGCAAGGATGCCCTCTAGACTTCCAAGGAGATGTGAGGTGCTCTGAGTCCTCCTCTCCGAGTCTCTCCATTGGCACGTAGGAGATGGGTGTTGCATGCAGCCCAGTTGGAGTGATCTGAAAGCGGGGGAGGGGGGTCGCACAGCACAGTGTTCCCGTTACAATAACGTATGCCCTCACTCAGTCACTCAGTCGCTCTGCTGGCAGCTGGGGCACACGATGGCGAGCAGACCAGAGCCCAGCCTCCTGGAGCAGGGGACCCTCCCAGAAAGCCAGGACACGCCCCCCCCACCCCCGCCCTCCTGCAGTCAAGTCCCAGAGCTTCCACACGCTGGCTGGTGGCCAACCCCGGCCTCCCCAAGCACCATGTGTCTCATCTTCATTATAGAGGAAAAAATAGAACTTCCTGGAGATTTGCTGTGAGAACGGAATGAGCTAATCCTCATCAACCTCTTCGCCCGGAGTCTGGCACAGAGCGCTAAATAAATATTAACTAATACTAATGTGGTTCTTGCTGGGTTTATGGAGGAGACAAGCGTTAAATAAATAAGGGAAAGAAACATGTAGCTACACATCGGGAAGGGTGGGATGAAGTCAAGGGAGGCCCCCAGCGCCTCGGTCTCCACGGCAGTGCCATGTGGTTGCCTCCTGTAGAGGTATCTTCTTTAATTCTTCTATTTATCCACTTTTGCCCATCTCCCCCCCCCCATCAGGGTGGGGTCTCACGCTTCTCCACCAGTGTCCCCGGAGCCTAGCAAAGCCCCAAGTGCAGCGGCCACTCAGCAAATGTTTACAAATGAGCTCGAAAGATGAGTCGCCGCCCCAGGACTGAGGGGCCTCCGGGCGAGCAGACTTCAAGAGCTGAGGGTTCCACGCCAGGGACTCGGCCCACAAAGAGCCGGTCCCCAGGCGGACATGAAGGCACCACGATGACCTTGTGCGGGGCCCGCAGTGGCAGCACACAGGTCACCAGGAGAAGCCGAAGGGCCTGCCGGCCCGAGAGGTCTCAGTGTGACTGAGGAGCAGAGTCAGCTTTCGCCAGCAAGGTCAGAGAACGGGGACCCCCGGGGCCCCCGCTAATGCAGAGGTCTGGCGGGGGGAGAGCAAGGCCCGTGGGCATTTCCCTCCAGCTGCGAGGTCAGTCCAGGGCTGCTGGAGGGGCGCCAGAGCCCAAGTGGCCTTGGCAGGGCCGTGCCTGGGATCCCACCCCAGGCAGTGGGAAAGGGTCTCCCTTCACAGGACAGTGTCCAGCCAGCCTCCTGCAGGAAGGGGGAGCCGGGGATGATGCCAGGCTGGGGTTATAAGGACTTGGGACACAGCTGAGCCCCCATGAGGGAGCCCGTGGGGGTCCCTACGCCACTGGGGTGGTGGGTGTCCCGTAGCCTGCGGGGGGCGCTCTGCACGTGGTCCTCATGTTAGTTTCCATGGGCCTCCTGGTCATGGCCCCGCAGGCAGGGGTGCGGGGACACGAGGGCGTGGGTGTAAATCGCCACGGGGTGCCTGCACACAGTAGGCGCTCAGCAAGCGTTCGTGGAGGTTTGGCAGGGGCCCACCCTGTCCCATGGCTCCAAGGCTGTGGCGGGTATCGTCGTCGGTGTCCCCAGGAATCTGCACGGATTGTCCCGCTCGGCCGGCCCGCCCCGCCCCCCACCGCCCCCCACCGCCCCCCACCCCCGAGGGTGCAGGGCCGCCTCTTGCTCTCATCTCAGCAGGTGGGGAGGGTGGTCCCCAGGACCCTGGGAGCAAAGCAGCCCCTGACGGCTGTTAACAGGCAGCCCAGGATGCCAAGAGGGCAGAAAGGAGTTGAGAAACGCCCCCAGTGAAGCGGCTTAATTCCCGGGTGGGACCTACTCAGAGGCAGAAACACGCCCACCCCCGCCCCCGCCCATCCCCTCGCCCTCGGTGGGCGATCACTCCCAACACCAGCTGCATCGTGGCTCCTTGTCCGTGTCTCCGTGCCGAGTTTCACTCCTTAAAAGACAATCAGAAGAACTCGCTTTTGGGATTCAAGTCTCGCTGATTCATACGCCCCTCGCCGGCCCGCGTGCCCCGGATCTCACGCCTGCTTCTGAAACGTCTGCTAAAAGCTCCCTCAGGCTTCCCTCCCTCTGTCTGCCATCCACTGCCTCTTCCCGAGCCCCTCCTCCTCCTCCTTCCACGGTAAGAAACCACGGAGGGGTCCTCTCTGGTCCAAGGACACTCCCTGTGGGACCTGTGTACAGAGCCCGGTGCACTTTAACAAGCTTTTAATGAGCACCTACTGTATGCCAACCTCAGGGCCAGGGCTGGAGGTTACAGGTGCCACAGTTAGTGGACGGATGCTCCTCAGATGCACAGAACAGAAGAGAGATGCAGGGAGGACTCACATGCATTTCCTGGGGCTGCTGTCCCAAAGGACCACAAACTTGGAAGCCCAAAGTGGCAGACATGTATTATTCTCTTACAGTCTGGAGGACAGAAGCCCGAAATCAAGGCGTCAGCAGGGCTGGCTCCTTCTGAGACTCCCAGGGAGAATGTGCCCAGGCCTGTCCCCCAGCTCTTGGTGCTGCCGGGGCCTGGGCGTCCCTTGGCTTGTGGACGCATCACCCAATCTCCGCCTCCATCCTCACGTGCCCATCTTCTGTGTCTCTGTACCCTCTTCTGTCTCTTATAAAGACACGTGTCATTGGGTTTAAGGCCAACTCTAATCCAGGATGATCTTATTAAGAGATCCTTCCCTGAGTGACATCTGCAAAGACCTTGACTCCAGATAAGGTCACCCTCTGAGGTTCCAGATGGACATAATCTTTGGCGGAAGGGGAGCCACAACTGAACCCACTTCAGCTGTGAAATAAATGGGGTGTGTACTGAGCACAGAGGAAATGGGAAAGAGGGCAGCTGCCCATGTCCTGGGGGTGGGAGGACCCTGGGGGAGAGCCTTGCCAAGCTGAAATAAACTCCCTGCCACCTTCTCTTTCGGGTCAGCATACAGAACCACCCTGGTTTGGAGCTGGACTGCCCAAAGATTTGCTCTGGCCCTCATTTCTTCCAGAATGAGGATGTTTCCATTAGACACAGCCCTACTGTCCCTGATGGCAAATTCTCAGCTTCCTAGTGAGCTATTGGCTTAGAAGAGAAGCAAAGTCATACCAGCCCTGCATCCCCACATCCCAGGGATGGGCTCGAGAAGGCATATAAATGGGGGTGAGAGGGCAGTGGGTTTCCAGCTCCTGACATGTGATCAAGCAGAGCTCTTGGAAACCTCAGGGAGCTTAATTTTCTTGAGACCCTTTTAATGGGGCCTGAGGATAGAGCTGTGCCGTCCAAGGCTGCATTGCCGGGGCGGGCGCCTTGAGCCCTAGAGGGACGTGTGGAGAAATGCTGGTCATTGAAAGTGAAGCCGAATCTGGCCTCTCTCCCCCGACACTGAACTAACTCTCGGAGACAAGAGTTTTGGATTAAGTAGAAAAGAATAGCTTTATTGCTCTGCCAGGCAAAGGAGGCCACAGAGGGTTCATGCCCTCAAGACTGAGTGTCCCACCCTGGAGGGGGTAGTAGTGAGGAGTTTTAGAGCAGTGGTTCAAGGAGCAGGGTGTGGTCAGCTTGTGGACATTCTTCTGATTGGTTGGTGGTGAGGTAATCGGGAGTCGGCATCAACCTTCTGGTTCCAACAGGTCTGGAGTCTACGTGCTGGTGGGCAGCATGCAGTTAAGTTCTTCCACCTGGGGGGGTTTTATCTGCAAAACAGCTCAAAGATAGTGTAGTGTGTATCCCCTGAGGGGGTCCAGGACCCTGCCCCCAGGCTGCACTATTGTTTCTTGGCTGCCCCTCCTTTGTCTCTGCATCCCCTCCCTTCCCTAATTAGCATCTGTTTGAACCTGCCCTTTGGAACTCAGGGAAGGTCATGGAGGCTGAATGAAGCCGATTTCCTGTAATTAAAGGACTGGGGGACACAGAAAGGCTTTTGTGCCCAGGAGCCCCACAGGGCCCTGCTCAGTTTCAAAAGTGCTGTGTAAATGCCAAGAAGAGATTGAAGCATGCCCCTCAAAAGGCAGGAGCTCAGAACGGGGGTCCACAATGGAGGGTGCAAGTCCCAGCGCCTTCCCCTCGGGCCAGCACTGAGGCCAGCAGCCGGCCTCTGGGGAGGGAGGAAGGCCGGCCCCCAGGGGCGGAGCACAGGGACACTTGGTGCACTTGTCGGGCATCCCCCGGCCACATGCTCTGACCCTCGTACGTGGCCTTGCCCATCGCCTTGCCTGCTCTCCTGCTGGTACCCCCTTCTCCTCCCCCAGCTCAGAGAGCACTTCAGGTGGCCCTTCTCTGTCTCTTCTGTACACCGAGCTGGCTTCTGGGATTTTCCCTGTTGATTCACATCCCAGAGGTGGGGCCTGTCTGCCTCCCTCTAAAGGGTCCTGGCACGGCAGACACTCAGGGGATATTTGCAGAATGAAGGAACACAGTTCCAGGGTCCCTGTCTTGGCACCAGTGAACTGCTTTGGATAAGACAAACTTGAATTTTTTAGGGGCGCATGTAGATGCCTGGGCAGGGTGATGGCCATTCAGGGTCTTGAATGTTCCCTCCTGTGGTCCAAGGGGAAGGGGCACCAACCTGAGGGTGGGCCCCAGCTCCCTGGGCTCTCAGCAAAGAGGGTGACCTTCTCTCTGATGCTCCCGGGACTGCCCCTGGCTGGCTGCCCTGGTGATCCCCTCCAGTCCTGAGAGGCCAGGGGAGAAGGAGGCACCCACAGGTGGCCCGGCCAGGTCTTTGGAGGCCTGAGAAGGGGTGGAGGTGAGCTGTGTCCTCCTGGCTCTCACAAGGTGAAGCCAGCAGCCCCAGCTGATCAGGTGTCCTTAGCGGGAGCCCTGAACAAAGCGACTCTCCTGTGCTCCAAGAGGCACCCTGGGGACCCACAGGGCCAGGGAAGGCTGAAGGCAGATCTGGGCATCTGGCCACCCTTCCTCTAAGGAGGTGAGGCAAGCAAGGTCTCTGTTGCCCAAACTCTCCACTTAGAGCATCCATCCCTCAGCTTGGGCTGAAAGTGGGATGTATTTTAACACAGGAGCCATCATTCTGTTTACAGAACCCAGACCCCAAGCCCTGAGCATTTTCTTTTGCGTTTCGTCTGATCCAGTCATGGGAGGGGGTCGTGGTTGTCCTTGATTTGAAAGAGGAGCAGATCCACGTTTACAGAAGTGAAGATATCAAGTAGCTTGTCCAAGGTATGCCCAGTCCTGCCGCCCCCTCCAGAGGCGGCTTCTCCCCTCCCTCTGCCTCTGTCTTCCACACCCGCCTCCTACTCTCTGATCCACTCAGCAGGCCGCCTTGTCGGTCCTTCTGGCGAGGGCACAGGGGCCTGGATGGTCCTCATGTTCCCAGCAAGCTCCCCGAGACGGCTGCTGCTCTGGGCGGCAGGGGTGCCCACAGTGCCACCCTGGGTTCACGGCTGAGCTGAGAGCCTGCCTGGGCTGCGGATTTGGGTTTTGTCTCGGCCGCCTTTTCATATCAGAGAAAACTTGTCACAGCACTTACACGTTGTCACCGAAGCCTCATTACTCTGAAATGTCACTTCACTTATGAACATCATTATGCAGGAACATATGTTGCCAACGACAGGTATTGCAGGAAACTTGAAAAGACGTGATTTTTTTCCCTACAGCCACATGTTAGCAGGGACCGTGTCAACATTTTGACATCTAGGAGACACTCAGGAGTGGATAGGACTCTTGCTAATCTCCTCACAGGTTTCAAGAGTGTATTTTAGGCCTGGGGAGTCATTGCTCTCCAGAAAGATGGGGATGGATCACCGACAGGGGGAAGGGCAAGGGGCCAGCTGGGTCGGAGGGGTCACTTTCTGCCCAGCAGGGCCATCAGTCCAGCCTGGGCCCCTGTACGCTGAGGGAAGGAAACACAGGCTTGTGCTGAGGCGTTTGGGTGCTTTGTTTTCTCAGGCAGGCGTCTGGAATTGCATTTTCATTTAAGGAGCAGAGGTGAGGGGCAGGGCAAGGACACAGCGCTGAAGGTCTTCAATCACATTGGTTTGGGAAAGAGCTGATAGAGTTATTTGATCCCTAATTCATTCCATGGACCGCTGCTGAGCACTGGCTACATCCATCTTGGTGAGAGGTGTGGTTGGCAAGTAACTGAAAGGTGCCCTGTGGTCCAGGGCTGCCCACAGCAAAGAGGCCACGTGACCCAGGGGCACCAGGGATGCTGGAGTGGGTCACCCTGCAGGAGCCCCAGGAGACGATGTCACCACCCCCACCTGCCCCAGCCAAGAACTGGGATGCAGACCAGCCGGTCCCCATCAGGACGCAGAGGGTCCCCCGAGTCCACGTGAGCGAGGACGGTGTGGAGGAAAGAGCAGTCCTTGCAGGGTTGTTCTGCGTGGCAGCTCTGCGGGTAGGTGGGGAAGAGAGCCCCGTGCTCCCCTGGGACCACCCAGGATCAGGCACCCCGACATCCCCCCCACCCTGGGCCTCTGCTCTCTCTCTCTAATGGCCCCTGTCACAACGCACAGCCCTCGCCCATCATCACCCTCTTGTTCACATCTCTCCTCTACTGCAGAGTAACGCTTAGGAGGCCCAGACAGTGGGTGTCTCGTCCATCACTGTTGTGCCCAGCACAGCACCCAGGACATAAGGTTTAATTAACATTTATTAAATACATGATTGAAGAAGTTAAGCATTACAAAAAACTTCATTCAACATGTGTAAATGAATGAAGAATAAAAATGACAAAAAATTAAAGACTCTATGTAAAAGAAAAAGCTAGAAGCCAGGAAAGAAACCAGAGGAGGAGTGTTGGTGAATGTGACCACGGGGCCGTGTGTGCCTGGCAGGGCCTGACTTCTGAGGAGGCTCGGGGCCGGTGGGGTGCTTCTCCTACAAGGCTCCCTGCCCACCCTTCATCAGCTTCGCGTGGTCCAGCTTTGAAACAATCTTTTTTTTTTGAATTATCTACGCCATTATTAACACATAACTAAATTACAAACTTGCACTCAAGAAGAAAATGTATCTTTTCATATATAAAATTTATAGAGTCAATTAACAGTTATTTCATCCAAAATAGCTGTGATCTTAATCATCCAAAATAGCCGTGAGATGTAGGCGAGCGTCTGCACATCCCTAAACCATGCCACTCACCCTCCTCTGCTTTACGGGCTTCTGAGCCAGCCGGCAGCACGGGGCCTGCCTCAACTGCCCTCTGCTTTGTGGAGAATGGAGATAAATCAGAGTGCTCATTTATATGTGCGATAGTTGCTATTTAGTACTTTCTGTAGAGAGTTTATGTATTTCCATTTTGGCTGCTCTAAAACTTTTTAATTTTTTTTTTTTTTAATTAAGGCTTGTTTATAGGATGTTCCAGATCAGAGAAATATGTTTTCTGTAGCTGACTTTGCTTCAGGGATCACTAGGGGAAGAAGATGAAACCTTCTTTTTAGAGACATCATTCATTAATCCAGAGAGTGTTTGCAGAGGACAGTTTGTGTTCAAACTGTGGAGTCTGAGGGAGGGAGGGAGGAAGGGAGGGAAGTTCACATGTCTCCTATAGGCGGGAAGGATGGGCTGGGGTCTGGAAGGTGGCAGGTTCAGGGTGGGGTCCCAGTGTGGTTCATGGGAGCTGACAGCACCTTTTCCTCAGTGCTTACATGGACCAGACATCATCTAAGCCCTTTATGGGCATTTTCTCATGTAAGCCTCATCATAACCCTTCAGGTAGTTTCTGTGTTTTAGCCTCATTTTGAAAATGAGAAAATCAAGGCACAGAGGTTCTCAGACTTACTGGTGGGTGTCACATAGCTGGCGAACGGTGGGGTCTGGATTAGAACCCGGGCAGGTTGTTGGACAGTGATGGCTCATTTTATGTGCCAAGCTGACTGCCCACGGGGTGCACAGATGTTGGATTAATTCCAGATGAGATTAGCATTTGAATCCTAGACTGAGTAAAGCAGATTATCCTCTCCATTGGGGGAGAGGGGGCTCATCCAATCTATCTGTGGCCTGAATACAACAAAAAGCATATGAAATGTTTACTATCAATAGACAAATTAAAATCAAATCCAGTGACCACCGCCCGCCTGGTTCAAGCTCATACTGGATGACTGACTTACATCCCACGTCCTCTGTAAGAAGAGGTAGTGAGTCGTCCTTCTCTATTTCCACAGCCCTCCCCAGGGAGTCTCTCTCTTAAGCTGTCTATACATTTACTTATCCAAAGAAACCAAGTAAAGTTTTCTGTGCCTCATTTTTAGTTCACAAGCTGTCTTCTGCTGTACTTGGGGTCAAACAACACATTTTCTTTCTCTGTGTCATGCGAAAATAAGATATTTTTTTATGTCCCAACTGTCCTCCATTACATCCTAAGATATAGACATCTCAGTGGAGCGCTACGTGTGCAGCTGGCGATAGGGCACCCAAAATGTGAGCTTATCTTCACTTTTGGATGATGTGTTGATGTTGGAAAGGCATGGCAGGAAGCGCCCAGAGGTGACTGTCATCTTCCCCTGTGCCTGAAATGAACTGGTGGATATTCCCATCAGAGAGACCCAGGTCGGCTATATTATACACAATAAAACATTAACTTTTCATCCGTATAGGTTACTTAGAGACTCTAGAGTCATTTGTACAGATACATGCGTTTTGTGTTTTTTCAGAACAATACACATCTGATTCTCTGACAAAGCATGACACTCTTCCAATCCAAAACCTCCCTTCAGGAGTTTAGTTCTCCTCAAGGGGAAGTCTGTATGTGCAGTATTCTCCCCATGCTTGGGAAAGGTTTGTGTATTTGCTGTGGAGGGGGTGCTGTTCTTACATGATATTTCTATGAACATCAAATTTCCCAAAATTTTGCAATTCATATACCAGACAAGGGCTAATTTCCTACAGTCCCTACAAATAAATAAGAAAACCTACTCACAATAGAAAAATGGGCCCCAAAAAAGTATGCACAGTTCCCAGAAAAAGAAATTGAAATGGATCTTATACAAATTAAAAGATGTTTGAACTTATTTACAGAACAGAAATATACCCACAGACATAGAAAACAAACTTATGGTTACCAATGGGGATATCAGGGGTCAGGAGGGGGATGAGATAAATTAAGAGTTTGGGATTAACATATACACACTACTATATATAAAATAGGCAAACAACAAGGACCTACTATATAGCACAAAGAACTATATTCATTATCTTATAATAACCTATAGTGGAAAATAATCTGAAATAGAATATATATATGATATATATATATCTGAATCACTTTGCTGTATACTTGAAACTAACACAAATTGTAAATTAATAAACTTCAAGAAAAAAATTAAAAATAAAAACAGATGCTCAGCCTCATCATAATAAGAGAAATGAAAAGTTAAATGATAAAACATTACCACTTTCATGTATAGATTGGTAAAGATCAATAAGTCTGATGATATATCTGGCGAAATCCTTTTCTTAAAAAAAAAGATTTATTTATTTATTTAGGCTGTGTCAGGTCTTGCACAATCTTCATTGCGGCATGTGGGATCTTTTTTTAGTTGCAACATGCGGACTTCTCAGTTGCGGTATGCAAACTCTTAGTTGTGGCATGTATGCGGGATCTAGTTCCCCGAACAGGGATCGAACCTGGGCCCCCTGCATTGGGAGTGCGGAGTCTTATCCACTGGACCACCAGGGAAGTCCCTGATGATATATCTGAATTGGCAAAGATACAGAAAAGCAGGTACTGATAAAAAAAATGAGAGAGAAGAACAAAAAGGTAGAACAAGAGAGAATTTTCTCTCCCTGCCTGACTGGTTTTGAGCCGGGACATTGGTCTTCTCCTTCCTTGGAGTAGAACTTAAACCACTGTCTATCCTGGGTCTCCAGCTGGCAGACAGCAGATGTGGGATGTCTCAGCTTCTAGAATCATGGGAGCCAATTCCTTGGAATTTCTCTGATTGGTTCTGTTTCTCTGGAGAATGCTGTTAATACATCTCTAGAGTCTACACTCTTACCTTGACAGGGAAAATCCCTAAAGTGTAACGGGTATCCAGGACACATTTGCTAATGGATGGTGTGTCCAATCAGTGGACGTGGGCAGTCATCACACCATAGCAATGACCAGTGGATGATATCAGACTCGACTTAAGAATACGATGTTCCTTTGCAGACAGCTGTAGTCTGCTTTGGTGGGCACCACACAAGTTGACCGCACCCTTGATACTTTAACATGTATTATTTCTTTTTTCCCTTCTAGCCATTGCCCCCTCTGCTACACACAATGTCAAGGCTAGCTCAAGAGAGTGAAGGTCAACATGGAGACAGGGATCCCAGACCTGGGGTCACAGGAGTCATGACAATAGTCATAAAGTACATCCCCACAGCAGAGTCCTTAAGTGTTACATCAGTGTAGATGGAGCCCCACACAACCAGCAGCAGCTTGAGTCCTCACCACACCCCAAACCACATGGAGGAATGGCCAGTCCACTCCCTCGCACCTGCTCCAAAGAGGAACATTTTCAGTAAGACTCATACAGTCACCAAAAACTTTTTGTTTTCTGTGTTCTGGCTCCTTCCTACTATAATCCACATCTCAGGATTGGCAGGGTGAGAGGGGCATCCCCAGACGCTGCCCCCTGACCCTCAACCCAAGATGCTCACTTGTCCCCTGTCAGGTGAGGGTACCTTGGGACATTCCTCCCTAGGCTTGGCAAGGCACCTGCCCTCCCAGCCACGCTGAAGTACCACTAGATCATGGGTCACCTGTAGTCCTAGGCCCGCAGGGCTTAAAGTGGGGGGGGGAACCCAGAAAACAACCAAATTCCAGCTAAGGCCACCTCACCAGGTCTGCTCTCACTGCCAGAGGAGATTCTTGTTCCCTGCAAATGAGCCAGTGAGGAGACTTTGACTGGAACAGATGTTTCCATGTCATCTGACAAAAGCTGCCAGCGGCCTCCTGGTATAATTCTTCACAAACAAAAGCCTTCCTCTCAGATGAAAGCATAGAACAGCTCGCAACTTTGATTTACTTTGTGAAAGCTCATGGTTAGTGAATACAAGGATTAGTGTGTGTCAGCCCCGGTATCCAGTGGACAAGTTCTGAATTTATAGGGATTTTGTGGTTCCATGTGCTGAACGTGAAAATGGAAGGGGTTGCCAACACTGTGAAGCCAAACTTGGTGCCAAAGGCCTCTGTTTAAATTCCCATCAGTGGGTGCCTGAAAGCCAGCTCTTATGGAGATGCCATATGGCAAAATGAAAAGAGTATGGATTCTAATCCCTGTTGTTCTACTAAAAGCCTTGTAATCTCAGGCCAGTTACTTAACCTCATTGAGGTCTAATTTCTTCATACATGAAGTAGTCAAAAAGCTTGTACCAAAGATAGTGTCTACCTTATGTAACAAAGTCAGTCCTCAATGTAAGACTCAAAAAGAAAAGATAATAATGTTGTAAAAGTATTGATATTTTGTATACCATGAAATATCACACAGCTTTCAGACACTGTCACTGTTACCCATCATTGTATGAGCACAAATTAAGCCAATAACGAGTGCCAGACACTGCACTGAGGATCCAAAGATAACAGGTTGCCAACTTGCATATTCAACATGCAGGAGCCATCCGGGGCAGCATGTGCAAGTTACTGGAGGGTTACAATGCGAACGTTGCCCTAACAGATTTGAGCACTAAGGTTATGAGGGGTTAGGGGTTAGAGGGTGGGTTAAGGAATTCAGATGAGCTTTTCTGGAGCTGAATCTTGAAACACGTTTAGGAGTTCACCAGCCAGAAAATGGTCGGGATGGTTGAATCTGCTTCCAGCTGTACAAGCAAATGACCTCAAGGCAAAAGCTTCATCTGAGAGGTGTTTGCAAACCCAGTGTTGCAAAGATAATAAGAACTCTTTATGGAGAAGAGTAGTATCTCAGGCAGTTAATCCCACATTCTGCATAACACACTACCCCAGAAGCTATTTGTTTTTTTACTCAAAGTTTGGCAGGTTAAGGATGTGTCAGAGGGAGGGCAGTTTAGCTGATCTGGGCTGGCCTCAGCTGCTCTTGGCTTTGCCTGTGTGTTGGATTTTTAAGTGGAAACTGGGACTAAGAAGTTGAACAGAGCTTTTGGTACTTTTCTGTGGCCAGGAGATATAAATGTTTTTTTAAACCTTTCTAAGGAAAAGCCCTATAAAATAATCCAAATTTTAATTTAGGATTTCTGGAGGGGCTACTGAAGAGTAAAAGCAAGCCAAAACTAGACCAGAATTTGCAAACATTGAAACTCAGCTCCAAATAAACGAATTCATAGCTTGGAACTAGCCCCAGCAGAAAAGCCTGCCAGAAGCAGTGGTAAATGCTTTTTGAGGGAAAGTGGTAGCATTTAATCATCTATACAATTTTTATATACAATTTCTGACATTTAACCAAAATAATTATCAGGCATATCAGCCTGCAATACAAAACCAAGGAAACAGAGAAAAGAGAAAAAACAAATATTAGAAATAGATCCCCGAGATTTCTATATAGAAGCTATTTTATATAAACTTTAAAATTACTAAAATTTAAAAATATAGAAGATAAAATGGAAAATTTTATAAGAAAACAAATATACTTTTTAAATGAAATAATTTAAACTACAGTAGTAGTAGAAATCAAGATCTCAATAGATAGGGTTTTAAGGAAAATAAAGTTTGAGGGAGAATTAGTACAATAATCAGGTAGACATAGCAATGATAAACACACATGCAGTTCATGAAAGAGATGGAAAAACTGACAAAATTGGAAGGAGAAATAGACAATTCAATAGCAATAGCTGGAGATGTCAATACCCCATTTTCAATAATAAGCAGAACAACTAGAGAGAAGATTAACAAGAAAATAGAATAAACCAACTAGACCTAAGAGATGTTTGTAGACCACTCCACCCAGCAACAGTAGACACACAATTCCATTTGCAATAACATCAAATGTGTACATGAAGTGTTCTCCAAGATAGACTATATGGTAGGCTGTAAAATGTCTCAATAAATTTAAAAGGATTGAAATCACACAAAGCATGTTCCCTGACAACAATGAAATGAAATTAAAAATCAACAAAATGAAGCAATTTGGGAAACTGATAAATATGTGGAAATCAAACAACTCACTCCTAATTAACCAGTGGGTCAAAGAAGAAATAGCAAGGAAAATTAGAAAAAACCCTGACATGGATTGGAACACAACCTACCAAAATTTAGGGATGCAGCGAAAGCAGTGCTCAGAAGCCAATTTACAGCTGTAAATGCTTACACTAATAAAAGAAGAAAGATCTCAAATCAATTACCTAAACTTCCACTTTAAGAAACTAGAAACAGAAGGGCAATTTAAACTCAAAACAAGATAAAATAAAGAAATAACGAAGATTAAATTATATATAAACAAAATAGAGACTAGAAAATCAATAAAATAAAAAGCTTTTTTTTTTTAATCATAAAATTGACAAACCTTTACCTAGACTGACCAATTAAAAGAAAAAGAAGACCCAACTTACTAAACTCAGGGATAAAAGTTTTCTAGATTGGAAAAGAAGGGAAACTATCTCTAGATGCAGATGGCATAATCTTATTTATGAAAACACCCTAAGAATTCACCTCCCCAAAAAACTATTAGAGCTAATACATGAGTTCATAAAGTTTCAGGATACAAGATCAATATACAAAAATCAGTTGTGTTCCTATATACTGTCAAAGAACAATCCAAAGATAGAATTAAGGGAACAATTCTATTTACAATACTATCAAAAAGAACAAAATATTTAAGAATATATTTCATAAAATAAATGCAAGACTTGTACACTGAAAACTACAAAACATTGTTGAAAAAAGTAAAGAAGACATAAACAAATGGAAAAATATCCTATGTTACTGAATTAAAAGACTTAATATGATTAAGAAGACAACATTCCCCAAATTGTTTAACATATTCAACATGAGTCTCATAAAATTTTGAACTGACTTTGTAAAATATAAAAACAGATAAGCCAATTCTAAAATTCATATGAAATTGCAAGGGAACCAGAATAGCCAAAACAATCTTGAAAAAGAAGAACAAAATTGGAAGATTTGCATTTCCCAATTTCAAAACCAGCCACAAAGCAGTAATAAAGGCAGTGTGATGCTGGCATAAGGATAGACATGTGGATATGTTGGGTGAACTTGAGAGTCAACTGATTTTCTGCAAGGGATTTTCTAGAACCATTCAATAGGGAGAGAATAGTCTTTTCAACAAATGGCACCAGGACAGTTGAATATCCACATGCAAAAAATGAATTTGGGCCCTTCCACAAACAATTTATAAAAATTAACTCAAAATGAACAAAAGACTTAAATGTAAGAGCTAAAAGTATAAATTTCTTAAAGGAAAACATAGGTGTAAACCTTCATGATGTTGGACTAGGCAATGATTTCCTAGATATGTCACCAAAAAAAGAAATATTAGATAAACTGGACTTCACTGAAATTAAAAACTTTTGTGCATCAAAGGGCACTATCAAGAGAGTCAAGAGACCAGCCCCAGAATGGGAGAAAATATCAATATTTGCAAATCAAAGATCTTACGATGCTTTAGTATCCAGCATATATAAAGAACTCCTACAGCTCAACAACAAAAAGATAAATAACCCAGTTCAAAAATGGGCAAGAACTTGAATAGACATTTCTCCAAAGAACATACACAAATGGCCAATAAGCACATAAGCAGATTTTCAACATCATTAGACATTAGGGACCACAGTGACATACTTCATCACACTCCCCAGGATAGCTATAACCAAAATATGGGAAATAAGTTTGCCAGTAAGTGGAGAAATTAGAACACTGGTACATTGTTGGTGGGAATGTAAAATGGTGCAGCTACTGTGGAAAGCAGTTTTGCAGTTCCTCAGAGTTAAACACAAAGATGCCATATGACCCAGCAATTCCACTCCTAGGTATATACCCAAGAGAATTTATAACAAGTGTTGTATACAAACATTCCTACTAGCACTGTTCACAATAACCAAAAGTGAAAACAACCCAAAAGTCCATCAATAGATGAATGGATAAACAAAATGTTAGATATCCATAAGACATGGAATATTCAGCCACAAAAAGTAATGAAGTACTGACATTTACAACAATATAGATGGACCTTGAAAACATTATGCTGTGTGAAAGAACCCAGTTACAAAAGATCATGTATCATATAATTTTTTTGTATAAAATGTCCAGAATAGGCAAATTCACAGAAACATAAAGTGGATGAGTGGTTATTAAAGTCTGGGAGTGAAGGGTGGGTTGTGAGGAGTGACTGTTATGTGTATGAAGTTTCTTTGGGGGTGATGAAAAATGTTTTGGAATTAGATAGTGGTAATGGTTACACAACCTTGAGGATATACTAAAACCACTGAACTGTGTGTTTTAAAATAGTGAATTTTATAGTATGCAAATTATATCTCAGTTATAAAAAGAAAAAGCAATAACAAAAAACAACTAACATACATTTAGATGTTGAATCAACAATCAACTATACTAAATATTATGCAAGTGTGTATATGAAGTTTAGGGTAAATCTTCATTAATAGCATATTATACAATTCAAGAAAAAACTGAAAACAATTTAGCTGAAAATGAAGGCAAAGTCCTTTGGAGGACTATCTTACATGACTCAACTGTTACTTGAGTTGTGACAAAGAGTGATGCCAGGGGAACATGAGTTTAAATAAAATTATTTTGTGAGGTTGAGAATGCGTAAAAGCAGTATTTCTAATTTACTAGACATTTTATATGTGTTCATAAATGTGTGTCTGGATAACCAAATTCATAAATATTATAAGTAAAGAGGACGACTAAATGAAATGACAGTTTATCAGAAAATATCTGGACTAAAGCAACAGACAGAAAAGGATGGAAAGTATTTTAAAAGGGCATAAGGAGACATACAAAACATGATAAAAAGTCCAGCATGTAAGTAATCAGAATCAAACAAAGAAAAAAGAAAAAATAGAACAGAGTAATATTCATCTAATGTTTTGCACAAATTGACCAAAAAATCAAACATACACGCATACACACACTTATTTAAGTCAAACTTGTAAAAAACAAAGGCAAAGAGAAAAATCTTAAAAGTAATCAGAGAAAATAAATTACTCTACCTTAAAAAAACCAATAATAAGAAAGAGGGTTCAAGAAAAATGTCAGAATCCAAAAGACAGTGGTATCTCATAGGGATGAAAGAAAACCCAGAATTCTATATGCTGAAAGAATATCAAAACTAAAGATAAAATGAAGACATAATTAGACAATTACTGAAATAATTGGTCTCTAGTACAACATTCACTATGGAAACTATGGAAGTTGTTCAGGTAAAAAGAAATGACTCCCAGTAGAAGCATATAAATGCAGGAAGAAAACATATATGTACATTGTATATATAATTGTAATTTTAGCCATATAATCACATATGTTTATATGTAAATATGTATAATTACATATGTAGTAATAATTGTAATTATAATTGCATATAGTAACAATTATGAGAGTTTTAAATATATACAATTAAAATATAAGGCAATAATGGTGGAAAAGTAAGGAAGGGGATTAAAGTATTGCACTGTTTTTATGTTCAAGTAGAGATAAAATATTCTAGAAGTTGACAAGTCAAGAATGGAAGTAATCCTCCACACAAGTTAAATACATAGTAAAAGGAGACATAAATAATGAGTTAAGATAATGGGAAAAAAGAACAATAAAAATACTGGAATCAACCAAAAAATGTTAAGAAAAGAAAGAATAGAAATAGATCAGATATGATATGTCAAAATATTAAGGCAGGAAATTTCAATCCAAAAACATCAGTGTTTACATTACATATAAACAGACTAAGTACACTGATTAATTTACAAAGATTTTCATAGTAAAGGAAAAAATACACTATATACTTTTTATGAGTCACATCTTAAAACTAAAGATACAGAAGGGCTGATATTAAAAGATGGAAAAAGATAAACCAAGCAAAACTTAGCTGATAACAACAGTAACAATGCTCATCATAATAATGGCAAAGTGATGTCACTATCAAATATCAGACAAGGTAGACATTAAGGCAGAAAGAATTTCTAGTTAAAAAAGAAATATTTCATAGCAATTAAAGGGTCACTCCTCTGGGGAAATAAAACAATTCTACAAATACTATCACCTGTGAACATAGCCTGTATGTATGCATAACCAAAACTGATAGAGCAAAGAGCATAAATTGACAAAGAAACAATCATAATGGGAGATTCCAACATATCTCATTTCGTAACTAAAAGCAAAAGTAAAAAAATGATCATTTATCGTATAGAAAATTTTGACAACATGATTAACAAATTTAACATAATTAAAAATGTAGACCACTGCATCCATCAAATGTAGATTACTCATTTTTTATGTGCATATGGATCATTTATCAAATTTACCCTTATGTTGAACCATAAAGCAAGTCTCAAGAAATGATTGAAGTTATACATGGCATATTCTCTGACCATAGTAGAGTTGATGTTTTCAAATATCTGAAAAACTAGTAACACATTTCTAAATAAATCATGGCTCAAAGAAAACAATTCACAAAGGAAACTGGGAAATATTTTGTCAAGTATGGTTATAAAACTACAGTGAAAAATACGTGGGATATAGCTGTGTTTCGAGGGAAATGTATGGACTTAATAATCAAAAAGATTAAAGGCTCAAAACCAATCTAAATATCGTTTTCAGGTAGCTGGGTAAAAGAATAGTAAACTAAATTTAAAATGATAGTTAAGTACAAAATGAAGCTAAAATTAGAAATTAAAGAAAAAAGCAAACTATTATAATGAAATAAATTAACAACAGCAAATATTGGTTTCATCAGAAAGAATAATACATTAGATAAACGTCTGACAGTACTGAATAAGGTTAAGAAAAAGAGAAAGAGAGAGAGAGAGAGAGAATGAGAGAGAAAGAAGGCAAAACTTAAAATATCAAAACCACAATTGACTAAAACTCATTCAAGAGGACATAGAAAAATCTAAAAAGCTGCCTATTTATTAAAGTAATAATTAAATCTATAATTAAAATTTCTCCATTACCCCCCAGATATCTTCTGAGTCTATGTGCCTTTACATTCTTCTAAACATTTACAGAACAAAATATACAAAACTCTTAAATACAAAATACTCTTCCAGAGAATAGAAAGAGAGCAAACATTTCCCAGTTGTCTTGATGAGATCAGAATATCTTGATAATAAGACCTTATGTGTACTTTACAAATAAATATTGTTTAGGGACTGTGGTAGGCTGAATCATATCCCGCTCCACTACCAAAAATGTCCACATCTTAATCCCTGGACCTGTGAATATCTTATGGTAAAAGGGACTTTGCAGAGGTGATTAAGTCAAGCATCTGAGATGTGAAAATTATCCTGGATTAGCCTGGTGAGCTTAATGTAATCACAAGTGCCCTTACTAGGGGAAGGCAGGAATATCAGAGTCAGTAGAAGGAGTTGTGAGGACTGAAACAAGAAATTGAAACAATGAGAAGAAGGGGCTATGAACCAAAGAGAGCAGGTGGCCTCTAGAAGCTAAAAAAAAAGCAAGGAAGTAGATTCTCTTCTGAAGCATCAAGAAGGAAGCAGCACTGCTGACATATTGATTTTAAACTTCTGCTCTGCAGAACTGAAAGGCAATAAATTCATGTTTTTTAAAGCAATAAGTTTGTGGAAATTTGTTACAGTGACAATAGGAAACCAATACAAAGACTAATGTCTCTAATAAATGCAGATGCAAAAATTCCCAAAGTAGGTATTAGAAAATCAAATCCATGATGTATAGAAATAGACAATAGGTTACAATCAAGTTGAGTTTATTGCAGGAGTGCCAGTGTGCAGGAATACAAAGGGAACATTTGAAAATCAGTCATTTTAAATCACCATTATAACCAAATAAAGAAGAGAAATTATATGATCATCTCAATAGATATACACACAAGAAAATTTGATGAAATTCAACACTGATTCATGGTAAAAAACCAACAAAAAACTAAGATATAACCACAATGAGCATTATAGTTAATGAGAAAACATTGATGGTGTGTTACCTGATACATATTGGGAACAAGACAAGCTACCATCACTTCTATTCAGAAATGTACTGGAAGATCTAGCCAGTGAAATAAGGTAGGAAAAAGAAATTACAGTTTTAATACTGGGTAAAAGTAAGAAAACCATTATTATCAAATGATAAGATTTTTATGTAGAGAATTCTAGGGTATTTATACATAAACCAGGATAATTAATAAGTAAATTTAACAAGGCCTCTGGGGACAAGGTCATTATACACAGCTCAATATTATTTCTGTATACCAAAAACAAATACAAAATAAAATAGAGTTTAAAAGGACACCATTAACCATGACTTGAAAAATCTAAATTCTTAGGAATAACAAAATATGTGCAAAGATCTCTACACAGAAAACTACAAAATATTCTTTGGAGAAATTTTAAAAAATAGTGGATTGAAATATATAATACTTAAATATCAATTATTTCCAAAATGATCCATAGGTTTAATGTAATCCTACACAAAATCTTGGCCAGTATTTTTTTTTTGAAATAGAGTTATTCTAAAAATCATTCTAAACTGATTCTAAAATTTATATGAAAATGCAAAGGACCAAGAACAGCTAAGACAATCTTAAAGAAGAATGCAGTTGGAGGAATCACGCTAGCAGAAATCAAGATCTATTGTAAAGCTGCAGTGATTAAGACAGTGTTGTAATGCAAGGACAAACAAGGAGACCAGTGGAAGGGAATATAGTCCAGAGGCAGATATAAACTTTATAGACAAATGATTTATAATAACAGTGCTTCAGAGCAGTGGGGGAATGTTTTTTCAGTAAACGATGCTGAGTCAATTGGAGATGCAGATGGAAAAAATAAATCTTGTCCTATTCGCATCTCACACAAAATTCATTTCCAGAGATATAAATCTGAATGTGAAAGAAGGACACCTTAGGAGAATACCTGAGTGATCTTTAGTTGGCAAAGATTTCTTAAGCAGGACACAAAATGCACTCACGGTACAGAAAAGGCATTATAAAGTTCTACACTAAAATTAGGAAATTGTGTTCATCAAAAGACACCAAAAATAGGAAATTCTCAAACCATTGAATGAGAGAAGATATTCACAATACCTATAACAAAGGACTTCAAAATCAACAAGGAAAAAACAACCAAAAATACTCAATAAAATATTGGCAAGAGACCTGAACAGTCACTTCACAAAAGAAGACGTCCCAAAGGCCAAAAATATGGGAAACAGTGTTCACCCTCACTACTAATCAAGAAAATGCAAATGAAAATCACAATAAGATACCATGACATATACTCTGAAGATAAAATTGAAATGAACAACACCAAGTGTTGGCAAGGAGTGTTCTAGTGTTCTAGTGGAGCAACTAGAACACTCCAACTCTGTGAGAGCTTTATGTTTTACAGCTAGTTTTGGGAAACTGTTGGACAGTATCTGCAAAAGATAAACATACACAAAAGGTGGAGTCCAGCAACTTCACTCATAGATATATACCCTACAGAGCCAGATATATACGTGCACCAAAGGCATGTGTAGAATCATCATGCTGCATCACATAAGATAGTCTCTAACTGGAAACAGCCCCCATATCCATTGACAGTAGAATGATTAAGTAAATTGTGGTATAATTACACAGTGGAGGACTCTACACTAATAAAGATGAATAAATTATTAATCAACAAAACTACGTGGAAGAATCCCACAAACATGAGATTGAGTGAAAGAAGTAGACACAAAAGAATATATACTCTATGATTGCATTTCTGTGAAATTCAAAACAGGTAAAACTAACCTAGGTATTAGTAGTCAGAATGTGGTTAACTTTGCAAAGAGGAAGGTGGTCCTGGCTAGAAAAGGGCACGGGGGGGCGTCTGGGGTCCTGGTGATGTGAAAGTTGACGAGGGTGGTGATTTCATGGGTGTGTTTGCTTGGTGAAAATTCATTAAACTCTACACAGAGTGCACTTATGACTCATGCCCTCTCCTGTTTGTCTATTTTACATTATAATTAAAGACTAGTGAAGTATTGTTTAAAAAGGAATACGGGAGAAACTTTGAGGGCATTTTAGCTTGTTTCATGTTGGACATGATGAGGCTGAGATACCTGGTACCATCCAAGCCTCCATGTCCAGCTGGCTGTTGGATTTTTTGACTGTGCAGACAGGAGAGAGGGTCAGGGTTAGGTAGAAATTTGGATGTTTTCAGCACATCTGAGTAGCTGAAGCTACTTGTAAATGAGTTGCACCGAAACTGTGCCTAAGGTAAACTGAGAGGGAGGGCACGCAGTGTCAGACCTTGTATTAGGAGTACGCATGGTTCAACAGAGAACTAGAACAAGTAGGATGTTTTGTGTGTGTTTATTATATAATAAAATAAAAATAAAGTAGATTTAATAGAAGTACAAATAAAAATAAGTTAGAGATTTTTGCAAAGAGTTGGCTCGCAGGGTCGTTGGGAGGTGGCAAGTCCAACACCTGTAAGACAGACCAGCAGGTTGGAGCTCTCAGGAAAAGCTGATGCTGCATTCTTGAGGTATAAGTTCTTCTTCTTCAGGGAGACCTCAGTTTATGTGCTGAAAGCCTCCAACTGATTGGATGACCCACCCACATCATCAAGTGTCATCTGCTTTACTTAGAATGAACTGAGATGGTAGGTGTTAATCACATCTACAAGATACCTTCACAGCGACAACTAGATTAGGATTATATTGAAAAACCAGGTACCATAGCTCAGCCAAGCTGATACAAAAAACTAACCATCACAGATCCCCTGGTGATCAGCACTAAGGTCATCTTCCCAGAGTGGACTTCTCTGAACCATGGCCATCTCTCCTTAATTCCCACCTGTCACTCTAACAGCACCTTATTCATTTTCTTTAAAATAATTGGAGAGCAATAAAATCACATTTGTTTGTTTGTTTTATTATCTACCTGGTCTGTTGGAATCTCCACCAGGAGGACAGGGGTTTGACCTTCAGTAGGTTCCACTAAACAGGCAGCCCAGTGACCATCAGTGTGTGAGATGACCCTGGAGGATGCTTCCTTCTGTCCAGAGCCCTACGTCTCCCATCCCCAGCACCACATCAGCACCCAAGTGTCCTGGGTTTTCTAACTCCACTGCCCTGTGCTCTGCCAAGTCGTCCTGCAGAGACGTGGAGAGAGAACCCACCAAGCTGCTCTTTGCTTAATTGCAAATTTGGAAATTAAATAAAAAACATCCACCACATTTGGCTTAGCCAATCATGACTGTTTTGAAGAATTAGCTATAAATTAGTCTCTGCTCTGCGTCTTTCTTCCCATCAGTCATTTTCTGAGGTGAAATTAGGGAAACAATGAAAAGATCACAACTGTCTGACATCTGTCTCCAACACTGTGCTGGGAAGCCCTGGAGAGCAGAGGCAGGTACACCCAGATACCAATGCACAAGCAGAAGCAGGCAGCTTATGTAACACACTCACGCTCCGACTTCCAGAGGGGGGTCGGTGCTATTCCATAAGGAGCCTTGTTGCTTAGCAGTTAGGTCCTGGGGGCCACCCCGTGGCAGGAGCTCCAGTGCAAGGTTTCCTTGGTGGGGGCAGGGAAGACAACATCCAAGACAGGTGTGACCTAGTGGGAGCATCCCCCCTGCACGATTCAGGAGACAGCTCCACCCATCACTAAGTTAACTGGCTAACTAACTAACTAACTAACTAAACAAACAGCACAAGCCAGACTCAGCATCACGTTGGGACTATTGCTTTGGAAAATCTGCATCCCACAAGAGCAGACCCCACCCCGTGCCCCACAGGTGCCCCTCATCCTAAGAGCACCGGTAGCCAGGGCAGAAAGACTGAATGTATGGGGCCCACGTTGGAGTATGGCCCTCACAGTCCCTCAGCTGAAACCTTTCGATGCTGTTTCTGGAGCCCCAGCACACGCTGTCCCTGTGTGGAAGCCTGGATGAAAGGCTGAGCTGCAGAGTGGCATCATCCTTCATGTCAGTGGTACTGGGGCAAGGTGGTGCCATGGCAACCTGGGGTGGGCTGTCCAGAGGGAGGGGCTGTGGGAGGCCCGGGTAGGTCTGGGGAGGCTTGTGCAGGGAGTGACTTTTGAGCTGTCAAAGAAAAGTAGCTGCGGACACTTGTGAAAGGAAGCAGGACAGATTTTATTGAGACTCCTGCAGTAGGAAAGAGACTCTAGTGTCAACTGCACTGGACTCCAAGACAGAGGTGATCGGGGTTTGTAAAGGGAGAACAGAGAGGGACTGAAATGGGATCATGAGAACGTGAAAAGGGGGAACAAAAAAGGATGGGGGCTGTGTGCAGAGAGTGGGCAGTCACAGAAGGGGCTACGTGGAGAATTCCTGAGGCTGGCTGGGCAGTGGGGTGGGGACACTGCACAGCCTGTGGCTTGGCCACACTGTGTTTTCTTGAGCAAAGACTCAGCACGGGGGCTGGGGGCACCTCTGGGGACACAGCCTAGTGCAGGTGGAAGCCGGGCTCAAGTCTGGTCAAGGGGCTTCACACAGTGTCCGTGGAAGTCCTCCCTGCCACCTGCAGTGGGAGATGGGGTCTCAGTCCCGGATGGTGGTTGAGGTTTGCATGGAGCAAGGACCTGCGGAGGCTGGGAGGGGAGACAGTGGTCTCAGAGCACAGGAATCCATGCACTGTGCAACAGATCGACCAGGAGCCAAAGGATCAAACTACGATGCCTGCCGGTTTATGAGGCTGATCTTTCCCAATAAGCGACAAGGGAGGAGGGCCCACCTGGGGAGGCTTTTCTGCAGTGGAATCTGGTACCGTGGCAGGATCTCAGGAAACTTGGCATGCACTGAAAGAGCTGCATTGCCACCAGCAGCTGGTGAGACAGGAAAATAGCGCCCATGGGCTCTTGGGCGTCTGCTCTGGGCCAGGAAGCCCCCTGGTGTCCCGTCTCACAACAAATCTGAATGGGGAAATTCCTGTTATCAGTTACAGAACAGCACTGGCCAAAGAAATGTCTTCAGCAATGGGAATGGTTTCCAATTCATGCAGTCCAACATGGCAGGTGCCAGTGGCAACACTGAGCTTCTCCTAAACCCTGTGCTCCTGGGAAACAGAGAAGGTTAAGAAATCCCCCCACCTTTGTGTTCTGGGAAACAGTTTCCTGCAAAAACCTCCGACAAGACTCATGGATGCCCCGCAGTTCCCCCGGGACAAGGTCAGACATGGACCCTCCAAGGCTGATTCTGTGCCTCGTAAATGATTAGCTGACGGCCTAGTCCCCACTGATCCAAGAGACTTTTTAACCAAACTTTGGTTAAGACTTTCTGCTCCTGGGCCCTGAACTTTGGCCCACACTCAGCTCAGCTGGCGTTTCCTCCCTCTTGGGACCTGGTTGGCCTCTTGACAAAATCTTCTCTGCTCTACGACCCGATCATGCCACCCTTTCACCCCACTTCACACACCAGCTCTTCCTAGACTTTCTTGTGCCCTTCAATAAAAGACTAACCCTCTTGCAGACCATCAGGGCGTTCCCCCTTCTGTGATACAGTCCTGCCCCCACCCCCTTAGCAGCAATAATCTTTAGGAATAAAGCATCTTTTTACTAAATCTGGATTTATTTTTCATTCGATGTTGGCCACATGTGGCTATTGAACTCTTGAAATGTGGCTAGAGATGCTGTGGAACTAGGTTTTATTTAATACAATTAATAGAAATTTAACTAGTCACGTATGGAAAGCACATTTAAAGGAGGAAACAGGCGGGGGTGCGGGTGGGACGGTGAAGTGCCCTGACCTGGCCCCCAGGTGAGCACTGACCAGGGCCCCCAACTGAGCAGTGACCTGGACCCCCAGCTGAGCACTGACGGGGGACCCGAGCTGAGCAGCGACTCGGCTGCACATACCCCAGCCCTGCCCCATGGAATGCCCACACTGCTTCACCAGCTGGACTCTGGTGCTGAGCCATCAAACCTTGCGCCCAGATAGAGGGGAGAATGGGCTACAGCCCACTCTGATTCCCCTGCAGTGGTGGTGATGCATCCCTGATTCTCCTCTCAAACTGCTGGTCGTAATGACATTCTTTCTCTCTCCACACTCAGCTCTGATCTCTTACCCTTTTGTCCCACAGACAAATACAGATTTTTTCTTAACCTTTTAGAGAATGGTTTGAGATAAGAACAATTTATGTCTCAAACACAGTAGCAGAATAAAGCCTTGTATTTCAGTGGCTCTTGTCACTGAGGACCCATTGTCTAGCTCTGAAGCCACCCAGGGCTGGGTGGCAGGTGGTAAAACATTCTTTGGAGGAGGAGGAGACATTGGCTGCAAATTAAATGGATTCTTGGATTAAGCTCCTGGCGGGGCTGAGGAAGTCTTTGCGGTCACACTGACCACAGTTGAGAATTTTTCACTGGGGTAGAAACATCGTCCTGGAGCCAGAGGCTCAGACTCTTGGTCTGTCTTCAGCTGGCCTGTGGTGGCCTTTGTACAAACTCTTTAACTTTGTGTCCAGTTTTCTTATTTGTAAAATTGGAGCACAATCGATCTCTCTTGCCTAATTCTTGAATGCAAATGGGACAAACGAAATCATGATACTTTGAAAATCTAGAAAGTGAAAAGCGGGCTTAGATGCTGTTCCCCAGAAGCAGAACCTGCTGTTTCTCCTTCAAAGGTTTGTTGAGGGGCTCAGGGGGCCAGGATGGGGCTTAGAGAAAGCAGGGATGGAGCTGGGGGAACAGGGACGGGGCTGGAGGCACACAGGATGAAGCTCGGCAGAGAGCTGACCAAGAACGCCGCTCTGGAGAGGAGTTGAACTTCAGAATCTGCCCCTCCTTGAGGTCAGGATCTTGGCATCTCGTATTCTGTGTCCACCAGGCTTTGGCAGAGGCCTGCGTGAAGGGACTGGGGATGCATAGGTGAGGCTATACCTGTTCTCCTGTTGGGAAGGAAATCCTTTAGAAGGGAGACCTGGGATTGTCATCAGCCAATAAAGAGAATGGGCAGGCCACCATCAGCAGTGTGACAGTTATTTTTCATTATTTGTTCTGAGTTGTTACAGAGTTATTACAGGCCTTTCCCACAACAAGGACGTGAATCTTTCCAGCACTGCAACAGTGCCTATCACTTAGTTGGTAGCCAAGAATGAATAAAGGATGGATAACTGGATGGAAGGATGGAAGGAAGGAAGGAAGGGATGGAGGGAGGGAAGGAGGGAAGGAAGGATGGGTAGACACGGGAAACATGCATAAACTAACATGTTACGTAGGCATTTTAAACCTCCTACCCGCACTAATTCTCACAATAGTGCTGTGGGTGGCTTAGAGAAATTCTGTCACTTTTGCAAGCTGAAAAGGCTGGTGGAGACAGGCCAGTCCAATGCATAGAAAAGGACTCAATAACTGTCTAATCATTTACCCAGAGCGATTGGGCAAATGTTGTAATCAATAGAGTACATTATGCCTATTAGGGTTACCAGAGTTAGCAAAATAAAAAGACAGTATTTGGGCTATACTTATGCCAGAAAAGTATCTGCTGCTTTTGAAGTTCAAATTTAACCGGGTAGCCTATATTTTATCTAGAAACCCAACTCTTACACAGGAGACGTCCAGTCAGTGGGAATCTATGTGGACCCACAGGTTGCCTCGCTCTACTATTTACTTATTGAAACCATCACCTGTAAGAGGGACGTTTATACCAAGACTGGGGCAGAGGTGAGCCTGGCAAAGATACAGGATTACTTCACTCCTGGCACCACTGTTCGAGGCGCCCCTGTCCAGCTTGAGTTCTCTCCCAGGTAGGAGGCACTTTCAGAGAAACAAAGGCCAACATTTTGCCATGGACTCTCGTTTAATCTTGCGGCTTGTGCCTAACAGTCAGGGGCATCACTGCCCTAATCTTGGTGCCTTCTGGCTTTGCCAAGAAGAGTGGAGGGACCACTGTGATCTTGCCACCGACACGAGGCACCTCCAGGAGTACATTTTCGGGGTGGTTGAAGACACAGCTGATTTCATTCTTGATATTAAACAAGATCCTTTTCCAAGGTGTTTTTCTAATGAAAATGTCCTCATTGCTTCTCAGGAAAGACTCTTTCCCAATTTGACTTTGTTCATTAAGAAACTGCATCTGTCTTTGGCCACCAACTCAAAGAGATGGATGCCGTGTTATCACTGGGAACAGTCAGGATGTATTGGGTATTTCATAGAGGAAATGTGCAGCTCTTCGGAAATTCAATTCCATTAAACGTAGCAAATATCCATTGAGTGCCTATAACTGCCGATCATTTTGATGAGGAGCAGCCCTTCAGGATTACGTTTCAAAGCAGAGTGTTCATTAATCAAGATATGAGATGTCCAGCAGAAACTTTGGTCGAGAGACTGGACATTTTTTGAACCCCTTCTCTATTGCAGTCCTCCATCAGGGACAGTGGAGGGGGCAGTGGTCTGAGTGACACAAAGGCTGCTGTCCTAAGAATGGTGGTACAGTGGGAGAAATGGCCATGGAATGGGCTCAAGGAGACCCTAGTAAAAGCTGGGATGGAGGTCCTGATTTTGGAGCTGAGGAAATCAGGATGCAGGTAGGGTAAGTAACTTCCCCAGTATCACAGATAGTAAACGACCTGGCTGTAGGAGAAGACGAGCTGGCCAGGGTGTCACCAGCCAAGGTGAGGGCATGGTGGTCCCATAAGCTGTCACGTGGGTGCCCAAGTTGGGATCTCATGTGGGTCATAGCCAGACCTCAGTGGGTCTGGGCACAGTGAAGCCGGATCAGGGCTTCTCCCCTAAATTGTCCTTGTCAAGGCCACAGGTCAAGGTGGTAATAGTTATGGGTGCTCCAGCAGGTGGGGTGACAAGAACTAAGGTCAACATTAGGGGAAAACATGGTGAGAAATCTCAGCCCAAAGTTGCTGTTGGAGCAGCAAACGTCCCCTAACCCATGAGGAGACAATCTTTGCCTTCAAGCATCTCCTGCATCACCTGCATCACCTAGGGCATCTCTATCTCCTGCATCACCTGCATCACCTAAGGCATCTCTATCACCTGCATCACCTGTACCATCCAGAGCCCCTGCAGACCTGAAGCACCCACACCACCTGCAGTACCCACAGTGCACGGAGTTCACACAGCACCTGCCCCTTCCTCCAGGGGCAAAGACAAGGAGACAGCCTTAATAAGAGATTCGGATTTTGATTCAGAATTAACACCAGAGAAACCAGGTTAACACAAAGACACATCGTTACCCCAAGAGAGACAGGTATTGCGCCTTGCCAAGCTCCTTCCCTCCCCCTTTCCCCCTCTGCTGGAAAAGGGGCACAAGAGCCAGGTGAGGTCAGATGCTAGGAATGGAGCGGAGCCTGTGCTTGCCTGCTGATTTGAGAAACAGAGAGTGTGTTTGGACCCCGCTACACCAGGCTCCAGGCTGGGATTCCAATAGCTGGTGGAGCCAGTAGACAGAGGTAGGGTATGTGTTTGGGGCATTGTGGGGTCAGGCATTGAGTTCCATTTAAGCCCGCAAAGGGTCGTGTATGTAAACCCAGGAGCAGATCTTACGTTGTCAGAATGTCAAATCACGTGCCAAAGGCTCTGGACATCCTTTACCAGGTTGCACGCAGATTCAGTTACTCCTTTACACTGTCAGAAGCAGTCTTAAAACATTCCCAGAACACTCGGTGGGGAGGCGGGAATTAACATGGCGTCGTGGTAAGACAGATGCAACCTAACATGATACACGGGACTCTTTCCAGTGGGTCCTCAAAACTCAGTGGGATTCATGCTTCCCATGCTGAGACTAGGAAGGATGTCCGGGGCTGGGACCACAGAACGTGGGTGGGAGTGTGGCTCATTGGGGAGAGGGAGAGTCAGAGGGGAGGAACCAGAAAGTGCAGAGGGCAGTGGCTGGGAGAACTCACAGGCCACCTGTGCTAAAGTGCTCACACTTTGTCCTTTAGAAAATGGGGGTCTATTTATGCAATTGATAAACATATCTTGAACCCCTACCAGGAGGCAGGAGAGTGTTAGATGCTGAGGGTCATTGAAGGCATACAAGCAGAGGTGAAGGGGTCAGGCTCTAGGCTTTCTGTCACTTGTGTCAGGGAGGCTGGGAGGGGCAACACCCAGGCGAGGAGATGAGGGAGGGGGCCACAGCAGGGGTCCAAGTCAGGGGCTGATGGATGTGCCACTGGGGATGGGAAAGAAAGGGGACAAAAGAAACATTCCTCCAGGCTCGCCACCTCCTCCGTGTGGTGCATTCTGATGTGTCAAGGTGTTTCCAGCTTCACCCAGATTTCTCCATCCCTGCCAACTCCTTGAACAGAAAAGCATTTCTCAGATGACCTCAGTAGGCTGCCTTTCATTGCATAAAATAAATTTCTGATGATGCACTGACACTTAAAAAAAAAAAGATTCTAAGTCAGGGAAGGTGGACTACGGCTTTTGTGTTCAGGAATTGTGTGGTAAATAATTTGCTTCGGGTCACTTTGGGTGTTTCTACGTGATCCATTAAAGGAGATGTGACTGTTTGCCCCTTATATTAATCCAGACTCCCAAATCTGGATCATAGTTCAAAACCTGGGGTAAGAGTTGACATCATTGATCCAACTGTCCGGAAAATTATATTACAGCGGTCCTTTTCCTAATAGTCCATCAGAAAAAAAAAAAAAATCATTTGGTTCGTCTTGAGTTCTGGTACTCTCAAAGTTCGACATTCCCCATTACCCTGCCGTTGATCAATACAAAGCTAGATTCTTAAGTGTGTTTTTAATGACTTTTTGCCATTGTTGGGAACAATTGGATGGAATGAATGGGGGCTGTTCTCACCAGCACTTGCCATCTGTTTCCATCTCAGGCTCCGGGAGGCTTTTCTTCAGTGGCTTTGTATCAGGCAACTGTTGCAGTTCATGGAAATGGACTCAAACTGAGGTGTAGATAAATCGAAAGTTTAAAACACAAATCATTGAAGTTGTCTTGGAACTTAATTACTTCTTTGCCATCTGACATTTCTCCTTCACTGTCAGTCTCCAGGGATAATATCACTCAAAAAGTTCCGGCCAACTCTGGATGTCTACAAATGAGCGATGGGGGGATTCTAAAGACCCAAAGATGAGCAGACCATCAGGGCAAGAAAAGAGATGAGAGGCAGGCTGTACGAGGCCTCACCTGGAGGCAAATAAAATGGCGAGTGGAAAGGACAAGTCAGGGGTCACGCAGACAGAGGACCAAGGCCCAAGCCCCCTGACTCTGGTTCTGTGCCCTCCAACCCCCATGCCTTTGGCCAGCCAGCCCTCCCAGAAGTATCTCCGTGGCTGTAGGAACGTGTCCAATGAAGGGTGTCAATCTATACCAAAAACAGTGGACAGAGTTGGGCCATTCTCCACTCCGAGGAGAACGGCAGAAATGCTTCACTTTTGCGTTGCCTTCTGAAATCTACAAGGGAGTATTAAGCTTCTAAACAGAAGGGTGTGGTCTAAGCAGAGTGCCAGTGAAGATGACCTCTCTCAGGTCTTGGTAAGGAAGACGATCCACTCTCATACAGTGTGAAAGCCCAAAAAGTCTTCCCAGTTCACCATTCAGGCAGCAGCGCTGGCCTGGGTCAGGATCTCTGAGTTAAAATATAAGTCCTACAGCCATTTACCATGGACATGGGGCAAGCTCACCCAAGGCCTCAGTTTCCCATCCTGTAAAATGACACCACGATTCAGTTAAGGCACTTTCCAGCTCTACTATCCTGTAATTCTACTCCCTTTGATTTCTTCTATTTTTCACAAGTGCTCAATAGGAGAAAAACAGCTGGCATTCTCATCCTTGTCCCATCCACCTCCGTGGTTGTTGACTGCCCAGATGTGGTCCTCGGGGAGTTGATGAAACACATCCCAGCCACCGCCCTCGTCTGTTTGCTTTGATGCTACCTCTAAATGCCTTTCACAATCCTACTTACACTCAACCCCTCACCTCTCTGAGGATGAAATCCACCCCTGAATATAGAGACCTATCAGGTGCCAGTTTCTCTGGGCAGACCCCTGTGATTACCCAGAATCACACTGGCTTTTCCTTACTGAGCACATTTAAGCAAAAATGTCTCTGCTTTCTGGTGAGCACAAGCTCACACTGGGTGGTCGTGTAGTTCATTTTTTCCCTACTTTTTTGCATTCTGTTGTAGAAAAGACTATTGTCTTCTGAGTTCCCTTCCACGGTAACTCATTTGTTTGGTGTTCTGTCCTGGCATATTTTACATAAAACTGGAAGGCGTAGTTAAAGAGTAAAACCTCGAGCATAGAGGAGAAGATGATTATTACTGGTGTTATTTTAGGAACTTATTCCTGAATCTAGGCTTGTGCAAATGGGGAGCATAGCTGTATCAGATTGGATTCAACTGTAATATAGTTTATTTCAGTAAAGCCACGGAGAGATGAAAATCCTGATATTATCTCAGTGGTAGATGGTGAAGGCAGAGAGAATAAATCAGAGAGATAGAAATCTACAGTTTTGAGCAACAAGGCCAAGTCATCTATCCACCATCCATCCATCCACCCATCCATCTATCATTTATTTAATGAATATTTAGTAAGCACTTTGATTTTGCCATCCCTGGGCTTGGCTCTAGGTATGCACAGAGCACCATCAGCACCCCACAGGCTCCTCATGCCTGATTCTGGTCACCAAGGGTAACCATGATCCTGACTTCAAACAGGATGGAAATGTTTTGCCCTGACTTGTACTTTATGCATATTCCTTGTGTTTGGATTCTCTTTTCTGCATGTTGTGAGACTCACCCCTGTTGTTTTGTGTAGTGGTAGCTCCATTACTCCTGTTTCTATGTAGTATTCCATTGCATGGATATGCCAAAACTTTCTGATCCACTCTACTGCTGATGGATCTCTGGGTTATTAGCATTTGAGGGTATGATATCCCACACATTCTTGCTCATGGCTTTGGTGCATGGCTGCCTGTATCTTTCCTTTTAAATGTCTTCCTAGAAATGTAATTGCTGGTGCACAGGGTGTATATGTGATATTAGTGAATAGCCCTAACCAGTTCAAAAATATTTGTGCCAATTTACACTCCTACCAGCACTACTTGTGAGTTCTATTTGTTCCACATCCTTGCTAACACTTGGTGTTGACTGTCATTTTCATTTTAGCCATTATAGTGAGTCCAAGCATTTTTTAATTATTAATAGTATTAATCTTTTCTCTAAAACATATTATATCCATGTGTTGAAGAAAAATGTAAAATCAGAGAAAGTTTAAAAATATGTTTAATGACCCAAAATCCTGTATTTTTCTAAACTTTATTGTCTATATACTTAATTTAAAATCAGGAGTACTGGGATCACCTGATATACAGTTATGTAGCCTTCACTTTTTTTTTCACACAACACTGTACAGTGAGCATATTCCCAACCTATTAGATAGGCATCGAGGTTGTGACTTCCATAGCATCAGAGTATTTATCGGGAGGACTGTGCCAAAATTTACGTATCCATATCCTAACAAAGCTTATATAAAAAAATAAGTCAGATGGATGCCAGAGAGCTTGACTGCAGCTCAGATCAAATCACAACAATATTTAAAGAAGCACAAAAAACTCTAGTACCCAACAACTTAAAATCACAATATCCATAATACAATCAAAATCACCAGCCATGCAAGGAAGGAAAATATGAGCCCAAACTGAGAGAAAAAATATCAGACAATGGTAACAACCAGGAGTAACACAGATAATAGAATCAATAATATAGGATTTTTTAAAACTATTAAAATATATTCTATTTGTACAAAAAAGATAGAGAAAATATAATTATTACAATTAAAGCTAATCTTACTAATAATTAAATTTAGCAAGTTTTAGGATACATGTTTAATATATAAACTATCCCTTTAAATAGTATCAAATAACATGAAATATTTAGGGGTAAATCCAACAAAATATGGACAAGATATGTGCACTATAAGCAACAAAGCACTGATGAGAGAAATTTAAAAAGTAAATAAGTGAAGAAATCCCAGGTTTGTGGGTTGAAAGACTCAATATTTTAAAAATTGTGTTGACTGTGTTTTCTTATTTTCTGTGTTCTTGAGGCTCTTGCATCTGGGGCCTTGCTGACAAGGGAGGGACTGGCCCTTCCAGGGCTGGTCAATTCCTAGAGATGGCACACAACCCTCCCAGGAGTCTTGCATATGCAAACTAAACAACCCAGAGTCCAGATTCTGAGCTACCAACTGTGCCTGATAGCAGGCAATATTTCCCTACCCTAATCATCACAGGACCTAATACCAGACAGCCAAAGATAGCACCCACACCCCAGAACCCACTGAAATTATTTCAACTTGCCAATCTTAAGCCTGCTTTCCTGGCCTTGCCTTTCTCATGGAAACCACAGTAAAGAACTCCTGGCCATGCTCTGCCCCGTATAACTTCTGCCTCCAGACTGACCCTGGTGCTTCACTGTGAGCTTCCCCCACCATGGTATGGTATGGTCCTTTCTCTTGGCAACTGTGAGTAACAAATTATCTTCTCAATGGAATTTGTCTCCTGATCTGTTGGCCTCACCATACTTCCATAATAAAAAAACCCCTACATTTTAAAACAAAGATGTAAATTATCCCTAAAACTGATCTGTAGATTCAACACAATTCCAATCAAAATCTCACTTTTTTCTTTTAGAAGTCAGCAAGCTGACTCTAAAATTTATAGAAATACGAATGACAAAGAATAGCCAAAACAAATCTTAGAAATGAACAAATTAAAACTTTTAGATGAAAATTTCTAGAAGAAAACATAGAGAACATCTTCACAAATTTAGAGAAGGCAATGTGTTTTTGTTTATTTTCTTTTTGTAAAATAAGACACAAAAAGCATAAAGTATGAAATAAAATATTGAAAATTGGATTTTACAATAGCTGAAAACTTTTGTTCCTAAAAAAATTCTATTAAGAGAATGAAAGGACAAATCACAGACTGGAAGAATATATTTATAAAACATATATTTGATCAAAGACCTGCATCTATAATATATAAAGAATATTTATAACTCAAAATTAAGGAACAATAAAACCTAAATTAGAAATGTACAAAATATATGAACAGACATTTCATGAAAGAAGAGACATATATGGCAAGTAGACATGTTAAAAGAAGGTCAGTATCATTAGTTATTAGGCAAATGTACATTAAACCCACAGAAACATAACATCATAAACCTAAATAGAATGGCTAAAATTAATAAAACAGACAGACAAAATGCTAGCAAGGAACTTGAGCAACTGCAACTTTCATACATTACTGGTGAAAATGCAAACAGTATAACCACTTTGAAAAACAGTGAAATCAATTCTACTCCAAGGTATTTACCCAAGAGAAAGAAAAACCTATGTCTACACAAAGATTGGTATGTGAATGTTTACAGTGTCTTTATTCCTAACAGTTGTAAACTGGAAATAATACAAATGTGCAGCCTCTGATAAATGAATAAACAACTAGTGGTATATACAAACTATGAAATTCTAATCAACAATAAAAAAGAATTTTAAAGTATAAAAATCTGAGATATAATATGGTAGAATTTTAAAATTAGGAAATAATATTGTTAAAATAAGTGCAAATCAAACTGTTATTACAATAAATGTAAATGGACTAAAATTTCTGGAAATAAAAAACAATCAGAATGGAGAGAATAAACATGATCTAATAAAGTGTCTTAGAGAAACACCCATAAAATCAAAGAGTATAGAAATATTTTTAAAAGTCAGGGTAGGACTTCCCTGGTGGTGCAGTGGTTAAGAATGCACCTGCTAATGCAGGGGACACAGGAGTTCAAACCCTGGTCCAGGAAGATGCCGCATGCTGCGGAACAACTAAGCCTGTACACCACAACTACTGAGCCTGTGCTCTAGAGCCCACAAGCCACAACTACTGAAGTTCCCATGCCACAGCTACTGAAGCCCATATGCCTAGAGCCTGTGCTCTGCAACAAGAGAAGCCACCACAATGAGAAGCCCACGCACCACAACGAAGAGTAGCCCCTGTTTGCCACAACTAGAGAAAGCCCATGTGCAGCAATGAAAACCCAACGCAGCCAAAATAAAAATAAATAAATAAATTTAAAATAAATAAATAAATAAAAACAAAGAGCAGCTACATTAAAAAAAAAAAAGTCAGGGTAATACGAGTTACAGTGCATATAAGAATAAAGATATTCCAAGGAAAAGAGATACTATATATATAACAATAAAAATTAAGGTTTTAAAATAACCTGAACATATATGAATTTAATATAATTTCAAAATAGATAAAAACAATGGAAACATTTGGAAAAATAACTTTATCAATGATTGTACTTGAATATTTTAACACTACTCTTTCAGAAACTGAGATAAAGTATTGAAAAAGAAAGGTAAAACATTAGGATGATTTCATAAGTAGATTAATGGGGTTTAATATAAATCTCCAGACATATACCTATATGAGCTAACCAACTCCAAAAGCATGTCAAAATTAACACAACATAATTGACAGGATTTATCCTGGTAACAGACAAATCCACTAAGATAATACACCACAATAATTAACAAATAGAGAAAAAGGCACATCATTCTATCAATAAATACTTCAAAACAATATGATAAAGTTCAACCCTAATTTATGTTATAAACTCATACTAAAAGTATAAATTATTAAATAATATGATCATCTACTGGAAACACAGAGTAAAAAGTAGTGCTGTTAGAATTATTAAGAGAATTCAGCAAGGTTGCAGATGAATTTACTTACATGAATAATATTCTTCTACATCAGAATTACCTAATAATACAATGAAAAAGGGATCTAATTCACAGTATCAATTACCATTGTAAAGAACTAAAATTATTCTAAAAGTAATGCATGTACTTTATGAGAAAAACTAAACTTTATTAAATAACATAAAATAAGGACAGTAAATGGAAAGAAACGTTGATCAAGGATGAAGCAATTTACCGTTATAAAACTTAATTTTTTCTACCTTACACTAAAACTTTAGTGTAACCCCTATCAAAATTATAATTTTTAAAAAATAAAGTCAACACATTTATTCTAAAAATTTACATGGGAGAATGAAAATGTACAGATTACTAAGTAGATTTTGGAAAGGAAACAAAGGTGGATGTATTATCCTACTAGGTACAGTGACAGTCTCCAAAGCCAACATAAAGACACCAACAGCACGGTGACAATGGTATGGACGTGGAGATAGGCAAAGAGGACAATGGAATTCAATCACATACCTGTGAGTTCCTATGCGAACTGGGGATATGATAAAGTTATAAATTCTGCCACTTTTTATGCCTGGGGGAACCTTTCACACTGATGATACAATCTTCACAAATGTATGCATGCGTCCATATTCACATCACTACAAACCAGTGGGGAAAGAATGAGTTGTTTTATGGATTGTGTTTGAAAGAAAATGATATGGAGAAAAGCACAGCTGGATATCTACCTCTTATCATGTTCACAAGTAAATTCTATACAGATTTCAAAAACACTAAATGTAAACTGTATAACTAATGGGAGAAAGTGGTGGGACTATATTTGTAATCTTTTGGTGTGGATGAGTCTTAGTGAAGACTTGAAAAGTACAAATCTCCAGATAAAAAGTGATAGATTGAGAGGACACCATAATTAGATTTTCTTTTAAAAATGACGCCCTAGACAAAGAATGCAAACAAATGAAATACCGAGAGTAGTTATTTATAATATCTAAAGCTGACAATGGAATAACAACTTGAATATACAAGTCTCCTCTGAAAATCCACAAGGAAAAAGCCAAGAAAACTAATAGAAATATTGGCAAAGAATGTGGCAGACAATTCCTACAGAAGCAAAGCTGAATGGCTAAGAAATAGGTGAAGAGATACTGAAATTACCTAAAAACAAGACCTCAGAAAAATGAAGATAATTCCAGCTGATAGCAAGGATGTGGGGAGACAGGACTTTCTGTGGAGATCCAGACATAGTGGCAAACAATTTGGCAGTTATCAGGGAAATTTGATTACAACTGCCCCATGATCCAGAAATCTCACTCTCATTTCTGTGTGTCTATGAGGTACTCTCCCATGCACAAGGACAGAAATGAGGATATTTATTGATTATGGCTGTAGTGTGGCTATGGAGGCATGGACAAATAAAATTCACTGAAGACATTCGATGAACCACTTTGCAGAAGTCAGGAGCAATGAACTGGCTATACAAAGAGCAAAAGACAGGCAATACTCTATGTGCTTTGTGTGTATTGATTAAATATTCTCAAACAAATCTATGATACTCATAATCATATTCTCCTTCAAGGATGAAGAAACTGAAGGCTGAGAATTTAAGTAAGCACCATATCACACAGCGAGGAAACAGCTGGTTTGAATTGAGATCAGGATATTCCCCAGAAGTTGTACTCTTTTTGTTTTTAATTTTATTATAGAAATTTCAAATATACACAAAGATAGAACAATATAATGAACTGCACTGTAGGCATCCCCCAACTTTTGTGTTAATCAATTCACAGCTGACCATGTTTCTTCTCTGCCTCTGTGCCCTCACACTTATCCTGTTTCATATTATTTTTGAAGCAAATTACATCATTTCATCTTTAAGTATTATGGTATGCTATTCAGAAATATGTTTTCCCTTTTTGAAAATATCACAGTATTATAATCCTACTCCACAATTTTCAACAATTTTTACTATCATCAAATACACTGTTGGTGTTCACATTTCCCTGGTTGTTCTAAAAATGATTTTTAGCAATTTATTTGGTTGTGTAAGTGTAATTTGTATATATATATATATATATACTTATACAGCCGTACATTGCAACTGGTTTCTCTATCAACCTCTTAATATTTGGATGGGTCCTCCCTCACAACTTTTTTTCCCTCTGTGAATCTGATTTGCTGAAGAAACCAGGATGTTTGTCCTATAGTGCTTCCCATAGTCTAGATTTTGCTGATTGCATCCTGATAAAAGCATCTAGAATGTTCAGATGTCCCCTGTATTTTCTGGAAATTGATAGGTCTAGAAGCTTGATCAGATTTAGGGTTTGTTTTTTTTTTTTGCAAGAGTGTTTCATAGGTGATATTTTGCATTTCTAACAGAAGCTACAAAGTGTCTGGTTGCCTCTTATGTTGTGATATTGGCAGCTATTGATGATCATTGCTCATTAGGTGTAATTATTTTATAAAGAAAGACTTCTTCTCATCAACTCCTTGGTGACCTTGAGGTAAAGTCAAACAAGTCAAGCAAAGCAAACGTTGATACTTTCTCAATACTTCCCAGTTTTCAAGTTAAATGCATTTATTCCCTAGTATCCCCCAAAGTTGATCAATGAGTTATTTTTTTCAGTATTATTATGAACTCACAAATTTAAATCTATGTGATGTTTTCCAATGCATGGCAGTTAATATCTTCATTGACTTCAAATTCGTTTTCTGAGTACTTCTTATGTGACTCAGGTTGCTTTTGATAGCTTCTCTGCTGTCAAGTGTCAAGAGATAATCCAGGCTCTTCTTAATACTTTCTGTCCCAGACTTGGAAATGAGCAATTTCTCCAGTGGGCTCTAGTTCCTTTCCATGGGGAATGAGATTTAGACAGAACTAGTCTGAACCACTACACTACACCATCTCTCTGATTCCCAAACTGTAGAGTTGAACAAAAACATAAGAAACTATAGAACAATACCACTGTGTACATTTTAAAATGTGCAAAAAAATTCTGTATTTCATAAGTATTATCATTTATCATAGTTAACACCAAATATAGTTAACATGAAACATCTTAATGAGTGTCAATGAAAGGGAAAGAGGGGGTAGGATCTGAGAGGAAATGGATTATTTAAGAAAAAAAAGGAAGAAAGAAAGGACAAAAATAGGCTCATGTTTTATGAACTGAGATATTGATTAATTTAACTTCTGTCACCTGAAGGTCAATAAGTTAATAAACAAAATCTTCAAAAGGAAAGAAATATAGGCAAATCCAATCAGAAAGTAGATCTGTGACTGGTGCGGGGTGATGGGAAGTGACTGCTAATGAGTGTAGGGTTTCCTTACGGGGTAGTAAAGATGTCCTGGAATTAGATTGTGGTGAGGTGTATATACTTGTGAACATACTAAAAACCACTGAATTGTACATTTTATAAGGGTAAATTTTATGACATGTAAATTATATCTCAATTTAATATAAAGAAAGAATAATATGTTCTATTACCCTCCTATACAAATCCTAGAGAAATTCACACACAGATTTGGGTCCTTGGTAGTATTGGGGTTTCTAGGACGCCTGCATGTCTATTTTTGGGGCTTGACTAACTAACATTGCAAGATATATAACAACTTTCTATGCAGCAGCCAGAACCCATGATTATGAGTTATAGAGCAGCAAAGAAGAAGCTTAAATACATGGTGTTTTGTGTAAAATGTACAAAACCAAATGAGATATATAGCACACTGATTTACCTAAACTTTAACGTATTTTTATATGTGCATACATACACACACTATTTTTCAAAGTCACACAGCTATATAATTGCATATATCAAACACATCAGTGTGGATGCCAGGGCAAGAAGCAAGAATGGCTGTGAGACTAAGCCATGGAGGTGAAAACTACTGAATAAAATGAAGAAGTGAGCCTTGCTTGAACACAGGATTGTAACGAGCTAGCTATGAACGAAGGACGTGAGGAACCCTCCCTGCACCTGAGGTCCAAAAGAAAGAAATGAACAACAATCTCAATTTGATTCAAACCCTTGCTGTTATTTCTCTCTAAGAATATCAGACAGATGGAAGTATATTCTTTTTTTTGTCTGTGTTGAGTGTTCATTGCTGCACATGGGCTTTCTCTAGTTGCAGTGAGGGGGAGCTACTGTTCGTTGTGGTGCACAGGCTCTAGGCACACGGGTTTCAATAGTTGCAGCACACGGGCTCAGAAGTTGTGGCTCTCAGGCTCTAGAGCACAGGCTCAGTAGTTGTGGCGCACGGGCTTAGTTGCTCTGTGGCATGTAGGATCTTCCCATACCAGGGATCGAACCCAGGTCCCCTGCATTGGCAGGTGCATTCTTAACCACTGTGCCATGAGGGAAGTCCAGAAGTATATTCTTAATTGACTGCAAAATGCCTTCAAAATGTTCTCTTCGCTTCTGCCCTCAATATTCTTGCCATAATGGGCTATTAACTTCAAAAACCTCTTTATGTAAGACTGGACACTATAAAATTCTTAGAGGAAAATATAGGAAAAACACTCTTTGACATAAACCACAGCAAGATCGTTTTTGACCCACCTCCTAGAGTAATGAAAATAAAAACAAAAATAAACAAATTGGACCTAATGAAACTTAAAAGCTTTTTCACAGCAAAGGAAACCATAAACAAGATGAAAAGACAACCCTCGGAATGGGAGAAAATATTTGCAAATGAAGCAACGGACAAAAGATTAATCTCCAAAATATACAAATAGCTCATGGAGCTCAATGTCAAAAAAACAAAAACCCAATTAAAAAATGGGAAGAAGACCTAAATAGACATTTCACCAAAGAAGACATACAGATGGCCAAGAGGCACATGAAAAGATGCTGAACATCACTAATTATTAGAGAAATGCAACTCAAAACTACAATGAGGTATCACCTCACACCAGTCAGAATGGCCATCATCAAAAAATCTACAAACTATAAATGCTGGAGAGGGTGTGGAGAAAAGGGAAGCCTCTTGCACTGTTGGTGGGAATGTAAATTGATACAGCCACTATGGATAACAATATGGAGGTTCCTTAAAAAACTAAAAATAGAACTACCATATGACCCAGCAATCCCAGTACTGGGCATATACCCTGAGAAAACCATAACTCAAAAGGACACATGTACCCCAATGTTCATTGCAGCATATTTACAATAGCCAGGACATGGGAAAAACCTAAATGTCCAATGATAAATGAATGGATAAAGAAAATGTAGTACATATATACAATGGAATATTACTCACTCATAAAAAGGAACAAAACTGGGTCATTTTTAGAGATGTGGATGGACCTAGGGTCTGTCATACAGAGTGAAATAAGCCAGAAAGAGAAAAACAAATATCATCTATTAATGCATATATGTGGAATCTAGAAAAATGGTACAGATGAACCTATTTGCAGGGCAGGAATAGAGATGTAGACATAGAGAATGGACACGTGGGCATGGGGGGGAAGAGGAGGGTGGGACAAATTGGAGATTAGGTTTGACATAAATATGCTACCACGTGTGAAATAGATAGCTAGTGGGAACCTGCTGTATGGCACAGGGAGCTCAGCTAGGTGCTCTGTGATGACCTAGATGGGTGGGATGGGGGGGTGGGAGGGAGGTCCAAGAGGGAGGGGATTTAGGTATACATATAGCTGATTCACTTCATTGTACAGGAGAAACTGACACAACACTGTAAAGCAATTTTACTCCAAGACAAAAACAAAAACAAAAAACAACCCTTTTTTCCCCTCATCCTCACCTTCTAACTTCAAAATCACCCAGATTCTCTGAGCTCTTGTCTCTCTTCTCTTTGGAGAGCAAATTTCACCTTCTTGGCCAACCACCAACTCTTATTTTTCCAGTTCTGTTCTCTCTAATGCTCACACAAATCCTACACACAAGTCCAGGAAGCAGGCAGGCAAATGCTGCCTTATTGTCTGGGGGATGGGGGGCCTGGTGGAGGAGGGGCTCCCTCAGAGGTGCAGCAGCTGGAATGTACTCTGTCCTCCAAGTTTGACCTCCATCTCCATGGGGCTCCTCAGGGCTCCTAGGATCTGATAATCTAGCCTCTGCCTTGCTGGTCCCCCAGTTCTAGGAGTGGTGTTGTATTTTTTTAAACTTCAATTATTATTTATGACTTGCTACAGTGTCTCTGTTTGCCTTTTCAGCCCCCTAATACCTGTGTAGCCAATTCCCTATGTTAAATCCCATCTGCTGAAATGCCTGTGCAACTTGTATTTCCCTGAGTGAATCCTGTATGTTATAACATTTAGTTCCAGAAGCTCAGGACATAGACCCTCAAAGATGGGATGCTGGAATTGACTTGGTCATATCCTTGGCCTTAAATGTAATGCTGAGCTCATTAGCATTGAGAAATCAGGTACGATTAAATCCATGGTGAGTTAAGGCATCAGAAGGAAAGAATCTCCTGTTGTTGACCACGACGCAGTACCTGTAGAACCCAGTGCTGCAGTCACATGGTGGCTTCACTTGGCCATAATTGTGGTAAAGATAATACAAGGATTATGGGTTAAGAATTCTCCTTTTGGAGGGTCTGGGCAAGATGGCGGAAGAGTAAGACGTGGAGATCACCTTCCTTCCCACAGATACAGTAGAAATACATCTACACGTGGAACTGCTCCTACAGAACACCCACTGAACGCTGGCAGAAGACGTCAGACCTCCCAAAAGGCAAGAAAATCCCCACGTACTTGGGTAGGGCAAAAGGAAAAAGAAATAACAGAGACAAAAGAATAGGGACGGGACCTGCACCAGTGGGAGGGAGCTGTGAAGGAGGAAAGGTTTCCACACACTAGGAAGCCCCTTCGTGGGCAGAGACTGCGGGTGGCAGAGGGGGGAGGCTTCGGAGCCACGGAGGAGAGCGCAGCCACAGTGGTGCGGAGGGCAAAGCGGAGATTCCCGCACAGAGGAGCGGTGCCGACCAGCACTCACCAGCCCGAGAGGCTTGTCTGCTCAGCCGCCGGGGCGGGCGGGGGCTGGGAGCTGAGGCTCGGGCTTCGGTGCGAGCCGGGAGGGAGTCCGGGAAAAAGACTGCAGCTGCCAAAGAGGCAAGAGAATTTTCCTTGCCTCTTTGTTTCGCGGCGCGCAAGGAGAGGGGATTCAGAGCGCCGCCTAAACGAACTCCAGAGACGGGCGCGAGCCGCGGCTATCAGCGCGGACCCCAGAGACGGGCATGAGACGCTAAGGCTGCTGCTGCCGCCACCAAAAAGCCTGTGTGCGAGCACAGGTCACTCTCCACACCTCCCCTCCCAGGAGCCGGTGCAGCCCGCCACGGCCAGGCTCCCGTAATCCGGGGACAACTTCCCCGGGAGAACGCACGGCGCGCCTCAGGCTGGTGCAACGTCACGACGCCTCTGCCGCCGCGGGCTCGCCCCGCCTCCTCCGTACACCTCCCTCCCCCCGGCCTGACTGAGCCAGAGCCCCCGAAGCAGCTGCTCCTTTAACCCCGTTCTGTCTGGGCGGGGAACAGACGCCCTCAGGCGACCTACATGCAGAGGCGGGTCCAAATCCAAAGCTGAACCCCGGGAGCTGTGCGAACAAAGAAGAGAAAGGGAAATCTCTCCCAGCAGCCTCAGAAGCAGCGGATTAAAGCTCCACAAACAACTTGATGTGCCTGCATCTGTTGAATACCTGAATAGACAACGAATCATCCCAAATTTAGGAGGTGGACTTTGGGAGCAGGATATATTAATTTTTCCCCTTTTCCTTTTTTTGTGAGTGTATATGTGTATGCTTCTGGGTGAGATTTTGTCTGTATAGCTTTGCTCTCACTGTTAGTCCTAGGGTTAGGTCCGTCTGCTTTTTGTTTGTTTGTTTTTACTTAAAAAAATTTTTTTCCCTAATAAATGTTTTCTTAATAATTTTTTCCTTATTTTCTATTTTTAAAAAATTGAAAAAAATTTTTTTTAATAAGTTTTTTCATATTTTTTATTTTAAAAAATTAAAAAATTTTTTTAATAAATTTTTTCTTAATAATTTTTTTCTTATTTTTTTATAAAAAAATTAATAAATCTATTTTTAAAAATTAAAAAAAATTTTCTTAATAAATTTATTCTTAATAATTTTTTTCTTATTTTTTATTATAATAGCTTTGTTTTATTTTATTTTATCCTCTTTCTTTCTTTCTTTCTATTTTTTCTCCCTTTTATTCTGAGCCGTGTGGATGAAAGGCTCTTGGTGCTCCAGCCAGGCATCAGGGCTGTGCCTCTGAGGTGGGAGAGCCAACTTCAGGACACTGGTCCACAAGAGACCTCCCAGCTCCACGTAATACCAAACGGCGAAAATCTCTCAGAGATCTCCATCTCAACATCAAGACCCAGCTTCACTCAATGACCAGCAAGCTACAGTGCTGGACACCCTATGCCAAACAACTAGCAAGACAGGAACACAACCCCATCCATTAACAGAGAGGCTGCCTAAAATCATAATAAGGCCACAGACACCCCAAAACACACCACCAGACGTGGATGTGCCCACCAGAAAGACAAGATCCAACCTCATCCACCAGAACACAGGCACTAGTCCCCTCCACCAGGAAGCCTACACAACCCACTGAACCTACCTTAGCCACTGGGGACAGATACCAAAAACAACAGGAACTACGAACCTGCAGCCTGTGAAAAGGAGACCCCAAACACAGTAAGATAAGCAAAATGAGAAGACAAAAAAACACACAGCAGGTGAAGGAGCAGGGTCAAAACACACCAGACCTAACAAAGGAAGAGGAAATAGGCAGTCTACCTGACAAATAATTCAGAATAATGATAGTAAAGATGATCCAAAATCTTGGAAATAGAATAGACAAAATGCAAGAAACATTTAACAAGGACGTAGAAGAACTAAAGAGGAACCAAGCAACGATGAAAAACACAATAAATGAAATTAAAAATACTCTAGACAGGATCAATAGCAGAATAACTGAGGCAGAAGAACGGATAAGTGACCTGGAAGATAAAATAGTGGAAATAACTACTGCAGACCAGAATAAAGAAAAAAGAATGAAAAGAACTGAGGACAGTCTCAGAGACCTCTGGGACAACATTAAACACACCAACATTCGAATCATAGGGGTCCCAGAAGAAGAAGAGAAAAAGAAAGGGACTGAGAAAATATTTGAAGAGATTATAGTTGAAAACTTCCCTAATATGGGAAAGGAAATAGTTAATCAAGTCCTGGAAGCACAGAGAGTCCCATACAGGATAAATCCAAGGAGAAACACACCAAGACACATATTAATCAAACTATCAAAAATTAAATATAAAGAAAACATATTAAAAGCAGCAAGGGAAAAACAACAAATAACACACAAGGGCATCCCCATAAGGTTAACAGCTGATCTTTCAGCAGAAACTCTGCAAGCCAGAAGGGAGTGGCAGGATATACTTAAAGTGATGAAGGAGAAAAACCTACAACCAAGGTTACTCTACCCAGCAAGGATCTCATTCACATTTGATGGAGAAATTAAAACCTGTACAGACAAGCAAAAGCTGAGAGAGTTCAGCACCACCAAACCAGCTTTACAACAAACGCTAAAGGAACTTCTCTAGGCAAGAAACACAAGAGAAGGAAAACACCTACAATAACAAACCCAAAACATTTAAGAAAATGGGAATAGGAACATACATATCGATAATTACCTTAAATGTAAATGGATTAAATGCTCCCACCAAAAGACACAGACTGGCTGAATGGATACAAAAGCAAGACCCATATATATGCTGTCTACAAGAGACCCACTTCAGACCTAGAGACACATACAGACTGAAAGTGAGGGGATGGAAAAAGATATTCCATGCAAATGGAAATCAAAAGAAAGCTGAAGTAGCAATTCTCATATCAGACAAAATAGACTTTAAAATAAAGACTATTACAAGAGACAAAGAAGGACACTATATAATGATCAAGGGATCGATCCAAGAGGAAGGTATAACAATTGTAAATATTTATGCACCCAACATAGGAGCACCTCAATACATAAGGCAAATACTAACAGCCATAAAAGGGGAAATCAACAGTAACACAATCATAGTAGGGGACTTTAACACCCCACTTTCACCAATGGACAGATCATCCAAAATGAAAATAAATAAGGAAACACAAGCTTTAAATGATACATTAAACAAGATGGACTTAATTGATATTTATAGGACATTCCACCCCAAAACAACAGAATACACATTTTTCTCAAGTGCTCATGGAACATTCTCCAGGATAGATCATATCTTGGGTCACAAATCTAGCCTTGGTAAATTTAAGAAAATTGAAATCGTATCAGGTATCTTTTCCGACCACAACACTATGAGACTAGATATCAATTACAGGAAAAGATCTGTAAAAAATACAAACACATGGAGGCTACACAATACACTACTTAATAACGAAGTGATCACTGAAGAAATCAAAGGGGAAATCAAAAAATACCTAGAAACAAATGACAATGGAGACACGACGATCCAAAACCTATGGGATGCAGCAAAAGCAGTTCTAAGAGGGAAGTTTATAGCAATACAAGCCTACATCAAGAAACAGGAAACATCTCGAATAAACAACCTAACCTTGCACCTAAAGCAATTAGAGAAAGAAGAACAAAAAAACCCCAAAGCTAGCAGAAGGAAAGAAATCATAAAGATCAGATCAGAAATAAATGAAAAAGAAATGAAGGAAACAATAACAAAAATCAATGAAACTAAAAACTGGTTCTTTGAGAAGATAAACAAAATTGATAAACCATTAGCCAGACTCATCAAGAGAAAAAGGGAGAAGACTCAAATCAATAGAATTAGAAATGAAAAAGGAGAAGTAACCACTGACACTGCAGAAATACAAACGATCATGAGAGATTATTACAAGCAACTCTATGCCAATAAAATGGACAACCTGGAAGAAATGGACAGATTCTTAGAAATGCACAACCTGCCGAGACTGAACCAGGAAGAAATAGAAAATATGAACAGACCAATCACAAGCACTGAAATTGAAACTGTGATTAAAAATCTTCCAACACACAAAAGCCCAGGACCAGATGGCTTCACAGGCGAATTCTATCAAACATTTAGAGAAGAGCTAACACCTATCCTTCTCAAATTCTTCCAAAATATTGCAGAGGGAGGAACACTCCCAAACTCATTCTACGAGGCCACCATCACCCTGATACCAAAACCAGACAAAGATGTCACAAAGAAAGAAAACTACAGGCCAATATCACTGATGAACATAGATGCAAAAATCCTCAACAAAATACTAGCAAACAGAATCCAACAGCACATTAAAAGGATTATACACCATGATCAAGTGGGGTTTATTCCAGGAATGCAAGGATTCTTCAATATACGCAAATCAATCAATGTGATACATCATATTAACAAATTGAAGGAGAAAAACCATATGATCATCTCAATAGATGAAGAGAAAGCTTTTACAAAATTCAACACCCATTTATGATAAAAGCCCTGCAGAAAGTAGGCATAGAGGGAACTTTCCTCAACATAATAAAGGCCATATATGACAAACCCACAGCCAACATTGTCCTCAATGGTGAAAAACTGAAACCATTTCCACTAAGATCAGGAACAAGACAAGGTTGCCCACTCTCACCACTATTATTCAACATAGTTTTGGAAGTTTTAGCCACAGCAATCAGAGAAGAAAAAGAAATAAAAGGAATCCAAATCGGAAAAGAAGAAGTAAAGCTGTCACTGTTTGCAGATGACATGATACTATACATAGAGAATCCTAAAGATGCTACCAGAAAACTACTAGAGCTAATCAATGAATTTGGTAAAGTAGCAGGATACAAAATTAATGCACAGAAATCTCTTGCATTCCTATATACTAATGATGAAAAATCTGAAAGTGAAATTAAGAAAACACTCCCGTTTACCATTGCAACAAAAAGAATAAAATATCTAGGAATAAACCTACCTAAGGAGACAAAAGACCTGTATGCAGAAAATTATAGGACACTGATGAAAGAAATTAAAGATGATACAAATAGATGGAGAGATATACCATGTTCTTGGATTGGAAGAATCAACATTGTGAAAATGACTCTGCTACCCAAAGCAATCTACAGATTCAATGCAATCCCTATCAAACTACCACTGGCATTTTTCACAGAACTAGAACAATAAATTTCACAATTTGTATGGAAACACAAAAGACCCCGAATAACCAAAGCAATCTTGAGAACGAAAAATGGAGCTGGAGGAATCAGGCTCCCTGACTTCAGACTATATTACAAAGCTACAGTAATCAAGACAGTTTGGTACTGGCACAAAAACAGAAATATAGATCAATGGAACAGGATAGAAAGCCCAGAGATAAGCCCACGCACATATGGTCACCTTATCTTTGATAAAGGAGGCAAGCATATACAGTGGAGAAAAGACAGCCTCTTCAATAAGTGGTGCTGGGAAAATTGGACAGGTACATGTAAAAGTATGAAATTAGAACACTCCCTGACACCATACACAAAAATAAACTCAAAATGGATTAAAGACCTAAGTGTAAGGCCAGACACTATCAAACTCTTAGAGGAAAACATAGGCAGAACACTCTATGACATAAATCACAGCAAGATCCTTTTTGACCCAGGTCCTAGAGAAATGGAAATAAAAACACAAATAAACAAATGGGACCTAATGAAACTTAAAAGCTTTTGCACAGCAAAGGAAACCATAAACAAGACCAAAAGACAACCCTCAGAATGGGAGAAAATATTTGCAAATGAAGCAACTGACAAAGGATTAATCTCCAAGATTTACAAGCAGCTCATGCAGCTCAATAACAAAAAAACAAACAACCCAATCCAAAAATGGGCAGTAGACCTAAATAGACATTTCTCCAAAGAAGATATACAGATTGCCAACAGACACATGAAAGAATGCTCAACATCATTAATCATTAGAGAAATGCAAATCAAAACTACAATGAGGTATCACCTCACACCGGTCAGAATGGCCATCATCAAAAAATCGAGAAACAATAAATGCTGGAGAGGGTGTGGAGAAAAGGGAACACTCTTGCACTGTTGGTGGGAATGTAAATTGATACAGCCACTATGGAGAACAGTATGGAGGTTCCTTAAAAAACTAAAAATAGAACTACCATACGACCCAGCAATTCCACTACTGGGCATATACCCTGAGAAAACCATAATTCAGAAAGAGTCATGTACCAAAATATTCATTGCAGCTCTGTTTACAATAGCCAGGACATGGAAGCAACCTAGGTGTCCATCATCGGATGAATGGATAAAGAAGATGTGGCACATATATACAATGGAATATTACTCAGCCATAAAAAGAAATGAAATGGAGGTATTTGTAATGAGGTGGATGGAGTTAGAGTCTGTCATACAGAGTGAAGTAAGTCAGAAAGAGAAAAAGAAATACAGTATGCTAGCACATATATATGGAATCTAAGGGAAAAAAAAAAAAAAGGTCATGAAGAACCTAGTGGCAAGACGGGAATAAAGACACAGACCTACTAGAGAATGGACTTGAGGATATGGGGAGGGGGAGGGGTGAGATGTGACAGGGTGAGAGAGTGTCATGGACATATATACACTACCAAATGTAAAATAGATAGCTAGTGAGAAGCAGCCGCATAGCACAGGGAGATCAGCTCGGTGCTTTGTGACCACCTAGAGGGGTGGGATAGGGAGGGTGGGAGGGAGGGAGATGCAAGAAGGAAGAGATATGGGAACATATGTATATGTATAACTGATTCACTTTGTTATAAAGCAGAAACTAACACACCATTGTAAAGCAATTATACTTCAATAAAGATGTTTAAAAAAAAATTTAAAAAAAAAAAAAAGAATTCTCCTTTTACTACGTTGTAAAGATTCTAGAAAAAAAAATAACTCAGAGTTATAAAGTCTCAATTTGTCACGGTCAGAGAACCAGAGAGATTCCAGGGTAGCCCTAAAATAACCTCTTGTTTTTTGTAGCTGCAGTGAGGAGTTTGTTAAAAATCAGGAACAAAGTATAATCACACAGGTTACAGAATTATAAGTTGAATTCACAAGACTACTAACTCTTATGTGTAAGTTAAAGAATTGACCGGAAATAAATAGGACTTTCAGTGTTGCAATGAGTGCATTTGGATGGACTTAGATAAAGTTGAGAATCTTTAGCATCTCTGAGGGTCCCTTTCCAGTAGAAGTCGTTCCTCTTCCTGAGTCTGAGGAGTCTAGTGAACTCAGCTTTGTGCAAAGATATTGCAATATGCTCACCTGAGGGAGGTGACTTGTAAGGAGATGCCTGTCCTCCCCAAACCCACCCTCCTCACCCCTTCATATAACTCATATAACTAGAGTTGGGTCTCTCCATCCTTCAGTGGGAGGCAAGTATTATGTCTGACATGGAGGAAGGAGTTAATAGTATGAAAGAATCATGAGAGCTTGCTAATTTTCACCAGTAGAAATATGAGGAATTGTGTGGAAATGAATTTGAAGGGTGTCAGACCAAAGAGGAAGGAAGGTAAATTGGGATGAGACCACATTTACCAGTAGCAGTGTACACACCAGAGATTCTGGATTTAATGCATTAGCTCAAGAAGCTGAAGGAGTTTCTACCAATTTTCTCGATTGATTGCTTGACTAAAACTTGGACCACAGAAGACCTCATTGGAGATGCCAAATCTTCCCTGGCATAATGTAGAAAAAGGAAATAAATGGCTGAGAACACCGAGGATGCTGGAGTGGATTTGTTATGTGTGCTTGCATTTCTCCACGGCCCTCCCTGAGAGAGTCCTGAAGACACTCACTAAGAAATGTATTTGCTGGAGGGGCAGTGGTGTTCTTGAAACACTCTTGGCCAGCTTGAGATGCCAGTTGCAGGGGGAGGTGGTACCACCATGGAATAGGGATGATGGAATCCAGAGAAGGAGAGACCAGAAGGCAACACCTGAGTAACAGAGACACTGCCACAATGGGCAGAAGGGACAAAGCGCAGACCACTTTTTACCACAGGCATCGTTAGTGGTGACTACTCGTCATGATGTCTTTAAAACGCAATACATGGAAATCTCACTGAATATTATTTAAATATTAAAACTCTATAAAGAAAAACTCTACATAGAAAAACTCTACATTCTGGTGAGCAGAAACCTGATGTTAGAGCCCACAATGGAAAGTCACGCTTTCTCACCCAGTTTCCACATTGGACCCTCTTCATAGACTCAGAAATCCTTGGTTGAAGAACCTGGAATGGCTTCCGGTTTTGACCGGACCCCGATGAAGGCCTCCTTGACCAAAGCCCCAACGACTAGCAGCCTTAGCATAGGGGTAGGTGCAGGGAATGGGGAAATGTTACCTAGGAATAAAGTGTTAAATAATATACAGAATAGGCATGTTAATTTCTAAATCAAAACCCTGTTTTGTGACTTGGTGTATAAGGTCCGTTTTTACTGAGCAGAAAAGTCATGGGACCTGAATTGTACTGGGAGGGGGGAGGGCAGCCTCCCTCCCCCGTTGATAATTAAAGGAGCCTTGAGAGACAGAAAGTAAGTTGTGATTTGATCCCTCCAGCGAGTCATGCCTCCAATGAATTGTTTACCCTGACACTGATTGCCATTAAAATCAGTCATCTGATTATTTGCTTCAGACCTGGGTTTTTTTTTCCTGCTACATTCTAATTCCTTGAAACTGGGATGCCATGTGAAACGTTCTCTTCTTTATTCCCCTTAGCTCACAAAGCTCATGGTGCCTAGTAGGTGCTCAATATTACCTGTGAATTACGAGTGAATAAATAAATGAATTCCATAGAGAAGGAGCTGAATGTCCAAGCAGGGGCGTGATGACTGAGATTGACAGATGCTGCAGACTCAGAAGCCCAACCCACCTCTACACAGTCTCTACTTAGTGTTTTTCCAGCAAATCAAATGGAATCTCTGCCAGTCATCGTTTCTAATACCAAAAAATAATACATAAATATCTTCTTACTGAGAAACTTTGACATGCTGATCACCAAATCCCCGTGACACGGTAAGAAAGGTATGCTGTCCCCTCTTTATGAGTTTGCACACAGTCACAGGGCAGGCTGGCTCCTTGCTCACTGCCAATGAATAATCAGGGCCAGAAAAGGAACATGAAGCTCTACGGAGAATATAAACTGCCAGGAAGGGAAGGACTTTGATTTATTCACAGACGCAGCAATTCTCAAAGTGGGGTCCAGAGCCAGCAGCCACGGCATCCGTCAGCACTTGATCAATGTGTGATGAATCTCCACAACTGCAGACCTTTCCCTGGGACGTAAACAAGTTCACCACTTCATTAATGTTCCAAATGTAGAATCAGAGAACTAGTAACCCCCTTTAAAAAAAAAAAAAAACGATGTTATGAAAATGATTAAAAAGGCTTTACAAATAATGTTAACTCAAGTCCCTTATCCATGGTATGGTTTTCCCCCATTTGTAAAGGAAGGCAAACAAGTTTCCCATAAACAGCCCTTCCCCTTACTGGCTTTGCAGTACGATTTGATTTATAAAAATTCAATTTACACAGGACTTTCAAGAGAGATGTTTATTGTGGAAACATTTGGTTCTAAGATCGATAAGTCTGGGGCTGTTTTGAGTAAAGGCCGAAAGCCTCTGTTCTCGCGGCTGGGCTGTGGGTACAGGGGGGCCCTTTGCTCTGAGCCAGCTGAATCGCAGGCATGATTTCCCACTATGCAGGATATATTCAGTGGTAAGCAATAAATCCACAGAGGGTCAAGCAGTTTCAAGAAGTCTATGAAGTGTGTATTTACAGATTTTGGCCAAATTGTTAGAGGGATTAAAAAAGAAATCAATTCCTATGATCTGTCTATCCTCAGAGAGTCCATCATATAGGAAATGATCAATAAATGCTGTACAAAATAACAATAATGATAATTATTGTTATCATCTTCATAACTGTCTCCCCAACAAGATAAAGATAAAACCAAATAAAAGGCAAATAAAGATAAAACCAATAATAAAAGGCTTTGTTTCACTCACTTTTGAATGGTTGTCCTTCAGAGTCCAATAATTTAGGTATTTAATTTCAGATTTCTCTCTCTAGTTCCCAGACTAGACACTGTATAGATTTTCTAAAGTTCTGGGAAAATGCTTGAAGGCACATGTTTGATCCTTTCCACCCCTATCCAATTGTGAAAAAAAAAATGTAACCCAGAAAATACAAGTATGTGAAAACCTATGTAGTCTCAATGGCTGAAATACTGAGACATTTTTTGCTGAGTACAGACCAGACCAGCAAATCATCCTTTAAAGGCGTGAATATTTAGAGGAGAGCCTGAACCCCAGACACCCACAGGCCTGAAGGGGCAGGAAGCATGAGGAGAGGGATGCTTTAGAGGAAAGCTCCTCTCAGGTCCCTGAGGATGGCAGATGGATGGGCAGGTGGGGAGGGACAGTGCTGGGGCTCTGCATGGACACTGTGGCTTGGGGCACAGTCCAGCTGGGTCCTCACATAGCAACAGGGAGTTGTCAAGCTGGGCTGCAGTCTCATCTGAGGCTCGGCTGTGGGTGGATCTGCTTCCAAGTTCACCTGGTTGTTGGCAGCATTCAGCCCCTTGTAGGCAGTCCCACCTGGGCCTCAGTCTCTCATAGCCTGTCATCCAGAGGCTGCCCCCAGTCCGGCCACATGGCCCTCTCCTTAGGACAGCTCACACATGGCTCTTTCCAAGTTAGCGAGGCGAAGGTCCCCCACAGTCTTAAGTAACATCATCATGGGAGTGATGCCCCATCACCTCTGCTGTAGTCTATGGGTTAAAGCCAGTCAGAGGCCTACCCACACTCAAGGGAGGGCCACAGTGGGAGGTAGGGATCACGGCAGCCCCTGGAGAGTCTGCCCACCTCAAACATCAAACCTGCAGCAGTCTGAGCATCAACTGAAGGTCTGAGGCTGCATCTCGGTGGTTGGTGAGGTGCTGAAATGTTCTTCCTTATGAATAACTAATTCATAATTCCTTCCTTCATTCTTTCCTTCCTTCCTTCTTTCTTTCCTTCCTTCCTTCTTTCTTTCCTTCCTTCTTTCCTTCTTTCCTTCCTTCCTTCCTTCCTTCCTTCTTTCTTTCCTTCCTTCCTTCTTTCCTTCCTTCCTTCCTTCTTTCCTTCCTTCCTTCCTTCCTTCTTTCTTTCCTTCCTTCCTTCTTTCCTTCTGTCCTTCCTTCCTTCCTTCCTTCCTTCCTTCCTTCCTTCCTTCTTTCCTTCCTTCCTTCCTTCTTTCTTTCCTTCCTTCCTTCCTTCTTTCCTTCCTTCCTTCCTTCTTTCCTTCCTTCCTTCCTTCCTTCTTTCTTTCCTTCCTTCCTTCCTTCTTTCCTTCCTTCCTTCCTTCCTTCTTTCCTTCCTTCCTTCCTTCTTTCTTTCCTTCCTTCCTTCCTTCTTTCCTTCCTTCCTTCCTTCTTTCCTTCCTTCCTTCCTTCCTTCTTTCCTTCCTTCCTTCCTTCCTTCCTTCCTTCTTTCTTTCCTTCCTTCCTTCCTTCTTTCTTTCCTTCCTTCCTTCTTTCCTTCTGTCCTTCCTTCCTTCCTTCCTTCCTTCCTTCCTTCCTTCCTTCCTTCCCTCCCTTCCTCTCCCCCTCATCACAAGACGCTGCCTGGAATGTACAGTGTGGCTGCTTAGGGAGGACAGTCCTTTGCCTGTGATGAGGACATAGGTCCTAGGACCAGGGGAAGCATCCTGGACAGCAGAGCAACATATACACACTCAGGACACACATTCACCGTGCACATGCACACACCATCCACGGACTCATTGACTTAGTTATTCGTTGCTGGAGTTGGTGGCAGGGAATTAATACATAAGGAGATAAATGGATAGTTTAATGTCAGGTGGGAATTAGTTCTCTGAAGAAGACCTCAGACAAGTGGCAAAGGCTCTTTAAGTTGGAGAAACTGGAAACCAGCCAACTACCCCATATACGTACCTGAAAACAGTATCTCCTGAAAGAGGTGGGGGAAGACCATTTTCAACTACAAATTGGCACTCGCCAGCTACCTCTACAAGGATTAAACCATGAGCTGCTGCAGCTGCTGACCTTCAACCCCCCGAAAGGAGTTCAGAGTGGAGATCAGGAATGAGACGCTCTGTGCTCCGGGAAAAACTGCAGAACAGGCCTTCGGATAGTTAGATACTCTCAGGAGCTGATTTTATGAGCTCATTTCTTGCATCTCCTCATATCTAGAAAAGAACTAAATTCCTTCAAGGTGACATCTGCTCCTCGTGACTAGCAGAAACCTTCTGCAAAAAATATGTGCTTGATTGCATGTATTCCCCTTCACCAAAATCACATATATACTGACCTCCCCCCTGCCTCTTTGGATCAGTTTCTCAGAGCTATCTGAAATGCTGTCTCCTGTGCTATCATCCTCATTTGGCCCCAAATAAAACTTAACTCGTAACTCTCACGTTGTGCATTTTTTTTAAGTCAACACCATGTTTTGTTAAAAGGCTGACTGCAGGAAACAGGAGCTCAGCTGGCCGCTCAGGTGCTCTTATTGGGAAGGAAAAGGTGAGGAGGCAAGAAAAAGTACAGGGGCCCCCCAGAGAAAAGGGAGTGACATTCTAAAACCAAGCCAGCGGTGTCAGAATTGGAAAATTCAGTAAAACAGCAATGAACAGACTCAAACCTTCTTAGCCCAGTGAGAATATAAGTGGGTGTTGTTTCAGAAAAATCCAGAATTACACCGGGTACACATAAGGGTTTGGGGACCTTAGAAAACTGTGGTTCTGCAGCTGAGCTCGGGTAAAGCAGCCCCTGCAGGTTGCATGGAGGTCTGCTACCTGCCAGGTGGTCTCAGCACCAGACAGAGCCCTGGACCAAGGGAGACAGAGCCCTGCCCCCAAGGACGGGGTTGGGGGAGATGGGGGGAGGGAACACTGCTAAAATCATGGGAACAAAGACACAAGATAATTTCAGTTACTGAGCTGATCCAAGCTGTGAAGACAAAGTGAAGCACCGTGGCTGGAGCTGGGGGTGGGGCTAGTATCCCTCCAGCTAGGACGCTCTGGAAAGTTCTAAGGCAGCCATGCGAAGTGGGGAGAGCTCTCCTGGCACAGAGAACTCAGGGACCTCGGCCTCCTCGACTGATGGGCCAGCCTGGAGGTCTCTGGGGAACAGTGAGGAGTCCCCAGTGGCTGAAGCAGGGGGATGGGCCGTGGAAGGAGGGAGGGCTCAGTCTGAGCTCCCCCCACTTCCAGCCAGGCCCGTGGTGAGGGAAGGACCGCGGTGAGGAAGATGGATTCCATTCTGGTGGCGAACAGGAACCATTGCCGGTTTTACTGGGACATAAGCCATATTCAAAGACGTAACTCACACACTTTCCAGGCCTGGAGAAATTTCTAAATCTGCATATCAAAAGCGCTCATTAAATATCAGGCAAGCCTGATGAAAGAACTGCGGCCAGGTAAATGCCACACGTGGAGCAGTTGAATTCCAGGGTCCGGGCAGAAAGCACAGCTGGAGGAAACAGACGACAGCCTGGCTTCTGACTCAGGCTGCTCAGAGGAGGAGCTCTACCAGCGGGAGGGAGAGGGGTCCATTCAGACATCCCCCCAGGCCGCTGCTCCTTTGCCGAAGCTTCAGGAGAGACGGAGAGAGAGTGAATTATCTGGGCACCGTTCCCAAAATGCCACCCCGTAAAGTGAGCCGAGCAATGGACCGAAATGAGGGGAGGCCAGCTGTGGGCACCACGGGGAGAGTCCGAGTGATGTCGGGCACCAGCTGCAGCCACATCTATAGAACCAGGGGAGGTGAGAGGGTCCGCCAGAGTCACGGTGAGTCTAAACTCACAAGGAACCATAGACTAGGACCAGGGTCAGGCCAAGGGCAATGGGCATAGGACTCATGCCAAGACCTTGGGAGCCTCACTGAGCAGTGGCCAGGTGGGCAGAGGGAGGAATTTCCTCCTCGAGCTGCTCACCTGGCCGTCCTGGCCACAGGTCCACGGTCAGGGAGGCAGTGGTCAGACGGGGGAGCCCAAGTCTGCACCTGCCTTCAAGCTCGGACCCACGGTGACCACAGGACGTCTCCGCAGCCGACCAGCAAACTCCTTTTTTCTTTGAGTCTGTGGCCAGTCTGGGTTGGGTTACTGCCACTTCAAGACAGGGGTCCTGGGACACAGAGGCCCTCGTGCCAGGTGAGCGCACGTCCGGGCAGGTGGATCTGTGTGTGGAGAACCGCCTTCATGGGCGGACTCAGCACAGATCCGGGGTCCCGAGGTCTCACTGCTCCTGGAAACCTGATAAAATCTGGCCCCAAAGGGGAGGCCTTTCCTCAATTTGATGATGACTGGCCAGCAGGTGGGTGGTGCTAAGATGCCGGTGAGGAAACGGATGACAGCGCAGCATCCTGCGTGCGCCCACCTGGTCCCAATACTTCTCCTCTGGACCCCCACCCCTGGGCCTCCGGTCCCCCCAGTGCGGGACGGCCACACGGCTATGTGATCTCCAGCTCCGCCTTCTTGTTTTTTCACAGAGAAAAGGAGGAAAAACACCTAAACCGACCATGGACATTAAAATTGGCCTCACAAGTAATAAACTGATTTGATTTTGCCTCAGGGATGGGGAGCAGGGCCATCACCCGGAGTGGATGCTTCGCCACTGGGTGAAGCCCCCTCAGGAGGCTGCTCCCCAGCGGGAGGGGCTGCCACCCCCAGTGTCCAGTTGTGCCTGGTGGATAAGGCCAGGTTAGAGCAGGAGGTGGCATCACCATGTGCCTGGATTTGCCACGTCCAAGAACCCTGAATACAAATGGTATTTCATTCCCATCGGGGTTACTGTTTCTTTCTTCTCTTAATTTGCTAGAATAAAGAGAAATAACGTTGATTGGTTCCTCTAACTTTCAATAATGAGTCAGAAAAGATAAATATGAAAGGCCTCAAATTAATTCCAAGGAGCTTAATTATTTTTTTTCCTCGGATGCATTCTGTCTGAAATGAGTTTTCCTATCTTCCGTGTGTTAGAGCAGCCCCCTGGCATGGTGAAAGTTTATTTTGGGCTTGGGGAATGAATTTGCAATGAAAAACTTGCTGTCATAATCATCCGCATTTGCATAATATGGGCCCTTCATTAGTGCGCAGAGAATAACATCAGTCTGATAATCGAATCAGTTCCTCTGCTATTGGCTTAGAGTTGGTGAGAGACCCATAGTGTCTGGGCTGATAGACGGAAAGCAGAGGCGGTGAGGTTGGGCTGACTGCAAGCTCTGAGTCGGGCTGTCCGTGGAGATGCTCAGAGACAGAAACCTTGTCTTCCTGACCATGCAGGTGGCTCCCCCAGGCCCACAGGTAGAAATGCTGCCTTTGATGTCATCGGTGTTTTCATGGAGTGGCATAAATTCTGGAATACGAAATAGCTCTCCTGAAGTCAAAATTTCCCAGGATGGACTTTCTTAGCAACCTGCACCAGCAAAACTGTGCAGGAAACTATGCAGAAGTGCCACCATCACCAACCCCCTAGACACACACATGTGCACATGCACACAACATATACACACTCAGGACACACATTCACCATGCACGTGCACACACCACACACACACAGGTACGTGGCACACGGCACACACCTATGTACAGGCTCTTTGTGCATACACACATGCACACACACACACACACACACACACTCCCTTCAGATTGTCCTCACCCCTGATTTGTTTCATTTAGTGCCAAACTGAAATTCAGGCCCAGCGTGGGCTGGATTCAGAGCCAAGTGCAAAACGTGGAAACTATACATTGATTTCCAGATAGGGAACTGCAATTAGAAACAACTAGAAATAGAAATAATTGCTCCAAATCCAATTTCTTTTAAGAAAGAAATGTGTAATCACCAAGGTAGAAAGTCTTTCTGGAGCGAAACTACTGTGTATAAAGAGCAGTGCTTGGTGTTGGGGGGAAAAAGTACACCGCAGGGGACCCGCCCTGGTCTGGAAGATGCACACGGGAAGGCACAGCTTGAAGCTGTCGGGAGTCTTCAGAGCCCAGCATGGCCTTGGTCCCTCTCACTCCCTTCCCCTTCCCTCCCTGATCTCCAGCTTCCTCTGAACCAACGATGCTCTCACTTCACAGGTGTGGCGGGACCCTCTGCAAGGAAGGCTCTTCCCTGGCGTGCACATGCCACCCTCACTCCCCCAGGACGCCTGCTCCTAGGCCACCCATTGGGAGGGCTCCTCTGTCTTAGAGGGCAAGATCCTGGCTTTGCTGTGCCCTGTCCCTGCTGCCTGGAGGGTCACAGCCATGCTCCATGAATATTTCTCGAAGGGCTGAATGAGCAAAGAATGCTTTGCTTCCAATATATATATATATTTTTAATATTTATTTATTTATTTATTTAGGCTGCACCGGGTCTTAGTTGCAGCACGCAGGATCTTCGTTGTGGCATGTTTAGTCGCGGCATGCGTGTGGGATCTAGTTCCCTGACCAGGGATCGAACCCGGGCCCCCTGCATTGGGAACACGGAGTCTTACCCACTGGACCACCAGGGAAGTCCCCCAATGTGTTTTAAAGATGAGAAGTTAAGGAATCTAATTCCTAGAGAAGCTGCCTGACATCCCCAGAGGCACATGGCAGTAAACCACAGAACGTAAGCCTATTTGCTGATTCTTGGTAGCAAAGCCTTTTAACCCCTCTGCCATCTTGCCCTCGGGATCTGAGTGCTCAGGGAGGAGAGAGAAGGATGTGCAGAAGAACGGGGGAGGGGCAGCAAGATAAAGTGATTGGTTGCTTTTTTATTTGCTCTGATAACGGCTGCCTTTTAATTGGGTGTTCAGATCATTTGTATTTAATGAAATTATGATATGGTTGGGATTTAACCTACCATTTGGCTATTTGTTTTCTATTTGCCCTGTTTCTGGATTCCTTTTTTTTCTTCTACTCCCTTTATTTGGATGAATTGATTATTTTTGTGAGTGCATTTATCTCTTTTATTGACTTACCTATAATTTACAGTTGTGTTGTTTTTGTACTTACCTTGTGGTTATAGTACAGATCTTTATTCTCTTATGGTCTACCTTCAACTATTCTCCTAGAGTGTAAAAACCTTACAACAATATACAGTTGACTTGAACAACACAGGTTTGAACTGTGTGGGTCCACTCTATGCAGCTTTTTTCAATAAATACCTACATGATTACACAATCCTCAGTTGGTTGTCTCCAAGGATGCAGATGCACAGATACAGAGGGTCAACTGTAAAGTTACACGTGGATTTTTGACTTCAAGGAGGGTCAGTTCCCCTAACCACTACATTGACCAAGAGTCAAAGGTACTTTCATCCTGTTCCTTCCAGGTTTTGCACTATTTTTGTCATTTATTTTACTTCTACAAATGGTATAAACCTCATAATACTTTGTCACTATTTTTTCTTCAAACAGTAAAGATTCTTTTAAAGAGATTTAAGTAGTAAGAAAAACATGCCTTTAATATTTCCCCATGCAGTTTCCATTGCTGACATTCTTTAACCCCTTATGTAGACACAGATCTCCATCTGCCTATAGGACTTCCTTTAGCATTTCTTGTAGGATAGGTGTGTTGGTGCTGATTCTTTCAGTTTTGCCTGTCTAAAAAGTCTGGTTTTTCAAGGTATTTAATCAGGCTAAAATTTGACAGATTCTTTTCTCTTTCAGTGCTTTAAAGATGTTGCTTTTCAGATTATGGTTTTCTCTGGATATATGTCCAGGAGTGGGGTTGCTGGATCATATGGTAATTCTATTTTTAGTTTCTTAAGGAACCTCCATACTGTGCTCCATAATGGTTGCACCAATTTACATTCCCACCAACAGTGCAAGAGTGTTCCCTTTTCTCCACACCCTCACCAGCATTTATTGTTTGTAGATTTTTTGATGATGGACATTCTGACCGGTGTGAAGTGATACCTCATTGTAGTTTTGTTTTGCATTTCTCTAATAGCTAGTGATGTTGAGCATATTTTCATGTGCTTATTGACCATCTGTATGTCTTCTTTAGAGAAATGTCTATTTAGGTCTTCTGCCCATTTTTTGATTGGGTCATTTGTTTTGTTTTGTTTTGTTTTGACATAGAGCTGCTGAGCTGTTTGTATATTTTGGAGATTAATCCCTTGTCAGCCGCTTCATTTGCAAATATATTCTCCTGTTCTGTGGGTTGTCTTTTCTTTTTGTTTATGGTTTCCTTCATTTTGCAAAAGCTTTTAAGTTTGATTAGGTCCCCCAATGTTTACTGCAGCAATATTTACAATAGGCAAGACATGGAAGCAACCTAAATGTCCATCAACAGAGGAATAGACAAAGAAGATGTGGTACATATATACAATGGAATATCACTCAGCCATAAAAAGGAATGAAATAATGCCATTTGCAGCAACATGAATGGACCTAGAGATTATCATACTAAGTGAAGTAAGTCAGACAGAGAAAGACAAATATCATATATCACTTATATGCACAATGTAAAAAGTGATACAAATGAATTTATTTACAAAACAGAAACAGACTTACAGATATCGAAAACAAACTTATGGTTACCAAAGGGGAAACTTGGGCGGGGGGGCAGGGGGCAGGGATAAATCAAGAGCTTGGGATTAATATACACACACTACTATATATAAGATAACCAACAAGGGCCTACTGTATAGCACAAGGACTCTACTCAATAGTCTGTGATAACCTATATGAGAAAAGAATCTGAAAAAAAAAAAGAATATATGTGTATGTATAACTGAATCACTTTGCTGTACACCTGAAACACAACATCGTAAATCAACTATACTCCAATATAACTTTAAAAAACACTGAAGAAAAAAAAAGAAACATTGAAAGTAGAATTAAAAGAAAAAAAAAAAACTAAAGATGTTGCTTAACCATCTACAGACTTGTATTATTTCTAAGTTAAGTCAGCTGTCATCCTTATCTTTGTCCCTCTCTACGCACTGTGTTCCTTTAACCTGGCTATTGTTTTTAAAATAAAACAATTTTGAAATAATTATAGATTCATAAGAAGTTGTAAAAATATTACAGAGGTAACAGGTGCTCAGAATCCTACAGTGGATTACATCTCACATAATTGTAATACAATCTCAAAACCAGGAAATTGAACTTGGTACAATGTATGTGCATGGTTTTATGTCACTTTAGCATAGGTGTGGATTATTGCAACCACCACCAAGTTCTAGATACAGAACTACTCCATAGCCACGAAGATCTCACTCATGCTACACCTTTATCATCACACCCACCTTCCTTTCTTGCACCATCCCTAATCCTTGATGATCACTAATCTTTTCTTTTTTTAATCTATATGAGATTATACAACATGTTACCTTTTGAACCCAAGTTTTTTCATTCATCACAATGTTCTTGAGATTCAAGACTCACATAAGATTTGCATATTTCAAAGTCTGATCCTTGTTTATTATTGAGTAGTATTCCATTATATGAATGGATCACAGTGTTTTTAACCATTCACTTATTGAGAAACATTTGGTTGTTTCTAGGTTTGGGATATTACAAACATAATTGCTATGAACAATTGTCCACAGGTTTTGTGCAGACATAAGTTTTTATTTCTCTGGAATAAATACCTAGGAGTGTAACTTCTGGGTCAAATTGTATGTATACATTCAGTGCAAAAAGAAACTGCCAAGTATTTTCCAGTATGACTGTACCATTTTTCACCCCACTAGCAATGCATGAGTGGAGTTTCTTTCATCTATGGCAGTTTTTGATATTGTAGTTATTTTTTATTTTAACTGTTCTGATGAGTGTGTAGTGATATCTCATCATGGTCTTAATTTGTATTTCCCTAATGATAGTGATGTTAAATATCTTTCATGTGTTTACTTGCCATCTGTGCATCCTATTCAATGAAATGTCTTCATGTTTTTTGTCCATTTTCTATTGGATTTTTAAGTTTGGGGAGGTGGTAATTTTTATTTAATTTTTTAATGGTGTGTTTTGAGAGTTCTTTATAGATGTCAGACACCTGTCTTTTGTCAGGTATGCAGTTTGCAAATATTTTCCCCCAATCTACAGTTTGTATTTTCATCCTCTTCACATGGTCTTTTGCAGAACAAACGTTTTAATTTTGATGAAAACCAATTTATCACTTTTTTTCTTTTTGAATCATGTGTTTTGTGTCATTTCTAAGAAATTCTTACCATGCCTTAGGTTTCAAATATTTTCTCCTATATAATCTTCTAAAAGTTTAATGTTCTATATCTCATGTTTAAAGGAGGATACATTTTGAATTAATTTTTGTGTAATCTGTGAGGTTTAAACGGAGATTGTTTTTCTTTTCTCCCTTTTGTATGTGGATTTCCAACAGTGCCAGCATTTCCCCTTTGTCATATATCTATTGACTATACTTGTATGGAACTTCTTCTAAGTTCTTTGTCCTGTTCCTTTAATCTGTGTGTCTGTCCTTCTGCCAATACCATGCAGTCTTGACTACTGTTTCTGTATAATAACTCTTGAAATCAGGTAGAGTGATTTGCCCACTTTATTTTTCTTTTCCAAGGTTGTTTTGTTTTCTAATTTCTTTGCATTTCCATATAAATTTTTGAATAAACTTGTGTATATCTACAAAAGTATCTTGCTGGAATTCTTATAGGAATTAGATTAAACTAGTATGTCAGTTTAAGGGAGAATTGACATCTTCACAATGTTGAATCTTCAATCCATGATTATCGTATGTCTCTCTCGTTATTTAGATCTTCTTTGATTTCCTTCACCAGCATTTGGTACATTTCAACATTCAAGTCCTTCACATATTTTGTTAGATTTACACCTAAATACTTATTTTTTGACCAATTATAAGTGGCATTGTATTTTTTTTTAAAGATTTATTTATTGATTGATTGATTGATTGATTGCTATGTTGGGTCTTCGTTTCTGTGCGAGGGCTTTCTCTAGTTGCGGCGAGCGGGGGCCACTCTTCATCGCGGTGCGCGGGCCTCTCACTATCGTGGCCTCTCTTGTTGCGGAACACAGGCTCCAGACGCGCAGGCTCAGTAGTTGTGGCTCACGGGCCTAGTTGCTCCGCGGCATGTGGGATCTTCCCAGACCAGGGCTCGAACCCGTGTCCCCTGCATTAGCAGGCAGATTCTCAACCACTGCGCCACCAGGGAAGCCCGGCATTGTATTTTTTAAGCTTTGGTTTTCACATGCACATTGTTAGTGTATGGAAATACAGTTAATGTTTGCATGTTGACTTTGTATTCTGTGACACTGATAGATTCAATTATTAGAAGTAGGTGATTATTATTTTTGTGTATGGATTCCTGTGGAGTTTCTATGTAGTCAGTCATGTCATCTGTAAATAGCAGCCATTCTATTTATTTCTTTCCAACTTGTACAGTCCTTATTTCCTTTTATTGACTTATTTTTCACTGGCTAGCACTTCCAGCACTGCACTGAATAGGAGTGAGGAGAGAAAAAATCCTGGTCTTATTCCCACTCAGGAGAAAATCACTCAGTCTCTCACCATTAGGTAGAACCTTATTTAGAGGGTATTTTGTAGATGCTCTTTATCAAGTTAAGGAAGTTCTCTATTCCTAGTTTTCCAAGAGTGTTTTTTTTTTAATATATATAATGAATGGATGTTGAATTTTGGTAGATGCTTTTTATGCATCAATTGATATGACTGTGATTTTTTTTCTTTAGCCTATCAATATGGTGTATTGCATGTATTGATGGTCAAATATTGAGCTAGTTTTGATCCCTGGACTAAATCTCACTTGGTCACAGTGTATAATTCACTGGTATATCATTGCATTATGTTAATAATTCTTGACAGTATTTTGATAAGAATTTTTGCATCCATAGTCATTTTGAATATTAGTCTGCAATTTCTACTTTTGATTTTTTTCTGGCTTTGGCTCTGGTATCAATAACACTGGCCTCAGAAAATGAGTTGAAAAATATTCCATCCTCTTCAATTTTCTGGAAGAGATTATCTAAAATTGGTATTAATTCTTTAAATGCTCAGAAAATTCTCCAATAAAAAGACTTAGGCCTGGAGGTATCATTTTTGGTCTATTTTGCTGTGATTCTTTCAACTTACTGAAATTGAATGTTTATGTGTTTTGCCAAATCTGGAAAATGTTCAGCCAATTTTTTTGAATACTTTTCAGCCCCACCGTCTTTCTTCTCTCTCCTGGGACTCCCCTGACACAAGTGTTAAATCCTCTGTTATATTTCTCCCTGTCCCTAAGATTCTGTTGATTTTTATTTAATTAGTTAATTTTTTAAAATAATTTTTAGTTATTTTCTCTGTTGTCCAGATTGGGTGATTTCTATTGTTCTATGTCCAGCTCACTGATTCTTTCCTCTGTCTTTTTCATTCACTGTTGAGCTCATTGAGGATTTTTATTTCCATTATTTTATTTTCAGTTCTGTAACTTCCATTTTCTGTTCTAAATTTTTATTTCTGAACTTTTTGATTTCTTTGCAGAGACTTTATATATTTTTCATTTGTCATAAATGATTTAAATTGTTCTTCGAAGTATTTTTGAGATGGCTTTTTAAATATCCTTTTCAGACAATTCTAACATCTGTGTCGTCTTAATGTTGGCGATGATTTTCTTTTCTCATTCAAGTTGAGATCTTAATGGTTCTTGGTATGATGAGTGATGTGCAATTGAAAACTGGACACTTTGGATATTATTTTATGAGATTCTGGTTCTTATTTAAATCTGGTGTTTTAGTAGGCCTCTCTGGTGGGGGCAGGTGAAGCACCCTGCACCCCATCACTGGGTGGAAGTCCAGGATCTAAATTGGCCTCCACTCTGGGAGGGAGCTTCTCATGCTGCAGGGGATATGGGAGTTCAGACCCTCCCTTAGGCCTCTGCAGACCCCTCCCTGGCTGCTAGGGGGAATGGTGTGCCTTGTTACTGCTCCCCACACAGCCCTCACTGACCTGTGGCAGTGGGAGGTGGCCTCCATTCCTCTGAGTGGTGGTGGAGGTCCTGACCCGCTCACTAGGCCTTCCCTGACAACATCCCTTTGGGAAGGGGGAGAGGTTTCTCACTACCACTGGGTGGGTGTGGGGCTCCTCCCTGACACTGGGAGGTGGGGAGGCAGGGGTTTCCCTACTCGGCCTCTTGGGTGTGACCCCAGTGGGGTAGAGGAAGTGTTGGGATACCTTCTTACAACCAGGAAGAGAGGAAGTCCACAATCTCTTCTCATCCTTTGCTGGCACAGGTGAGGCTACGGCCACAGCTTTTACTATGGTTCTTGCTGGAATAGAGCAGTTATCATCTGAAATGTTTCTGTCTTTCTAGCCTTCTCCCTCCTGTTCTTTGGGGAGATTTTTGTCTGAGCCTGATGGTGTTTCTGGGTTGCCAGCTTCTCCAGTCTGGGACATATGAGCCAAAACAAAGCCCAGGAACACATTGCAGTTTTGTTTTCTCAGTCCCGAGGTCCCTAGACAGTCTGTCTTCCCTCTACCTTTCAGAATTGTATTGTGTTTGTTTTATATATGATCACCAGGATATGTATGTGTTCTTAGCAGGAGGAATAAGAACAATTATGCCTACTCCATGTTTCTGGAAGTGAAGCTTCCTCCTCTGGCTTCCCTTAAGATTTATCTTAACCTCTGCCTTGAAGCAATTTGATTTTGATATTGTTTGGTGTAATTTCCTTCATGTTTCTTGCACTTGGGGTTCTTTGAGCTTCTTGGATCTGTGGGTTTATAGTTTTCATCAAAATAAAAATTTTTTCCAGCTGTTATTTCTTTAACTATCTTTTCATCCTTCTGCTGTCTTCTGTCTATCGGGGTCTCCAATTGCACGTGTATTAGCTTTCTTGGAGCTGTCCCACAGCCTGACAATGCTCTGCTTAATTTTAAGTTGTTTTTGTGGATGTGTCCTCAAGTTTATTAAGCATTATTTCTTCAGCATCTAGTCTGCTGTTAATCCTTTATGGAATACTTTTCATATAAGACATCATAGTTTTTAATTTCATCTGGGATTTGGTTTGATTTGGGAGACATTTTTATCTTTCATGTCTCTATTGAACATAATCTTTCCTCTAGGTCTTCCGACATAAGGACCATAGTTATAATTACTATTTTAATAAACTTGTCCACTAATTCTTTTATCTTTATCAACTCTGGGTCTGTTTTTATTGACTGATATTTCTTCTCACTACCAAGTCAAACTTCTTGTGAGTTCTGTACTGAAGGCTCTGTAAGGTGTGCGATCTTCTACTCTGGCTGGTGGGAATGGAAACCCTTCCTGCCTTGTGTGAGCTTTTGGGATTGTTTTTGCTGATTCTCTCATTTTCCTCCCACTGTGTTGGGTAGTTTCTTCACATGCTTGTGTGGATCAGTAGTCAGTCTGAAAGGGAAGCTTCTTTACTTCTTCTGAGTTTTCTTGCTGACACTGTGCCCTGCAAACTCTGGCTGCCTTGGCCTCTCTGAATGACCAGTCCCATCTCCTTGACTCCAGGAGCTGGCCATGAAACCAGCAGAATGTGTCTCAGGACTTCTTCTGTCTCAATACAGAAAGAAGTCAGTGAGAGGCAGAGTGACAGGTAAGGAAAGAGTTTATTAGAATAAGACACTTGTGAGAAGTACAAGTGGGCAGGCAAGGGAATGCCGCCCCAAGGACTTAGTTGGCTACAGTTTTATAATCAAAGGAAGAATGGGGAGGGGGAGAAGACCACCTTCTTCCTCATTCTTTTTTTTTTTTTTAATGGGGATATATGTATATGTATAGCTGATTCACTTTGTTATACAGCAGAAACTAACACACCATTGTAAAGCAATTATACTCCAATAAAGATGTTAAAAAATGAAAAAAAAAAGAAAAGAAACAGGATAAACAAAAGTGTGACAGAACTTCAGCTAAGTGATTAGAAGGTAGGAAGAATGGGGGCAAATGAATAGGCCACTGGCCTGACTAACCCAAGACGTCTTCACAGGCAGCACTAGAGTTCTGAAAGACTTGGGTGTACCTTGTGTAAAGCCGACAAAACTCCCTAAGTGGAGGGAATATCATGGATATGAAGTAGAAATCAGCTAAAGACATTTATTGAGTGCCAATTGTGTCATATGCTAGTCACTAGAAGAACATGAAGTAAAGATACTATTGTTATAAACTAGTAGGGAAGATTACATGTTCTCATGGAAAAAAAAAAAGACAACCCATGTAGTAACAGATGCCAAATACAAATAGATGCCAAATATTGTAGTGAAAACGAATACCTAATTGCAGAAGGAAGGCTGAATTAAATGGAAGGGACTTTGAAGTGGGATCAGGGCCTAACATGACAGAGAGAAAAGGAGAGATATGATATAACTCAGAGATGAAATCTGGGGGCAATGGGAATTTGCTGGGAACAGAAGGATCGTGATAGGATGGTGATGAATATGTTGCTGCTGGTGAAGATGATTTTATTTATTTATTTATTTTTATTCTTATTAGTCATCCATTTTATACACATCAGTGTATATGTGTCAATCCCAATCTCCCAAATCATCACACCACCACCCACACCTCCATCACTTTCCCCCCTTGGTGTCCATACGTATCTTCTCTACATCTGTGTCTCAATTTCTGCCCTACAAACAGGTTCATCTGTACCATTTTTCTAGGTTCCACATGTATACATTAATATACGATATTTGTTTTTCTCTTTCTGACTTACTTCACTCTATATGACAGTCTCTAGATCCATCCACATCTCTACAAATGACCCAGTTTCGTTCTTTTTTATGTCTGAGTAATATTCCACTGTATATATGTACCATATCTTCTTTATCCATTCGTCTGTTGATGGGCATTTAGGTTGCTTCCATGACCTGGCTATTGTAAATAGTGCTGCAATGAACATTGGGGTGCATGTGTCTTTTTGAATTATGGTTTTCTCTGGGTATATGCCCAGTAGTGGGATTGCTGGGTCATATGGTAATTCTATTTTTAGTTTTTTAAGGAACCTCCATACTGTTCTCCATAGTGGCTGTATCAATTTACATTCCCACCAACAGTGCAAGACAGTTCCCTTTTCTCCAGACTCTCTCCAGCATTTGCTGTTTGCAGATTTTCTGATGATGCCCATTCTAACTGGTGTGAGGTGATACCTCATTGTAGTTTTGATTTGCATTTCTCTAATAATTAGTGATGTTGAGCAGCTTTTCATGTGCTTCTTGGTCATCTGTATGTCTTCTTTAGAGAAATGTCTATTTAGGTCTTCTGCCCATTTTTGGATTGGGTTGTTTGTTTTTTTAATATTGAGCTGCATGAGCTGTTTATATATTTTGGAGATTAATCCTGTGTCCGTTGATTCATTTGCAAATATTTTCTCCCATTCTGAGGGGTGTCTTTTCGTCTTGTTTATGCTTTCCTTTTGCTTCCTTTGCAAAAGCTTTTAAGTTTCATTAGTCCCATTTGTTTATTTTTGTTTTTATTTCCATTCCTCTAGGAGGTGGATCAAAAAAGATCTCGCTGTGACTTATGTCAAACAGTGTTCTTCCTATGTTTTCCTCTAAGAGTTTTATAGTGTCCAGTCTTAGATTTAGGTCTCTAATCCATTTTGAGTTTATTTTTGTGTATGGTGTTAGGGAGTGTTCTAATTTCATTCTTTTACATGTAGCTGTCCAGTTTTCCCAGCACCACTTATTGAAGAGACTGTCTTTTCTCCATTGTATATCCTTGCTTCCTTTTTCATAGATTAGCTGATCATAGGTGTGTGGGTTTATCTCTGGGTTTTCTATCTTGTTCCATTGATCTATATTTCTGTTTTTGTGCCATTACCATATTGTCTTGATTACTGTAGCTTTGTAGTATAGTCTGAAGTCAGGGAGTCTGCTTCCTCCAGCTCCGTTTTTTTCCCTCAAGACTGCTTTGGCTATTCGGGGTCTTTTGTGTCTCCATACAAATTTTAAGATTTTTTGTTCTAGTTCTGTAAAAACTGCCATTGGTAATCTGATAGGGATTGCATTGAATCTGTAGATTACTTTGGGTAGTATAGTCATTTTCACAGTATTGATTCTTCCAATCCAAGAACATGGTATATCTCTCCATCTGTTTGTATCCTCTTTAATTTTTTTCATCAGTGTCTTATAGTTTTCTGCATACAGGTCTTTTGGCTCCCTAGATAGGTTTATTCCTAGCTATTTTATTCTTTTTGTTGCAACGGTAAATGGGAGTGTTTCCTTAATTTCTCTTTCAGATTTTTCATCATTAGTATATAGGAATGCAAGAGATTTCTGTGCATTAATTTTGTATCCGGCAACTTTACCAAATTCATTGATTAGCTTTAGTGGTTTTCAGGTGGCATCTTTAGGATTCTCTATGTATATTATCATGTCATCTGCAAACAGTGACAGTTTTATTTCTTCTTTTCCAATTTGTATTCCTTTTATTTCTTTTTCTTCTCTGATTGCCATGGCTAGGACTTCCAAAACTATGTTGAATAATAGTGGTGAGAGTGGACATCCTTGTCTTGTTCCTGATCTTAGAGGAAATGCTTTCAGTTTTTCACCATTGAGAATGATGTTTGCTGTGGGTTTGTCGTATATGGCCTTTATTATGTTGAGGTAGGTTCCCTCTATGCCCACTTTCTGGAGAGTTTTTATCATAAATGGGTGTTGAATTTTGTCAAAAGCTTTTTCTGCATCTATTGAGATATTCCTATGGTTTTTACCCTTCAATTTGTTAATATGGTGTATCCCATTGATTGATTTGCATATATGGAAGAATCCTTGCATCCTTGGGATAAATCCCACTTGATCATGGTGTATGATCCTTTTAATGTGTTGTTGGATTCTGTTTGCTAGTATTTTGTTGAGGATATTTGCATTTATACTCATCAGTGATATTGGTCTGTAATTTTCTTTTTTTGTAGTATTTTTGTCTGGTTTAGGTATTAGGGTGATGGTGGCCTCATAGAATGAGTTTGGGAGTGTTCCTTCCTCTGCAATTTTTTGGAAGAGTTTGAGAAGGATGGGTGTTAGCTCTTCTCTAAATGTTTGATAGAATTCACCTGTGAAGCCATCTGGTCCTGGACTTTTTTTTGTTGGAAGATTTTTAATCACAGTTTCAATTTCATTACTTGTGATTGGTCTGTTCATATTTTCTATTTCTTCCTGGTTCAGTCTTGGAAGGTTATACCATTCTAAGAATTTGTCCACTTCTTCCAGGTTGTCCATTTTATTGGCATAGAGTTGCTTGTAGTAGTTTCTTAGGATGCTTTGTATTTCTGCAGTGTCTGTTGGAACTTCTCATTTTTCATTTCTAATTTTATTGATTTGAGTCCTCTTCCTGTTTTTCTTGGTGAGTCTGGCTAAGGGTTTATCAATTTTGTTTATCTTCTCAAGGAACCAGCTTTTAGTTTTATTGATCTTTGCTATTGTTTTCTTTGTTTCTATTTCATTTATTTCTGCTCTGATTTTTATGATTTCTTTCCTTCTGCTAACTTTGGGTTTTGTTTGTTCTTCTTTCTCTAGTTCCTTTAGGTGTAAGATTAGATTGTTTATTTGAGATTTTTCTTGTTTCTTGAGGTGGGCTTGTATAGCTATAAACTTCCCTCTTAGAACTGCTTTTGCTGCCTCCCATAGGTTTTGGATCGTCGTATTTTCATTGTCCTTTGTCTCTAGGTATTTTTTGATTTCCTCTTTGATTTCTTCAGTGATCTCTTGGCTATTTAGTAATGTATTGTTTAGCCTCCATATGTTTGTGTTTTTTTTGCATTTTTTTCCCTGTAATTCATTTCTAATCTCATAGCATTGTGGTCGGAAAAGATGCTTGATATGATTTCAATTTTCTTAAATTTACTGAGGCTTGATTGGTGATCCAAGATGTGATCTACCCTGGAGAATGTTCCATGCACACTTGAGAAGAAAGTGCAATCTGCTGTTTTTGGATGGAATGTCCTATAAATATCAATTAAATCTATCTGGTCTATTGTGTCATTTAAAGCTTCTGTTTCCTTATTAAGTTTCTGTTTGGATGATCTGTCCATTGGTGTAAGTGAGGTGTTAAAGTCTCCCACTATTATTGTGTTACTGTCGATTTCCTCTTTTATAGCTGTTAGCAGTTGCCTTATGTATTGTGGTGCTCCTCTGTTGGGTGCATATATATTTGTAATTGTTATATCTTCTTCTTGGATTGATCCCTTGATCATTATGTAGTGTCCTTCCTTGTCTCTTGTAACATTCTTTATTTTAAAGTCTATTTTATCTGATATGAGTGTTGCTACTCCAGCTTTCTTTTGATTTCCATTTGCATGGAATATCTTTTTCCATCCCCTCACTTTCAGTCTGTATGTGTCCCTAGGTCTGAAGTGGGTCTCTTGTAGACAGCATATATATGGGTCTTGTTTTTGTATCCATTCAGTGAGCCTGTGTCTTTTGGTTGGAGCATTTAATCCATTCACGTTTAAGGTAATTATCGATATGTACGTCCCTATGACCATTTTCTTAATTGTTTTGGGTTTGTTTTTGTAGGTCCTTTTCTTCTCTGGTGTTTCCCATTTAGAGAAGTTCCTTTAGCATTTGTTGTAGAGCTGGTTTGGTGGTGCTGAATTCTCTTAGCTTTTGCTTGTCCGTAAAGCTTTTGATTTCTCTGTCAAATCTGAATGAAATCCTTGCTGGGTAGAGTAATCTTGGTTGTAGGTTCTTTCCTTTCATCACTTTAAGTATATCATGCCACTCCCTTCTGGTTTGTAGAGTTTCTGCTGAGAAATCAGCTGTTAACCCTATGGGAGTTCCCTTGTATGTTGTTTGTCGTTTATCCCTTGCTGCTTTCAATAATTTTTCTTTGTTTTTAATTTTTGTCTATTTGATTACTATGTGTCTCGGCATGTTTCTCCTTGGGTTTATCCTATATGGGACTCTCTGCCCTTCCTGGACCTGGGTGGCTATTTCCTTTCCCATGTTAGGGAAGTTTTCGACTATAATTTCATCAAATATTTACTCGGGTCCTTTCTCTCTCTCTTCTCCTCCTAGGACCCCTATAACGCAAATGTTGTTGCATTAAATGTTGTCCCAGAGGTCTCTTAGGCTGTCTTCATTTCTTTTCATTCTTTTTTCTTTATTCTGTTCCACAGCAGTGAATTCCACCATTCTGTCTTCCAGGTCACTTATCCCTTCTTCTGCCTCAGTTATTCTACTATTGATTCCTTCTAGTGTAGTTTTCATTTCAGTTATTGTATGGTTCATCTCTGTTTGTTTGTTCTTTAATTCTTCTAGGTCTTTGTTAAACATTTCTTGCATGTTCTCGAGCTTTGCTTCCGTTCTTTTTCCGAGGTCCTGGAACATCTTCACAATCATTATTCTGAATTCTTTTTCTGGAAGGTTGCCTATCTCCACTTCATTTAGTTGTTTTCCTGGGGTTTTATCTTGTTCCTTCATCTGGTACACAGCCCTCTGCCTTTTCATCTTGTCTATCTTTCTGTGAATGTGGTTCTTCCTCATTCTTGAGTAGATGTCAAGCTTCCATCATCAGCTCCTCTTCCACGTCAGACAGGGGAGTTTTCTTGTCCCTACATGGTCAAGCCAGGACTGTCATGGCACAACAAAAATGAGCAAAAAGGCAGTAACATACACTAAAATATGGTAAATAATCTCAGGTTTCAGTATAATGTCACCCTTTCCTTATTTTGTTTTTAGTGCACACAGAGGAGGGTGTCCTAGGAATCATTAACTTTCTGAGCTCACTGGGAAGGATGTGGGTCTCATTTTACCATTGTTTTATTGTTTTGGGACATGTCTCATGCTTCTGTTGCATGGTTTTGTTGCTAAGCAAGCCTGCTTGGTTTTGTGGTTAAGCCTGCTTGGTTTTGTGCTTTCTTGAGTGATCATTAACTTACAGGCATCTGCCATACTTTTTTCTATTTACAGTCCAGTAGTGGGATTAACTATTTAATCACATACTTTGTCCCTTTACTCTGTCCCTATCAGCCGGGCTCTGCCTGGATGCATCCTCCCTGGCTGCAGCCTGGAAACTCCTCCTGGTGTAGCCTCAGCAGCCATAGTCTGACCATGTGGGTTTCCCATCTCTCAGGAATCACCATCTGGGGCTTCCTGAGACCCAATGTCTTTAAAACCATGTTTCATACATTTTATCCAGTTTTTCAGTCGTTGTATGTGGGAAGGTTAATCTGGTCCCTGTTCCTCCATCATGAGCGTAACCAGAAACTCCTGGTCATTGATGTAAATACAGCACACCAATGCTCTCGGTCAGTTCCTGACCTCCCCAAGCCCGAGAAATGCAGGACGGCAATCCTGGAGTCTTGTGGGCCTGGGGATTTAACACTGCTTCACTCAGAGGCTCAGGGAAACCCACTCTGCGATTCATTTTGAAAAGTATACAACAGAAACGGGGGCGGGCATGCGGTGGTGGCACAGAACCCCGTCAAAGACAACACTGGGGGCAGAACACTGGCTTGGCTTTGCCTAATCTATTTTTTAGTTTTCTGCTAATGGCAGTGATGTCAGGGTCATCTTGGGATCACACAGAGAGCTTCAGGATAGACATTCCTGGGAGAAATCCTGTTACCATAGGAATGAGAACACCGGTGTAACAAACATTTCTTGATGGGTTGATTAAGACCTGATGTCTTCTGGTCTTCTGTAGCTTTGACGCCTCCAAACCATCTTCTCTATGGCTGTGAGAGTAGGAGCTCTTTGCCCACTCCCTGTTTTAAAATATTTTGTGGCTCTTGTCCCAAAACATAAATCTGATCTTATTTTTGGCCTTTAATAGCTTTCTCAATCTACCTTTCCATCATCACCTCCTAATGCTTTCCTCATAACTCTTGCAACTTCTTTATTCTTGGCCTCTGGGAAAACATTGGTAATTTTCTCATTTATCTTCCTTGCCAGTTAGAATGGCTGCATAGAATGCTGTACTGTTACCACACACTGATTTCCAGTGTTCCTCCAGCTTTGCATGTACTTGAGAACTGAGGGTAAACACCTACCCTGGGGAGAGCACAGACCTACAACCAGTTCTAAATAATGAACATACTGCTGGGTTGAGTGATGGTGCAGTCGCTGGCTGGGAGCTTAGGATGAGATGGGGAGTTATCCCTGTGGCTGGTCCCCAGTACATCCTGCCCATGGCTCACTGATGGCCAGCAGCCCTGCAGGTGAGAACCAGCTTTCCTTTGAGAGAGGGAGTTTAGAGCCTTAGGTCACACATGGGGGTCATTGGCCAACCCAGCCTCATTCTAGAGGAGGTTTTCAGGGAGAAGGAGATAATGGTCTGTACACCGAGTGGGTAAATTAGTGGGGTGGAGGCACCCAAGAACAGGGATGATAGAATGCGTGCTTGGGGACAAACACCCAGATAGGACATGCTCCCGAAGCCTGGCTGGGCTAGGAAGCCAAATCCAGCTGGAATCAGAGCACAAAAACATTCAATGTGATGTTTGCTTAGAGCGGACCAGAGACCAGTGTAGCCCACGTCCTGGCTGAGCTGAGTCTTTAGTAATAGTAATAGCAATTTTGACAACAGTCATAATAATTTCAGCCGAACTTCACTTCCCTACTTAGGAAGTATTTTCTTAGACACTATTTCATTTCATTTCATCCTCTGAGGGTTACCCAACCTTCATTTTCTTTTTATTCTAAATTCGATTTATTATATGCATATTTTACAAATAAGCATTAAAGTACATCATTTATTTTTCGAAATGCTTAATTTTTATTTCTTTTCTTTCTTCCCTTTTCACTATCTTCCTTACACCCCCAATATCCACTGCCCACCCCCCCCCAAACTTCAGCGTTAGGAAATCCATGCTATCTAGTCTTCCGAATTCAGTTACCTATTATATATATATATATCTCCCCACACATGCATGCATGCACACATGCATGCATGCACACATGACTGTCACATGCACAAATGAGCAGTGCATGTATATGTAAATACACATATGCATATAGACCCCCATACATAATGGGCAGCCTTTATATTGTGTCACTGTTTTACAGCAATGACTTTTATCAAACATGCCTTTCAGCACCTTGCTTTTCAAGCTCGGCAATGCCTTGTCAATCGCCTGGCAGGGCTCCGGTTTACCCTCCTGAATGACTGCTTACTGTTCTACGTTGTGAATTTCCACAAAGCTATTTACTTTCAAGTTTCCGTTTCGACCCTTCCATGTGAACATGAATGCCGTTGAATGTGAACTTTGTAGCAGCTGCACGCGCTTTTCTATTAAAAAGATAATCGCACTTAGGTTTTGTTTTTCTTCTTAAAGATAAAACTTCAGAGAGCCCTGGTGTAAAAATACAAAATTCATAAACTTCATGATGAGTTCAGAAATCAAGTGGAGTTTGCAAAGCAGCAGCTCAGTGAATTGGAAGAAGTTCCAAATCCCTTTGAAATGCAAGTTTTAAGAATTCAGACCGTGCAGGGTCTAGGAAAGTTAGTGCTGCTGCTATTTTTTTTTTTTTTTTTTTTTTTGGTCTCTCTCTGTTTCTGAACTTCAAACCATTTTAAGAAGCTGTAAATTATTTTTCCCCTTAGTAATATCTACTTAGCTCCTGCTATGTCCGTAGCTGTGCTGCGGACTGGCGGGAGAGAGACAGTCTCAGACCCAGCACAGATGCGCCTTGTGCTTCAGACCCTGGTCAGGGGATGCAGGACATGCATCCTTGCTGAGGTCTGAAGGGTCCTGATGGGGAGTCGGGCACAGAGGGGAGGAGAAGAGGCCAGGGGTTTGGTGGGTTAATCACCACCAAGCATCTGCAACTTCCCTGGGTCCTGGGGAGTCAACCTTCCAAGAACAGATGACAACCCCGCCCTCAAGGAGCATGCTGTCTCCTGAGAAACAGACTCTCTCTGGGTCCGTGGGTGCTGCTCCAGAAGCACTCATGGGCAATGGCACAAATCTCCATCGGGTGGGGATGACATTCGTGCCTCGGTGGACACCACGGGGTAAGAAAGAGGGGGAAACAGACCACTGCAAGCCGAGCAGGATGGAGTCTCACCCTTTGTTATCTCACTCAGATGCTTCCCAGGGCATGGAGGGTGAAGCCCAGTGTACCCGTGGAGGTGGAACAGAAGGCAGAGGACGGTGCGCCCACCTCCCTGGCCACCGCTCTCACCTGTTCCCTGACCTCAGTCACTCAGCCTCCTCTCTGTTGCTCTATATCACCAGCTCTTCCTGTCCGCTGCTCCTCATTGTATGTTTCTGGCCTTTTATGTTTGCAGCCATGTGATAGGAACACGGGGACCCTACTCGCCCTGGTCCCCCACCCCACCACATGCACAATTTTGGAGGCATGGTGTCTACAAAAGCAAAATGCTTAACTGACAATTTGGCTTCACAGTTCAATTACATGATCAGGAACATCAGGACGAGAGACAAGTGACTCTGACACCACATCAATAAGAAATTAGATGGAAATCCAGGAGGGCAGGTGGGAAATTCCTCCATGCCGTTCTGCACTTCCAGAGAAGCACTGAGGAAAGCTGGAGTCGTGGAGTTCTCCTCTGACACAGCTGAACAGCCGTGGGGCAAGTTAACCCTCACCCAGAGGGTCAGTGAGGGGCTTGAACCCATCACTCCCCAGGACCCCCAGGACCCAAGGTGGGCTCTGGAGGCCAAGTTGTTTGTCATCCATCTCTTAATGTGGTAGCAAGATGCTGAGTAAATGAAGGTCACACAGGTAGGGGCTCTGTCTGTGGTCTTTTCCCATCGCCAAGGTTGAACCTCATGGACTTGCAATAGTCAAGCTAGGAGTTGCCAGTGTCATAGGGCTCAACAAAATATTCCTTTATCCATGATTAATTTTCCCCAGAAATTCTGCTGTGATGCTCCCAGAATAACATGCAAGCCTGATGACGTGGTGATAGTTGACCCCCTCAAACCTGCTTGCTTCCCAAAGCACCCTGAAAATCAGGTAGAGAAACCCCAGAAGGGAATGTAGGATCAGGACCCCCTCCCCAACCAAGGTGGTATCCAAATGTGGAGGATCCTTAGCTGGTGGCTCTGCACAGAGCATAGGATCATGTCATGGTCAGCTATATTTAAGCCCAAAATAAGGCATCGGAGGGGGAGGAGTTGCTTAGCTGTAAGAATGGGGTGGTGGTTTGGGTGCAGACACTTCGATTTGGGTGAACTAGAGATTGCCAACACCCCACAGTGATTCTTTCACCCAGCAGTCGCAGGACCTCAGCACAGCCCTGATGGACACCAGCCCTGCTCCTCAAGGCAATGGTCTATGAGCGGCATGGCAGGGGTCACCCGTTATGCCCAGTGCAATCACCACTTCACGCAGGCCCGCCCAGTTGATCGACCACTATCTCCCGTCCACCCTGACCTCCTCAGGTGTCTGCTGGTCATCCCCACTCTCCATCTCCCCGGACACCTCCACCTCCTGTGTGGTGTCCTGTCCCGAGACCAACACAGCAGCCTTCTAAGCACCATCCTGCCTCTGCGGCTGGACCTCCTCACCACCAGCTTTCCCCAGGCCCCTGCAGGGGCATCTGGTCACAGTGCCCCAGGCAGAATTGCGGAGCGGCCAGGACTCTGGGTCCTGGGTTGCATCTGGACTCCACGCCCACCGGCTCTATGATGTCAAGTGCATCATCTGACCCTTTGTGTCCCATCTCCTCACCTGTGGAATAACAGCATTTACCTCCTGGGGTTGCACTGGGACTCAAGCTGATTAAAATGTCAAATGCTGTACAGGGCGTGGTGAACATCCCAGAAATGTCCACTCCTGGCATTTATGTGCATTCACTGAAGCCCTGGTCGCAGGCATTTTGTGAGGGTCAAACAGCATCTCTGCTGCCGGGAACCCCTGGGCTCCCAGGATGAAGGGAGAGCTCCTGTAGAGCTCCAGGGATCTAGGCCCAGCTCCCCCATGTTCCAGCCACACAGAACTTCTGCTCTTCCCAGAGGAATCTCATCCCCCTTCCAGGACAGCCTGTTGACCTCAAGTGGGATTTCATCTTGACCTCCATCTGGGAGGAGAGGCAGACAGAGGTAACAAGAGAATAAATGGCATCAAAGATTCAGGGACCGGTGATTTGCAGAAGGAGTCTTCTTCAGGTCCTTCTATGGCTGCCCAGCCGCAAGGATTTTACCCGTGGGTAGGAGTCTTCATCTGGCTGGCAACACCACATCCCTTGAAGAACCCACAGTCGGCTGTTTCTGTCCACAATTGTGCAGCTACCCTCCTCTGCTCCTTTTCTGTTTTCAAGCATGAGGTGTATGTTACCTCTGTGTCCTGGCAGATGGGAGCCGACGAGATTATCAAACAGAATAGGGAACCCTGGGCACCAGAAACGAGTAATAGGGGATTGAGGGCCTGATTAGAGGCACTGATCCCAGAAACGATGCGGTGGTTTCAGCTCCAAGTGGTGGCAGGAAGGTAATCCCAGGGCTGGGCACAAGGACATGAATGTATGCTCCGGATGTGAGAACCTCTTCGTGAAGACGTTGCTTAGTAACATAGATGTTAGCTCGCCTTTTGACCCCATCCCGAGTCTCCAACGTGGACCTCCTCCACGGCATACTCACCCCTGGTCTGCTCTCTTTCCCCTGGGAGGCAGACCCCTCCAGGCGCCCAATGAACCTTTTGGGTGGTTCTGGGATGCAGCCTCCCCACCAGAGCACCGTTTCTTGGAAGGGGCTTCCTAAGGCTCTTAGAGAGGAAGGAACACGGGCCAGGAGCCCACAGAGCCACGCCCAAGTCACAGCTGCTGTTAACCCACTGGGAGAATGGGAAAGTAGTGGATGGGAGCCTGCAGCACGCAGACGGCAGCCCTCAGCCTGGCTGCTGGACTGAGCTCTGTTTCAGCCTAATAGGCGGGGGTTCTCCTGCTCCCAGAACCCTTGGGACCAAATGAGTTTCAGAACTCAGCATCCTTCAACATCTAAAATATACATGATGCACATAAAACATTTTATGTAACAGCCCCGGGGGTACAGACAACACCTGTAATCAAACACAGACATATGAATAGTCATGCCAATTGGGTCAGTCAAAGGCCATAAAGAACCTCAGGCAGCTCAGGTCAGATTTGTCCCCAGAGGCCTGCAGGTCGGTTGGGTTTTGCCGTTACATAAGATCCATGAGTACTTCAGGCATCCGGGCCTGTGAGGGTGCTCGCCCTGCAGGTGAGAGATTCTGAGCCTAGACCACCTGTCGAGTAACCCCAGGGAAACTATGGCTTATGGGGGCAGAGCTGGCATCGCAGCTCACTTGTGTCTTACTTCAGTCTGTGTGGGGCTCTGCCACCCAGCCACACAGTCCCTGAAAGCCCAGCGTGAATAGTGACGTCCAGCACACAGGTGAGCTGGCCTTGCGGGGAGGCTGGATGCACAGGTCACTTCCTTGTCGGCTGTTCTGTTTCCTCACCCAACAGGGAGAGTGTGTCACCTCTCCTCAAGTCTAAGACATGTGCTTCTGAAGTTGGACATCTTGTTATGCGTGTGTACATTTAATTTGAGAGGATTTTATTTCCCACTGCCCCAAAAGCTCTTACTAAGACTCTGACATCTTACTCTCTGGTACCATAGAACAGTAGCTGGTGTCAGAATATGGAGGTCACCTCTGGGCCCAGCTGCCAGGAGATTGGACAGGTAGATTCTATGTAAAGCACCCAAGACAATTTTGGGGGGGGGGCAAAGGGGGACATTAATAGTGCTCAGGAAGTGGCACGTTCCATGAGTAGCATCTGACCTCAAAGAACTCAGGCTCCAGAAGGAAGGAAGTCAAGGTACAAACAGCTCTAATAGGAGGCGGAAGGAGGTCGGTGCTGGGCTAGTAGGACGGCTGAGGTGCTGGGGGAACATATGGGCTGCAGGGAGGAGGAGCTGATTACCAAGGATGGCATTTGGGGGTCCTCTGAATCTGAGAGCCTCTGTGAGTGGAGATCAGGCCCTGGGTGGAGGGAGATGGAGTGGGATGGTCAGCCCTGGGGTCCAGCCTTTCTGAGATGCTGCCTAGAGGTGTTCTGTGCACACTCGGTGTGTCCTTAAGGTGGTCCTTCAGGTCTGAGCTGTGCTGGACTCACTGAGAGGTCAGTTCTCTGCATCCTCTGGAAACCCATCTTTTTCAGAAAACTTCATATACTGACACCAGTGACCTTTGGGACTGATGCTCACAGGGGTACCTGGCTTGCCTGGGAGAACAGGTCCTGGATCGGAAGGCAGAGGCCCTGTTCCAGCCCATCCCAGGCCTGGGCTCACCTGCTGTGCAGCTTCCCCTGCCCCTCACCCTGCTCCCATGTGCAGCCTCATCACCTTTACTGAAGAGACCCCGATTACCCAAAACTCTCCAGGTCACAACGAGAACTCCAGGAGCAAAGGAGCATCAAAATGCCCTTGAAGGGAAAACACCTGTGAGAAGCATCACTCCCTGTCTAGTCCCTTATAAACACCTGCACAGGTGCTTTTGTGCTCCAGGCTGGGCACCATGATTCCCCAGGCCAGGAACCAGGATGTCCCCATGGAGACACCCCTGCTGCAGGACCAGCAATACTGAGCTTGTCCCTGCACAGGCAGGGCTTGATTTCCTCTGGACCTGAAACTGGCTTTTATTTTGTGGAAAGAGCATGCAGGTGGGGTCTGAAAGCCTGTCATCTGGCACCTGGTGTGTGTGGGAAGTGATCTCTCTCCACCTTGTGCCATGAACATGATGGCACCTGAAAGAAAGGATGCTCAACAATGGGTGACAATCCTTACTTGATTTTGTGTCTGCAAATTTCAGTGTCTGCCTGGAGATATTATTCTGTCTGATTTATGGACACTTTGCTGTCTGCCCACAATAATTGCTTTCCCTTTATAGGTGGCTTATTTGGGTTTATTGGCAGATTTGAATTCCAGTGGACATTTAGAGAACCATACAATAAAGCACTTAACTAAACGTTGTCACAGGAAACTGTGCTGAGGCCGGCCTCTGACGTAGGACCGCAGGCTCAGCCATAGGAGACCGCCTCAGAGGATTCCAGCCAGGAGGACTGGGATGCAGCGCAGCCAGAGCTGCCCAGGTTCCCTGTGCTGTTGGTACCAGGATCTGAGCTCAGAGAGTAGCAGAGACTGGGAAAGGATGGGGGTGAGGTGGGGCAGGGCAGGGAGCAGAAAGAAGATTCCATATCATGGCAGGAAGGGCAAGAAAGATGACGGTGATGCTGCTGCTGTTGCTGATGATGACGGTGACGATGGTGATGATGGTGATGACGATGGTGATGACGATGATGGTGACGATGGTAATGATGGTGATAATGGTGATGATGACAGTGATGGTGATTGGTGATGACGACGATGATGGTGATGATGGTAATGATGGTGATAATGGTGATGACGACCTTGATGATGATTGGTGATGACGATGATGATGGTGATGATGGTGATGATGACGGTGATGATGATGATAGTGATTATAATAAAAATAATAATTGTCATGTTCAGAGTTGTGGTAGTCATAGAATCACTACTGGTGCTTAGTGACTGGGAGCGAGCCATGTGCTGGGCATTGCATGCTACTTTCCAGATATCCATGTTTAATCCTCTCACCAACACTGTGAAGCCGGGACCAGTATTATCCCTGTTTTGTAGATGAGGAAACTGAGGCTCAACCATATTGCCCGTCAGAGTCCAGGTCTGTCTGAAGCCCAAGCCCACGTCCTCACTACTGTGCTCTCCTCCCTACGGTGCAGCAGGAGAATGGGACCCATAGAGGAGAACCCTGAAGAATTACAGGTACAATCCAGGTGGGGAAGTTTAGAGAAGGCTTTGAAGGGCAGGCTGAGGATTTGGGGCTTAATTCAAGCCAGTGATGGGAAACCAATTTAAGAATTCTTACCCTACTGGAACAGGAGCCGAACTTCCTAGGGTGATTGGCAAAGGGCTGGGAGCCCTGTAGGTGTGTGCTCAGGTAGAGAGACCCAGGCTTGGGTAGGAGAGGGCCAGGCAGGTTTCCAACCTCAGCGGCTTCATTGCGTGGGTGCATTTTTTACCTAATAAGCTCAGTCAGAACTGAATTCTTAGCTGGGGTGGGTGATGTGTACAGTGGGACCCCCGTATCCTCAGGTTCTGCCTCTCCTGGTTCAGAGGCAGATTCAACCATCCACGGATGGAAGGATCAAAAATATTTCCACCCCCCAAATCCAGAAAGTTTCAAAAAGTAAAACTTGAATTTGCTGCATGTAGGCAACAATTTACATAGCATTTACATTGTAGTTACAACTATTTACATATCATTTACATTGTATTAGGTATTATAAGTAACCTAGAGATGATTTAAAAGTGTAAAAGATGATGTGCATAGGTTATATGCCATTTTATATAAGGGACTTGAGCATCCGTGGGTTTTGATATCTGTGGGGGTCCTGGAACCAATCCCCCATGAATTGTGAGACAACCGACTCTATCTGGTTGTCCACTCGGAGCTCCATGGCCCACTTCCTGCGTGTCAGTGCAGGAACAGTGCATGGAGGAGTCTTCTACGAAGAATGTAAGGAAGACTTCAGGACCACAAGTGAAGACAGTCCACAGTGGAGAACACTCCACCTCTGCACAGGAGCCAGGGACATTGCGCTGACACTGACAGCCAAGGCTTCCAGCAACATGCAAGGCGGAAATTCCACGATGGCAGGAAAAGGAAGACAAGGCTTGAGGCCAAGTGGGCTGCGTTTCCTCTCTGCTCGTGGTCGGAGCTGTGTTCATCGTCTGTCTCCAGAGCTCGTGCTGCTCTGGGCCGGGTCGGGTTCTGATTCCCTACTCTCAGCCCTGGAATACATGCTTGCTTATGTCCTTCTAAAGCATCCGTTGACCCATGTCCACGGGGCTTGCTTCTGTCTATGGCTGTAAAAATACTGCTTTCCACGGTGCTGGTCAACCTGGGGAGGGCTGCCAGTGGCGAGCCAGGCTCCACGGCCCCATCCTCCACCCCTGCACCAGGAGCTTCCCTCTGGGAGGCTGGGTGCAGAGGCTGCCCTTCGCCCACCTGGGTCCAAGCCCAGCTCAGACAGGGCAGGCATGAGTGACCTCCTGGCACCCAACTTGGGCGCCTTTCTTGATAAGGAGGAGCAAACAGCCAGATTCTGGGGCAGTCGAGAGCCTGATCTGGATTCCCAGGTGGCTGGGGCCCAGAAGGAGCTTTGTACGGAGGTACATGAGCAGAAATGCTGCTTAGCCCATTGTGATCCTATTAGGAGCGGAGAAGTTAATGAATAGTGTGTTCTTTCTTGCTTTCCCTGTCTGCCTCCGGCACATTGTGTTTATCTACTTACTTATGGAAATCCAGGCCTTCTTAGCAAGCAGAGCAGAGAAACAATGTCTTGTCTTCCTGCAGCGCTGGCTCAGATCACTCTGCTCAGGCACAAGCCTTGACTGGGCTCCTTAAGACTCAATCAGATGTCCTTAACCCTTCCTCCGCCCGGACGCTTGTTGTTTTATGTGGGCTCTTTAAGGATGTGAGAAACAAAGAGCTGCTCAAAGAACAAAAAAATTCCCTGGGAAGGACTTTTATTAAATTTTATTATAAGCTTCTAGAGGCACAGAGTGAGAAGAACAGCTGCAGAGTTGGGCTACAGAGTAAGGAGCTCGCCAAGGGCATTCAAAGTCAAAGACGCTGTGGCTGAGCCATCTGGCCATGTTCCAAAGGTACAAAGGCTGGCTCCCGCCCTGTGGTTGTCCTGAGTGCCTCGCTTCCCCCAAGGACTCAAGTGCAGTGGATCAGAGCGAGAGTCCAATGGTGTTGGCCAGTCTGCCACCATCTGGCAGAGTCTTCTGCTGGGTAGAGCCTTCCCCGGAGGATGCTGTGGGTGTGGATTGGGCCCAAGGGAAGATGCGTCCTGGAAGATCAGGGACAAGTGTTGGAAAATGGAACTGCCTTTATGTGATAATGACAGCAGTTACTTCTTTTTGCGCATTGATCACGTCCCAACACTGTGATGAGTGTCAGGTGCAGACACCCAGAGCTGTGACAGGTGACCCCAGCGCTTAGTGACAAAACCCGCCATTAACTGTGCTTACAGATTCCAGGACTTCTGGGCAATTATGGCCTGGGGTGTCCCATGTGGCTGCAGCCAGATGTTGGCCAGGCCGCAGTCATCTAAAGGTCTGACAGCCACAGAGGATCACACAGGCCACGTTTGGTGCTGGCTCTTGGCTGGGGGCTCCATTCCCTTCCACGTGGACGTCTCCTGGGGCTGCCTAAGCATCTTCATTGGATGCTGGCCACCTGCCCTCAGAGCAAGCTATCTGAGATCCAGGTCCAGGTGGAAGCAGGAATGGCTTTCATGGCCTGGTCATTCTGAATTCTGGGGTCACACAGCCCTGGCTCCACACAGGAGGGCACCATCCGAGGATGAGAGCTCCGGGAGCCATGGCTCTTTGGGGCTCCCCGGGGTGGGGGGGCGGGTACCACAATCTCTCCTCTGGTTCCCAGTGATTACATCTCTCTCCTAGGCAATCCTGGAACTTTCCATCACTGTGTACCAGGTGCCCCTGCTTCCACTAGAATGACCTCCCTTCACTTTGAGCCCTCACCCTTGCCTCCTAGACACACCACCTAGTGGGGGTGGGGAAGCAGCTGTAACAATTACAAGATGGGACATTATGAGAAAAAGTAATACAGTGTTACCATTATAGCTGGTGTAGGGGGGCATTGTTGAGAAAATAACCCACTTACCCCTGTTTTCTTTATAAGGCCCCAAAGAGGGATTTCTCCCAGGCCATAGCACGGGGGAGGGTGGGGGCATGGACTCGTACAAGCTCCTGAAGATTTGTGTTTTTATTCTAATAGACACTGAATCACACAATTTTCATTCTGCTCTGGCTGTCAGGTGATGCACTCCAAATCCGCATCCCCCTGTTAGGGCCGTGGAGAGGGCAGATGAGCAGCTCTCAGAGCCGACCTTGAACATGCTTTCTCACCACTCGGTCTTTACACTCCCCCCAACCAAGCAGCACTGATGTAAAACCCATCGCAGGCTCTGGGGTGTGTGAAGGCAGCAGAGTCCAGGGGAAAAGCACCGCCTACTGTGTGCTACCACCCATGTCACCTCGGGCCTTAATTAACCTCAGTGTTTGTCCCCGTATCCATCAAATGCATCCTGACGACGAGGTACGGCTCAAGCACCATCTCCTCCAAAAAGCCTTTCTCTCCCACTCTCCTCCCTCCCAGGACCAAGTGTGAGTGACCCTTCCCTCCTGGGGACCCTGGGGACATCCACGTGGAGAGGAACCGAGACCCCCAGCCGAGAGCCGACAACTAGCTGTGCGCATGGACCCTGCCTTCTAATGAAAATGCTGATAGGAACTTACCTGAGAGTTAGGTTTCGAGGTGCCAGACTCACATCCATTATTTCATTAACTCTACGATCATTCATTCATTTAAAGAGGTGTCTGCCGTGAAGGTCTGTGCCATGTACCCAGCTCCTTCTATGCTCTGAAGGCCTGATGATCAGGAACTTATAGTCTAGGAAGAGAAGAGGGCCATAAACTAAAGCCAAGCAAAAATTAATGCAAATTAGACATGCTCCCAGGTAGCCGTAGGCCCTGTGTAGAGATGCATCTACGTGGTTTGTGGGTGAGGCGATGGCACCCTAGCTTACCCACTGGGGAAGCCTTACTGACACTGTGCACTTCGGTTTGAGATGTGAGTGAAAGACAGGGCTGCTTGGGTAAACATCTGGAGGAAACTGACCTGTAGGGGCCGGAAGAGCTAAGGCAGAGCCCCCGAGGCCGAGGGAAGGAGAGAAAACCAGTGAAGCCGCAACAGAGACACACCAGGACAACGTTCTGTTGGTGACACACTCAGCCCCCCAATAAGCCCTCCCACCTGCAGGTGAGGACCCCGTGCACCCACTCTTCTTCCTGCCCCACCTCCCTCTTTAGAGGCGCTGCCGTCCTGACTCACTTCTCAGTGGACGCCGGGCCCTGAGTCTTACTTTCACCGTGTCTGTCTGAACGTGGTAAGTTATTTCTCTCTTTATAAAACTGTCCACTTTATAAACATGTGACTCTTTCTGCAACCTGCTTATTTTCTCAACATTATATTCATGAGGATAGTGTATGTTGTTATACATAATCCCAGGTCATTTATTTTCTCTGTAAAGTGTCTTGTTGTATGAATATACTACAATTTATCCATTTTCCTCTTGGTGGATTTCTGCTGTTTCTGATTCTTTTCTTATGTCAGACTAATTTGAACTGCAATGACGGATCCTATATGGGGTTCCTTATCACTTGTTTAAAGGTTGAGTACAAGACTATGAATGAAATTGCTGGGTGGTGGGAAATACGCATCTCACATTGACCGGTTATTGATAAATTTCGCTCCAGAGCAGTGGTACAAACGCATTCTCTTGCCAGGGGCAGATGTGTCTCATCGTTCACATCTTCCCCACCCCAAGGGACTGTGTACCCTTTTAATTTCCTGATAGGTGTTGTCTCAGGCTGCTTGAGCTGCTGAAAGAATGTGCTATAAGGATGCCACAGACTGCATGGCTTATAAACAACAAAAATTAATTTCTCACAGCTCTGGAGGCTGGAAGTCCAGCCCCATGTCAGCCCGGTCAGGGATTGAGAGCCATTCTCCAGGTTGCAGATGGCTGAGTCCTTTCTGTGTCCTCACAGGGTGGAAGGGGTGAGGGAGATCCAGGGCCTCTTTTATAAGGACACTAATCCCATTCATGGGGGGTCCACCCTCATGACCTCATCACCTCCTAAAGGCCCCACCTTCTAACACCATCACATTGGGGGTTAGGATCTCAATATATAAATTTGGGGAAGACACAGACGTTCAGAAGACAGATAGCAGGTATGAAACTGTAACTCACTGAGACTGTAAAATATATTTCCTGAATTATTAGTGAGTTTGGATTTTTTTGATATGTTTATTCAATATTTTAGTTTCTTTTTCTGTGAAACATTTCCTCACATCCTTTGGCTTTCTTTCTCCTGTGGTTCTTTGTTCTGTGGATCAGTGGGAGTTCTCTCTGCAGTCTGAGGTCTGATCTTTCATCAGTGATACACATGGCAAATATCTTCTTCCAGGTGTGGTCTTTGTTTACAGTGTCTTTTTTTAAAATGAAGGTTTTGATTTTTAATGCCATTGAATTTATTCATATTTTCCACTGTGACTTGTGTAGTTTAAGGCTAATGTAAGAATGCATTATTCACCCTGAAGTCATAAAGATACTTTCCTCTATTTTCTTCTAATATCTGAAGTTCTGCATCTGTCATTTGCCAATGTCACATGATCTTACTTGGGTCACTTTTATAGTAAATCATTATTTCTGCTGTGGCAAAATGCTCCCGGATGTTCTGAACCCTTTCTTCTTCCATATGAAGTTAGAATCACTTGATGTAGTCTATGAAGAGCCCTGACAGCATTTTGACTGGGCTTCCTTCAGCTCTGGGGATGAATCTGGGAAAAGGGACATATGTTCCATACTGAGCCTGCTTCTCTACACACGTGTATCTCCCTCCATTTATTTAGCTTTTTAAAAATGTCCTTAATCAAGATTCATATTTTTGTCCTCAATAAAGTCTTATACTTCTTTTGCTAAATTTATTCTTCAGTATCTTGTAATTTTTTTTCATTGTTGTAATCACCATTTTTTGTTATTGTTTTCTGTACACAAAAATGAAATTTTTTATTGCTCTTGCACTTATAATTTCTCATTTAATAATTTATCTGTAGATTCCTTTGGTTATCTATTTTTCTCATAGTATATTCTATGAATAATGAGAGTTCTGGCTCTTCCTTTTTTAATTCTTGTAACACTTACTTCCCTTTATCTTATGATTTCTTTCCCAGCATTTTTCTCTGACCTGCCTCTTAAAGCCTTACCTGCAGACTCATATTCAGCCAGTGTCTCAAGGGAACGTCCATGCAGATTTCTGGAGCTTTTTCTCTGAGTAACCGCCTCCTCTCCATACCCTGCCTTGCAAATCCCAGCTACCGTGGCCTCAATGATGTTTGTTTCCCCTTCTCCTGGCTGTGTTGTTTCTGATGAGAAGTCATTCTTGTGATCGTTCTGCTTTCTGTGATGTGGCAGTCCCTCCCCAACCCCCGCCCGCTCTGCCAACCGCTCTGGCTATGTTTATGATTTTCTTTTGGTCTTAGGTTTTCAGCATTTTAACTGAGAGTCAATCCCTTAGACGTCATTGAGCTTCTCAGACTGTGGGCTGATTTTCCTTTTTATCAAATTTAAAAAAAAAATTCAGCAAGTATTTCTTCGAATATTTTGCTGCCTCACTCTCCTTTCCTGTCCTTCTTACACTCCAATCTCAGGTATATTAGATGCATGTTCCTGATGCTTTGGTCTATTTCTTAGTAACATTTTTCCTCCCTGCTTGGTTTTGGAAAATTTATATTGACCTATCTTCAACTTCACTGATACTTTCTTTTTCAGTCTCTAAAGTGCTTTAAACCTATTTATTTTTTAAAAAATTCAGTTGTGTATTTTTCTGTCTAGAATTCTATTTGGTCTTTTTTAGAATTTTATTTTTGTTCTGAACTACTCTATCCCTTTATCCCATATATATATATAATGTATGTATATATAGACTATCTATATATATGGGTAAATTTAAAGACTATGTTTTGTTCTCTTGTCTTAAATACTTAAAAGAAAATTGACTGCTTGAAGCAAAAATAATAGGAAGTATGAATGGTAGAGTGTATAACCTATAGTAAAACATATGAAAATAAAACACTATATATAATATCTATTTGTTAATATCTGTGTATCAATATCTATATGCAATAATAGACATACAATATATATAATATTATTTTTCCTTTCAACTACTAAACATGTATGAAAGACATTTTAAAGTCCTCGCCTATTAATTATAATCCATCAGGCATCTTTCCCCGTTTCTACACTTAGCTTTCTCACGAGTGTTTGAAAATATTGTAAGACTTTATTTCAGACATTGTGCATTAAAGAGCACTAGAGACAGAGATATTTTGTTCCATCTTGTTATTTGGAGTCTTTCTGGTTTTCTTCCCAGAGAGGCCCTCCTGTGTCTGGTGGTTGGTGTGGGGCTGATAACTGGGCATCAGGTAGAGCTGGGTCTGGGTTGCCACTTGACTCAGGCTGATTTAACTTGTGGCTCAGCCAACCCCTAACCTTCAAAGTCATAGCGTGTTTTCTCTTGTCAGTATTAGATCTGGAAGGGGTGTCTTCGCATTCAACCTTGGCTGTGCACACCGAGGCAGCAACGGTCTTCCTCTGTCTGCCAGCCCCTCCTACCTGACTGCTTTCTGGGCAAAACTCTATGAGGGGAGAAAGCTGGAGTCGGGGCTGGGGATGACTGATGGGTCAGTTGATCTTTTCTTGGACCTGAGCTCTTCCAAACCCCACTCCACCCTGCCAGCCCACATGGACATCCAAACCTGGTCTACATTTTCCTCATTCTTTCAAGGTCTCTGGGGCCCCTATCCATGCTCAGAGCAGGCACCTGCCCCAGGTAGGCAGGTATGGAAGGTGACGGGCTCTCTGTGTACCCACGAAGGACTTACCTCTCTGGAAGTCATGTCACCAAGATTTCATCCACTGCTCTTCGTCCAGGTTTTTCTTGGTATCACTCTGGGAGTTAAGGTTTTTCACAACCTTCTATGCCCTAATCAGGAGCAGTAATCACTGATACACCTGATTTCTGGCTAATTGGCATAGTCAAGCTTCCCTTTTCCTTTTGGATCTGTATAATAAATTCTACATTGGGAGGAATTACTCATTTTTGTCTACACTTACAAATTTATTAACATAAAGTTTATTTTTAAAACTGTTGTATTATTATCATTTCTTTCCTCTACTGGATCATTACTTTAGTCTTATTTTTAATGTCTACTTCTTAAAATTGTCCTTTCTTCTTTTCTAAAATATATATTCAAGGCTTAAATTTCCCTCTGAGCACTACTTTAGCTGCATTCCACAAAGTTTGACATGCTAGATCTTAATAACCAAAATATTTTCAATGTCTCCCTTGATTCTACTATGATTTTTTGACTCAGAGATTATTCAGATAGGTAATATTCAAATTCTCAGAAGTTAGGGATTTTCTAGTTACTTTTTAATTGATTCCAAGGACCTCTAAACTCTAAACTGAAGCTAAGAGAGTCTGAGGAATACTTCCAAGGCCATACCTTGTGAAAAATCAGAATAGGATTTGAACATATTTTTCTCAGGTCTAAAGTAAGTAACCAAGGTTATTGTGAGGACTCAAGATTCTATATGTGAAGGACTGGGTATAACACTGGACACATAGTTTCCTTTCCATGGATGCACATAGTCTCCACTTTGCCATTTCATGTTCATGCGTGTGTGATACATGTGGAAGGTATGCCCTCAGGCAGAGGCCGTGAGAGCACATGGAAACCCAGGGAAATTTCCAGAATGAGAATGTAAGTGTGCAAACGTCCCATAGCAGAATTCCTCGGATCTCTGGAAGGGGAGACCAAAGGGTCTCATGGGGGCAGGAGCACTGGGAATTCCTGGATTCCTAAAGCAGCTGCTGCCCTGGGCATGAGTTAGCGGGTGGCTAACCTCCTTGGGGTTGGCCTCAGCCCTTTAGGTACACGCAGGTGATCAGGGCATGAGGCTGAAGTGCTCTGGCCAGAAGACCTGAGGGCAGTGCCCTCGGGACACACAGGTGGAGACTCCCCGCTGCTACTGGGTACTCAGGGAGAGGTCAGGACTGGAGACAGAGCTGGAAATCGCACTCTGGATGTGACGGAGGAAGCTCCTGGCATGGATGGTAATGAGAAGGAGGTAAGGATTGATAGGTTGGAGCATACAACATACTAACATTTGGAAAGAAAAATCTAAGAAGGAGAAAAAGATGATGAGAGAGATGATGACCAGCCAGGCTAGGACAATTCCTTAGGGATCAATAAAGAGAGGCTGGAAAGCAAGGGTCAACAAGGTGGCACCAAGGGTCAATGAGAGGTCCTCCCCCAATCTCCTAGAGCAACATGGAGGCAAACATCAGTGATGCCAGTGGGCAGGTTGGCTTTTGTCAAAGTACACACCCGGCTTTGTCCTTGGGCAGTGGAGATGGCTCAATAGGACCCAAGCTGAGGGAGGTTCCTTTGATGAATCCGGCTCTAAGCCTTTACTTCCCCCACCCCAAGTAGCAGCTGCTAGGAATTTGTCTGTACATGGATGGCGCCCTCCCCACACTGCCAATAATTGATGAGAACCCTAGATTTGGGGAAGGGGCAGGGAGCGAGATTTGTTGTAGGAGATGCTAATCTAGGCAAGAATTTTTCTTATAAGAGAGAAAGGGGAGGAGAAGTAAAGGAGGTAGGTCATATGCTTAATTCCTTCATCTTTTATTATTTATTATATATTTAACATATTGATGCATTTTCATTTTTAAAAGATTCTAGAAATATATGGGGGAAAAGTAGAATGTCTCTTTCAACTCATGCCCTCCCTCTTATGTACCCATCTGGCCAGATGCCATCAAACTAACCCACCTGGTGTGCATCCTCATGTTCTCTCTCCTTCCTCACCTCCTCCCCCATGGATGTGTATATATTGATATATGTATTCTAATATTAGTGGGATCATATTTTACCCTTTCTATAACTTGCTTTTGTTCACTTAACAATATATCTTATTAATTTTGCAAGTCAGTCTTGTAGATGTAGCTCCATTTTTAACTACTTTAAAACTCCATTGATTGGATCTGACATGATTAATTTAACTATTTTGCTCTTGATGATTGTTTAAATTGTTTTCATGATTTGCTACTACAGATAATGCTGTGAAGCATTTCTTTTTACATGCATGATACATGTCTCATGCACATGAGTTGGTTCTTTTTTACATAGATTCCTAAAATGTAAATACTGGATCAGAGACTATGCATCTTCAATTCTGCTTGACTGATAAACTGCCCTGTTAAAAGGCTTTATCAGTGCATGCTTCCCCCAAATTCAAAGACAGTGCATCCTGCCTGACAGTTCTTGTTATGATTTTTTTTATGCTTTTCCCTTAATATAATAAGTGAAAAACAATCTTTAGTTTGTATTTGAGAATAGTTTAATGTGTTTGTTGGCCATTGTGTTTCATGTTCAGCAAACTTACACTTCATATTCTTTGGCTATTTTCTACTGGGTTGTCTTTTTCACGTTGATTTGAATCTTCTCTAAGTTCTGAATATTAATCTTTTGCTGTTTCTATTGAAAATATTTTTGTCATTCTGTCAGCTGCCAATTACCTTTGTATATTTTGTCATTTATTGCAGGGAATTTGTCAGTCTTTTCCCATATGGTTTCTAATTGTTTCATATCACTAAGCTTTCACCTGCCAACAGTCATATAGATATTTTAAGACATTTTTAATCAAATTGAAATGTATTTACATATACTATAAGTTATGATCCATCTACACTTTTTTTAGCAAGTGGAAAGTGAATCATCCCAGCATGATTTATGAGATAGACTCAGAACATACTGACTGGCAATGCCCACTTTTATTATCTATTAATTTAATCTTATGTGCAAATTCCCTGATGTGTCCATTTGTTTCTAGATCATCTATTCTGTTCCATCATGTATTTGTGTTGCATTAATATCATGATGCTCTTATTATTCTAACTTTGTGTCCCATCAAGTAGGGCAAACTCACATCCACAACATGCCCATGGTGTATCTTTTCAAAATGATAATGGCCATTCCCATACACTTACTGTCCATACAAACTGAAGAATCAAGCCATCTGTCTCCATGATAAAACCTATCAGATTTGCTAGAGATGTAGATAGAATGCATGGATTCTTGAGGAGAAATGACATCTTTATGACGTTGAGTCTTGTCATGGGTGGAAGACCCTTGTTAGTTTGCCAAACCACTTTTCCTTTCCTCCTGGATTCGGGGCGGGTGACACGTCTACCCTCCCTCACGTTCGGGTGTCACTGCATGAGTAGATCCAGACAATGGAAACTTGAGCTACCTCCGTCGGCCCAGAGAAACCCACCGCACTGGGCCCCACCATCTCTTCCATCTTCCCCCACCTGTGTGCAGAGCCCATCAAGGGAACCTGGGGCCATAGGATGTCAGAGCTGCAAGATGGAAGGATTCTGGGTCCCTGGATGGCCACATGGATGGCCACATCCTGGAAACCCACACAAAACGATTATTTAAGCAAGAAAAAAAACTTATATTTTGCTAAGCCACTGAGATTTTTGGATTGTTGACTATAGTGTTGTTCTATTCTGATCAATCATCTATGTCCCTTCTTCTATTCAGGCCAATTTTCTTTTTTTTTTTCAGCAGGTTAGTATCATCTGGAATTCTTTTATAAGATTATTTTGGCTGTGAATAGAATGTTTTTACTTCTATCTCATTTTCTATTTGGTTGTTGCTGGTTCTAGAAAAACTATTGATTTTTGTAGGTTGATATATTCAGTCCCAGGTTCCTGAACTCTCATGACTGGTTGGAGCAATTTACCAGTTTATACTTCTGCATTCTTGTAGAAAAGAACATTCTCATACACACAATGTTATATTTCTTATGTTTTTTTTTTTCCATTTTTACACTGGTTAGAACCTTTGGCACAATATTAAACAGTGATGTATAGTGAGCATCCTTGCTGAACGGACTTTTAGAAAATATCACTAACGTTTCACTATTAAGTATGATGCTTGCTTCAGTTTTCTGGTAAATACATTTTATCAAGATAAGAGTGTTTCATTACTGTCTTTGTTTTCTAAGTGGTTTTTATCAGGAATGAGTATTGACTTTTATCAAACACTTCTTCAGTATCTAATGAAATCATTAAAGTTTCTCCTTTATTATCTTAGTGTAAGAACAACTTTGATAGGTTTTTCTAAACACTGTTATATTCCTGTGATTAACTTATTGTGGTTGTAATGCGTTATTTTAATACCTTGTTGATCTTGATATTAAATACGATTTAGGATTTATTTATCTGTTTAAAGTGGACATGAATATATATTTTTCTTCCTGTGCCTACTTGTCTAATTGTGGTGTCTTACTTATAGCAACTATTTGAATGGAATAAGTATCTATCCCTCTTTTCCCATTCTCAGAATTTATAAATCTTGTGATTTAATAAATGTGTATGGGCATTTGATGTAAATGTATATATCTTTCCTTTTAGCTACTACTGTTTATAGATTTTATTTATATATATGTGTGTGTGATATAGTTATAGAATCCATTTCTTAAATATTTACTTCTTATCAAAGTTATGTAATATGTGGTTTTAAAAGCTGTAAAATTCTACAACTCTCTTATGCCATCATAGCAGCCCCCTGCACCCCTACTTTCTCTGCCTGCTCCCCAGAGGTAATTACTTAATCTATTTTAGCTGTTTCTTTTAAGATTTCATATGTCTAAGTAATGCATTTTTACTGCCATTTTTGATTCATCATTATTAGATATTAACTACTCTCTTCCTATCAAAGAAGTTGGGGATTTATTTTCTTATGATCTCCCTAAAACCTACATACACACTTTCCCCCCAACCAAACTCTATTGCCTGCATATAATAACTCCAGGATAGGTTTATGCTCAATATTTACATAATTTTGAGTATGTAAACATTTTTATATGTGAGCCATGTATAAAGTTATTTACTGTTTTATAATATTTTTCACTTGTTCTTAAGTTAATAATGATGGCCTTCCTCATTTCTAAAATAATTAGTCCCAAACTCACCCCCAGATCTGTATAACCCTCTCCACACATTCGAGTCAAGGAAGGGTTTCTCTATGGAATTATTACACACACACACATGTGCACACTCATGCACAAATGCATATGTCATAATATAACCACCTAATAAATTGTCACAAGTAGACAGACCCATGTACCCACACCTCAGGGCAAAAAATAGAACATTACCATTATCCAAAAAAATCTCTTGTGACTTCTTCCCACGATTAAACCCCCTCCCTAAACTTAAACCATTAGCTTGGATTCTGACACTACAGATGCTTTTGCCATTTCTAACACACACATGCACTCACACACAAGCATGTTTATGCACATGTGTGCCTGTGTCTGTATTCTTTCACTCAAAATAATGTTGTTGAGAGCCATCCATGTTGTTCCATGTCACTGCAGCTTGTTATTTCATAATTGCTCTCATATATGACTGCAGAAGTTTGCCATGATGTATTAAACCACTTTACTGTGATGGGCATTCAAGATATTTCCAATTGTTGACACAAAAAACAATGGGATATATTATGCATGCCCACTGGTGATTCTGATGTTCATTCAAAAATTATCTCTGATAAATAATGTAAGTTTTAGTGATTTATCACTCACATGTAGATCTAAGACATATCTGGAATTGCTTTTTGTATATGATGTTAGGTAGGAAATCAAAATATATATTTTTTCCATATAGGTATCCAATGACTCAGAACTACTCTTTAAAAAAATATTCTGTCCAAACTCCGCAAGAGGGTATTTTTGTCACAAATCAAGGCACCCATAACATATCTAGGGCCCAGGTTAAAAGTACAAATGAAGGCTCTCAAAGCATAGTTGTAAATATTTAAATGTTGTAAGTCAAGCAAACAAATTATTACATAAAATATATTATATCACCCTATATTGACACATGCACACTTTTCTTTCTTCATATTTCTATTTAATAAAATAGATTTCCACTTAAGCATTAGTTTAGACTTATAAATTCTACTACATATTATTTGTATTAGCATTTAGTTCAAAACATTTTCCAATGTTCATATTAATTATTTTGACCAGAGTTATTTTAAAGTGTATTGTTTAATTTCCACATGTATAAAGATTTCCCAGTTATCTTTTTGTTATTAATTTATCATTTCAGCACTTTGATATGATAATTTTTCCATTGTCTTATGGCTTCCATTTTCTCTTAAGAAATTAGCTGTTAGTTTTCATTGTTTCTTTGAAGGAATTCTCATTATTTTTTTGTTTGCTTGTTTTTTAATTTTATTTTTGTGACTTCTAAGCCTTTCTTTTTGTCTTTGGTTTCCAGAATTTTTTGATATTGTGATTAACTGTGACTTTATTTTTATTTATTCTGCCTAGATTTTACATTTGGTATGAAAATATTTATACTCATGTTTGGAAAATCTTTATCCTTATTGTTTTCAATATTGATCCCTTACAATATTATTTTCCTCTCCTCTTGGAACTTCAGTTACACGTATGTCAAACTTTTACACCATATCCCCTCTGTCTTTTATTGCTTTTAAGTATTGTTTAAATACTTTTATGGCTAAGTGCATGCCTGAGTATTTTCTTCTGATCTGTCTTCCAGTTTTCTAATTTTCTTTTTAGCTGTGTCTAATTTTGAATTAAAATCCTTCCCTTAAATTATTAATTCTCTTTGCTTTTTAAAAACAATTCTATATTTTCCATTTGTTTTACTTTATTAGTCACCAATTTACCACATAAATTATTAATCTTGTCTTTTATTTCTTTGGGTATAGCAAATATATTTATTTGAAAGTTTACATGATAATTCATTATCTAAATCCCCTATGAAAATGTTCTTTTTACCTTTTGTTTCTTTTGGTTTGGGGTCATGTTGTCTTTTAGTAAATGCTGGGCACTGAATGTGAAAAATTGTAGAGATTATTTAATGTTCCGGACAGTATTGTCTTCCTCCAGAGAGGAATTCTATTTGCTTCTGGCCAGCAGCTAGGCTGGAAACACTAGTAATCTCAGAGCCTTATCAATGCATGGATTTAGAGAGTTTGATCCTGGTCTCCTACATTTTAGGGCCCTCTCTTTCCAGTGAACTCCTACTTCTAAGGTATATTCCTTTCGGGCACTAACCCAAAGTTAAGGGGAGCATTTCCAAACTCCTGTCTTAGGCAGGACTCCTCAGGAAATGGGTTCTGAGATACAGGTGTGTGTGCAGTTTTATTGGGAGAGTTCTTGGGAAAGATTCTGAGACAGCAGGGAAGCTGGGTCAGGTAAAGGGAGAAGCTGAACTGGGATGCAGTTACAGCAGAAGCCTCGGCTGATCCCACAGGGGGATCTGCAGCTACAGTGCCCTTCGTAGTTGTCCTCTATTTAGGCAAAGGATCCAAGTCTTTATCTTTCATCAACCAGGCAATGGATCTGTACTGTGCCAGTGAGGACCTGTAGCCCTGGACAAAGCAGGTCCCTTCAGCTAAGAGCACTTCATCTGTGCCCTGTCAGCAGCCAACACTCCTGGAAGCTGGGGAGTGAGTCAGAGGTTGAAAAGCTTCATCTACAAAAGGCCAGAGAGTCAATATTTAAGCCTGTGCAGCCCATGTGGGATGTCTCACAACTACTCATCTTTGTTGCTGTGGTATGAAGGCAGCCACAGGCTCTACGTAACCAATGGGCTTAGCTCTGTTCCAGTAAAACTTTATCTACAAGAACAGGCAGTGAGTTGTATTTGGCTCATGGGCCATCATTTGCTGACCCTGGCCTTGGTCACAGAAGGAGGCTTAGTTGCCCATAACATCATCCTTTTCACCCCCTGTTCTGAGCAGGCTCTGGGCGCTGATATCTGGATTCTGTCCCCCTGTTCCAGCTGTCAGCTTAAAGCTCCCATCTGCCTCCCAGCCTCTCACTTACTTTTTCCAGATTTGGCAAATGCCTCTGGAGTGGTGCTACCCAATACAGTAGCCACTAGTCACATCTAGGTATTTAGATTTAAGTTAACTAAAATTAAACAAACTCTAAAATTCAGTTTCTTGGCCACAGTAGCCATGCTTCAAGTATTCAATGGCCACCTGTGGCTCATGGCTACCATATTGGACAAAGGAAATGTAGAACCTCTTCATCATCAGGAAAGTTCTGCTGGACAGTGCTGGTCTAGAGAAAATGCCTCATGTGCCAGGATCACCTCCATGAGTTTCTCCTTCTCCCACACCTTGGCTGCATCATACTTCTCTCCCTTGATACGTCTCTGATACCTTCAAGCTTATTTTTTTAATATTTTGTTCTGCTTTCTTAGTTGTTTTCAACAAGAACGCTGGTCCTCGTTTTTTGGTCCATCATAACCAGAACCAAGACTCTATACTATTTTCTAGGGTTCTTTTCATTTTTGATGTAGTCTGCTCTTTGTGTTACCCATTTGAGCATATTAAATACTCTTATTCCAAATTCTATTTGCAGTCACCCTGTTTATTTATTTTCTTGTGTGGATTTCTGAACTGGTCTTTATTTTTCATCCTCAGTGGCAGTTATATATTGTCCAGGGTTTCACATGTACTTGTCTTGCTTGTCTTGGGGCCCTATTAGTTCCACTGTCCTGGGATAAGTGTGTATGTGTGTTCTGTGTGTGTGTATCCTGTGTGTGTGTGTATACATGAGCACACTAGGGGTTTCTGTATCGCCTTTAGCAGAAAATCTATGTCCTGTACCCACTAAAAGTACAGGCTCAAGTTTTGTTTTATCAAAGATGCTTTGCTTCTATTGATGGCCTGGGGAAGTTGGCTCACTTCTAAGTTGAAAGACTTGGGCCATCAAGTGTAAATTTTACAGTCCCTTTTTAACGAAGGTTGTAGTTCATTATACAGGAAGCTAATCCCCCCATGGGGCCTTCAACTTCAGACCCTGATGAGTATGTCAGTACCAAGTGGTTGGCCATGAATCATTTTAATTTTTGGCTAGAAAGTATATCTATATTTCAAGCATGTAGTGAATTCTCCTTCTTATCTGCAGTCTGACCTATATTTTCTACATTCAATATGTGTTTAATCCAAAATTTCTGTGTTTGAAGTAGAATCAGAGGATTCTCTACATCTGTTCAGTCTTCTATCTTGAGTAGAAATCCCATATATTTATTTTTCAAACATTATCACTTTCCATTCTCACATTGGCCCTAAAGTTGGTAACATAATCATTATTTTCTGAGGAAGGAAAAAGGCTTAGAGCAGTTATTAGCTGTGTGACTTTGAAGAGCTACCTGATATGGGATTCTATTTCCAAAGCCTATCATCTTCCTGACATGCTGTTCTAGCACCCATCAAAAGCTCTCTGCTTCTAAGCCCTGGGAGGCCAGGAGGATAGGCATTTACCACCACTGACAACAGTCCCACCAGGAGCTACTGGAAAGCCACAAGTTCAGAAAGAGTATCTCTGACAGGGAGCTTTCATCTGGCTTGGCACATGAAATGAAGTCAGTAAATATTTGGGGAACGAGTGCTCAGTTTCCATTAAGAATATGCTAGGCAGTAGAGGCAAGATGATGTGGAGTTGTCAGTGCAGACAACCTTTTATCCTGGCTTCCTCTGAAGACCTAATAATGCTGCTGTTTGCCCTCCTGTGAGTGATTTTGGGTGATGGACTCAGAGAGGGGCTCTGGGCTTCTTGAGCAGTGGAAAGATATGAGCAGTGGGCAGTGAAGAGCATTTGTTTTTGGAGAGCAGCTAGTGTGCTTTGAGCACAGTGTCTGGAATTCACTGAGCATCTGATAAATAGTCATTGAATGGATGGATGAACAGATATATGGATGGATGGATAGATGGATGGATGGATGAATGGATAGATGGATGAACACATAGATGGATGGATGGATGAACGGATGAAGGATTAGTATACAAAATCAATTACATGAAGCTAAAATGAGGGACACCTGCTATAGCAGCATTTTACGTGGGGATAGGTAAATCTGCTATTTACTGGGCACATGTTGTAATAGATATTTTTGAATTTTCCATTTGATCTGGTTTCGATAAGAGATCTGTAGGATACTATTTCCCAGTTTCCAGGTGAGATGAATAATCTCACACACAACCAATCCTGAAACTTGGAGTTTTCAGATTCTGATATCTGCACAGAACATGAGATTTCAGTCTGATCGTAAGTTCTCTGTTCTACTTTTGAGACTGTGTCTAGGAGTTGAGTGGAAGGATGGCTTACAGACCCTGAGATGGGCAGGGACAGTAGCGGGGGTGGGGCATCAGGCAACAAGGAAGGGCATTTCCTTTCCGTGCTGGGCTGGCTGGACCCAAGTGAGGGTGCCATGTTGGTTCAAGGCACAATGTCACATAAAAGTCAGTGGATGATCACTGGGGTGGATCATACAGTCTGAAAACCAGGTAAGTGATACAACAGGACAGAGGGAGATTTTAGCCTAGAGAAGAGGCATGTTCTTCCCATGCCTGGGGGCTGTTACAGGGCAGAGGGACCGATCTTCTGCAGGGTGATATATTACTTCAGAAGCCTAGTTTCATGACATTTCCATCCACTTCCTCCATGGGAACCAATGGTGTTGACTTGTGCTTGTATCACCATTTGTTCTCACCTGGGAGAAGGCAAGGTGGAGAGATGGTTTCTAAAGACCTTTGAAAAACCATTATCTCGAATCAGGAACAAGGGCCGGTTTATTCTGTTCTCTCTTCTTTCTTCCTGAAATATCAACAGTTATAGCTCATCTGGCTTGATCTCTTCTGGGCCAGGCCAGTAGGGAGCCCGTGGGCTTGGCAGGGATCAGCAGTAATTGCCTTGCTTGAGCAGATAAGAATGACACACAAATTACTCCCTGCAACCCAGAATAACAGATGACAAGGAAACATTCTTACAGCAGCATTTCCCGGGAAGTTTCGAACAATCATCAGGGTCTTCAATCGCCTGAGTGGTCCCCACGCAGCAGCAGCAGGCCTTGGTCTGGGGTCTCGGGGGCTGATTCCAGCATCTGCTCTTGTCGGCTCATTCATGGGAGCTCCTAAGATGTCAGCTCAGGGAAGTCGGCTCTGCTCAGTAGAAATTCATGTCCCTCCAAACCATTTTGGAAGTTCCGTGACCACAACCATCCCCAGATGGGAACAGTGAGCCATACGGCTCCTGCTGCTAGAAGTTGCAAAGTGGACTTGTGTCCGTGGCCTGGCCTGGGGCCTCGCCTGGGAAGATGCTGGCTGGTTAATGACAGGTGAGTCTGAATCTGATAGAGAAAGCCTCACAACAGAAATCTGGACGTGGAGAGGAAATACCTGGATTCCCTGACTGGGGCAGACCTAGGCTCGGCTGGGGCCTTATGCCCTCACAGCCCTGCCGACTAAAGGCAAACCAGTCTTCTCAAGCCAGAGGGGCCTCTTTTGAATGGGGTCATAAACTCTGATGCAGGGACATATCAGGAAAAATTGTGATAAAGGGATGATGGAAGTGATGTGCTTCACATCGTGCCTGGTGGAGGTGAAGCCCTAAGCCTTCCTGCTTGTGGGTGAGGTTTGCTCCCTGTGATGACTACCTAAACCAGCCAGAGCTATTCTCATAGACCATGCACCCCTACATGACTCCCCATCCATCCCTAGGCACGGCAGCCTGGCCGTATGTAATTCTTACGTAGGACCTGCACGGACCAAGGCAATGGGCTGTTGATCTCAAAGAGAAGTGGCCTCCTAGTGTCCTGGGTTGTCCCCCTCTGGGCCTCTCCTGCTCTGTCTGTAGACAGAGCTGCCCTCTCTGCTCTGGGTTTTTCTGCTCCCCATCATTTTAGCTTGAGAATGCATCAACATGCCGGGCCCCTGATCCTGCCTGACGCGCCTGCAGCAGCTCCACATCATCTGACTTCAGCCCAGAGACTCTTACTCAACCTTCTTAAAGAGATCTCAGCTTGGTTCAGCTCTCCTGGTTCACTTCTGGGCATGTAGCAGGACCTCAGTAAATATTTGCTAAATGTAATTCAACTGAAGGGAAAAGCCAAGAGAAAAGTGTGTTTGATGTTTGTTCGTGACCCAGCTTCTCCATAAGTGGCACGTTGAACCCAACATTAGCACGTGCGTTCAGGAGTTGGAAGGGCCTCCGTAATGGCAGAAAATCTGTAAAGACAGCAGGAGGTGATTACGTGCAGTTTCACAAGTGCTGAGAAGCCAAACCAAGTGGGAAACCAGCAGTCGAGAGCAGACCCTATAGTTCTCGGCCACACAGACCTAGGTCCCTCCTCTCTGCCTGGGCTCCTGAGTATTGAACTGAAAGTTTAAGTCCTGTGAAGATTACAAACAGAGAGTCCCTGGGAGAATCCACAGAGTGTTCTGAGCCAGCTGCAGGTCTGGATAGATCTGGCGCTCGTGCAGGGATAAAGGAATGGGGGAGGGGAAGTGAACATATTATTCAGCATTGATGAACACTATGCAACAGATAAGTGAAGCCTATTTTTATTCTACAAATACTTACTTCTCGATAAGCCATATTGTTGAACCTCTTCTTCTGGATCAAACTCAAGAATAGACTTGTATGTGCTGGCTCCTTCCTGGGCAAAGCCTGGTAAGAATTTTCCTATTTTCCCTGCCTCTCTCCCTCTCTCCACCTTCCACTGTGGGTGCTCAGGTAGGCAATTTTGCATCAATAGGTTAAATGAATACTGTTTTCATTTTGCTCCCTGCTTATTTCTACTTCTCAGATTTTCACACCCGCGATGCCCCTTCCGTGAGGCCTGGGAATGTGCTGATCCCTTTGCTGGAACCCTCCTCCTTAGCTGGTACAGGGATCGATCCCTTGTATGACTAAGACTCAGCTTACATCTCCTCCGCAAAATCTGCCCTGACTGTGCATGGAAGGCAGTGCCCCCATCACGAGGGACCCACTCCCCCAACTGTACTTTGCTCCTGGTGCTGAATCCCTTCTACACCAATCTTAACCCAATCTCACAGTGACCGCGCTTTGCTTCTCTCTTAGGACGGGAGCCCCGGGACAGCAGGGGCCTTGCTTCTCTTTTTCTGCTGTGTCCCCACACCCAGGGGAGGCCAATCTCTGTTGGCCAATGGCATATATGAGTTTATCGAGGTGCCAGCCCTAAACTGTAAGTAGCCACTGCCCTTGACCTCCCAAGACAGTGAGGAAAGCTCACTTCTATCAAATAAGATAAAGTGACCACAGTCAGATGATATTCTGAGATGAATTGAGAAAAATGCCAATTCATAGACTGCATATCGATCAGGGTTTAACAAGAACAGAAAGTAAAGATAACGATAATGAAGGAAGATTGGGGAACGCTTCCCAGAATGAAGAGTAAAAGGGCAACATTGAGAAAGAGCTCTGAAAACACGAACGACGCAGAGGACAAATAGTTTGATTCCAGCTACAGAGCACAGAGGTGTTGGGGAAGCAGCACGTCAGATGCAACAGAAACCATGTCCATGTAACTCACAGAAGGAAACCTCCTTGAACCCAGCAAGTCAGGAGGGATCTCACCGAGCAGACACTACAAACATGTGGATGTATCTTTAAGAAATGATTCCATTTCAGGAACCTGTAAAAAATAAATATACTGTGAATTCAACTCAACACATTAATAAAAGGGAAACAGAAATGTAAGTGTAAACAAAGATACACCCAGGTCAGAGCAACACTAAATAGATAACAGCAAAATGACAACACTGAAATGAAACAAATCTATAGAATGATTTTCTTTTTTAAAAAAAAACAACGCTGCAGACTAATTCAGAAAAAGAAGAATAAAAAGTCAAAGAAAGAGGCGGTGGCAATAGATGAAGGGAAAATAAAAGGGATTGTGAGATACATTTTTCTAGAATCTGTGCAATATAGTTTTAAAATGAGAGTTTATTAGGGCATTATAAACAGACTGCATCAGAAAGAGGTAAAGTGTCTGGGCCGCTCATCAGACAGCATCTTTCTGAACCTTCGCTCCCAACCAGCGTGACCTGCAGCCCCTCCCCCACAGAGCAGCCAGCGTTGCCCTTTCAGCTTGGGTCATGCCCACCCTTGGTGTGATCCCTCAGTGGCTACTGCCTCACTCAGAATCAAGTCCCCCCTCGTCACTGCAGCCAGGAGCTCCCAGAGCCTCCCTCACCACCCTCTCTCTCACCCCATCCCCCTTCCACCTTCCCCAGATCAGTCATCTGCAGTTGCCGGGCCTCTTTGTTCTGTGCCCACCTGCCCCAGGGCCTTTGCACATGCCAGGCCCTGACCAGGAGAATACCCCAGACCTTCTCCCCTGTTTGCTTGGAGTGTGATAAACTATCACCTTCCCAGTGAATCCAAAATGGCACCCCCATCACTGACCCTGTGTCTGCATTATTTTCTTTTCATCATCTAATAGGTATTATGATTACTTTTTCACTTTTAAATCAGTATCTCCCTCCCTTCCTCTTTCCCTCCCTCCCCTTTCTCTCTTTCTGTCTCTCTGTCTCTGTCTCTGTCTCTGTCTCTGTTTCTCTCTCTCTCTCATACACACACACCACACACAGTTGGTGCAAGTATTTCAACATATAGATTTAAGGAAGCGATTCCATCCCGCCGGGAGTCCACGTGGTGGGTCTTACTTCAGCACCAGAACAGGAAGGCGAAATCGCCCTCTCCCTGGACTAGAGCAGGAGGGCACCCCCAGCCCCTCCCTGCCAGGCTCCTCTGTTTCAAAATCACCGTCCGTGGCCTCAGATGGCTGTGTGTGCACGCATTTTATTACAAGGAGCCTCCACTCAACCTCACTGTGGCCCCGGGACAGAGCGGGAAGCAAGGACAGGCCACCAAGCTCACGTTCGTCCATACGTTCCTTCATGCTCCTTTAGTCTGTGGTCTCTGAGTGCCTAGGACTTGATGGGCTCTCTCCTAGGGCATGGGGCTGAGCAGTGAGCGAGGGGACAAAACAGACCAGGTCCCTGACAGTTCCCAGCAGAACCAACATTCGAAGGGGCCAGTAAGTCATGAACAGGGGACCTCTGAATTTGAGAGATGCTGTGAAGCAAGGGGGCAGGGGGATGCTTTGAGCACCCGGGGAGCGCTGTCCTGACTGGGAGGGAGGTCAGGAGAGAGCTGGTGATGGGAGCTGAGAGTGAAGGAGAGGACCCAGCCTGGGGAGATGGTTCTTAGGGCGCTGGGTGGCCAGGGCAGGGGACGAACCACTGCAGACAGAGGGACCTTCAATAAGAGCAAAGGTCCAGAGACAGGAAAAAGCACGCTGAATAGAGGAGCAGAGTGGACACTGAGTACACGGGGCTGGGGAGAGGGGATGCCTTACGGATTCTGGTCTGTCTGCCTCCTGATTTCTGCTTTATGATGCTGCTGTCGCTGCAGCTGATTCTGCTGGCATCGGGTTGCATGTGCACATAGAGGGCAGAGCCAGGCCTTGAAACTCCCAGAATCCAAAAACAGCATGAGAAATTCAAGAACAGGCCGATGGCAGAAAGGCAATCACTCAGAATCAAGTGCGTTGGCACTACTGAGGGAGATGGATGTGGATAAACACAGGACTCAGGCTTGGGAGTCAGGCTTGGGCAAGCTGCTGACCCTCTCCCAGCCAGACCTGGTCTGTCCTGCAGCTGGAGGAGCACCTCCCCTGCCCCCTTTGCAGGAGAGGAGCAGGATGGATGTGGGAGCCCAGATGTTCCAGAGGAAATTTCATGTAAGATGCCAGATGTTATTTCAGCCATTGCCGTGGGGCGAAGCCGGTTCATGGGCAGAAAAATCTCATCCTCCCACTTGTAGGTAGGCAGATAGATACCCGAGTTGATTAAAGGAAGCTTCGAGAAGGTCTCCCCCACCCCCATCGTTGAGACCTGGCTTCCAGCCCAAGCGCCAGGCCCTGCCATTAACCTTCAGGGCCCCTCAATTAGCAGCAGTGAGGGGGGCCTTGGCAGGTGTCAAGAATTTGCAGGGATGGGCCCCGTACATCGCCCCAGGCTGCCTTAAAAGGGTCTAAGTGTTCTGTTGGAGGGAAGCCCAGGAGACATCGATCAGCTGCAGGTGGGGCGCCCCTGCCAGAGGCTGCTTCCCCAGACCCCATCCTCTGTCCAGAGAAGGTTTTCAGTGGGGCCGAGACCCCCGTCACCCCCTGCTGCCTCTTCCATGCATCCTTCCTTCTACGTGGATGGAGCCCGTGCAGCCGAATGACAGCACAACTCTGGGCATAAAAGGAAGAGCTTTGTGGACTTCAATAATGACAGTTTTGTTTAATCAGCAAACTCGGAATCGGGTGGTTACCAGAAAAGGAGATCAGCCCCTCACCTGCTGCTGCGTGGCCCTGAGCCACAGCTTCCCCAGACGTAATGAAGGTGCTGACACCCCCCATCCCAGATCTGCCTCTAAAGAGTCACGTGGCCTTTAGCAACGTGCGAGCTACCCTGGGACTCAGTTTCCACATCTGACACTGCGAATAACAAAAGCGGCATCAGAAGGGCATTTTGAGGGTCACACGAAATGATCTGGGAGTGTTGTACTCTGGTAGGCTTGTGCCAAAGTCCCTGACCCCAGGGTGAATTTAGAAAGAGCCCAGAGGTAAGTCACAGGTTTGCAGTCCAACAGGAAAGGCCGCGAGTGGGAGCTTGGGGTGGATTTTCCCTGAGATGCTTCAAGGCAGTGACCCTTCGGATCTTAGCTCCTGCCCCATCGCACTCTCTTCCCTCAAGCGGGACCCTCTCTGCACTGGCCCCATTTCTCAGGAAGTTGGGGGTTGGGAAGGCCCTGGTCCAGGAGGACATGGGATCCCAGGTCTATGGTGGATGTACTCCCCTAGGGCTCCTGTCAGTAGGACTTGACTTTGGGGGGGCTCCAAACCCAGGATAGTGGGTTCTAGCCCCCATGCCCTTACCTCTTCCTCCCTCTCCACAGAGTTTCATAAATTCCCCTCATTAAAAGTCTATCTTGGTTTCTAAAAGTCATTCTCCAATAACAGGAACAAGGCTCCTCGGAGAAACGGCTGATTTGAGGGCTGAGCAGGAAATACATACAGTGAGCCTGGAGCGCCTTGTAATCCCTCCAAAACAAGACGTGCTCGCGTCACCCCTGAGCTGAGGGTCCGTCAACTGAAAGAGTTCCTGAAGGTCGAAGCTGGGACATTTTGGCCAACAAAATAAAGTGGAATTGCGTTATAAGCCAGAGAATGAAATAAGTGCCATGAGTTCATATGATGTAGGTAAATGATTGAATACATAAATAAACAGGGGAGAGAAGACAATCTCTCGTACAGAAGACTTCCAAATTATTTACGTGGGCACTCCACCCTCAAGAGGTGGAGCCTAAGTGCCCCCCTTTAATCTGGGTCCAGCATTGTGACTTCCTTACTAAGAGGATGGAACAGAAAGGGTGAGAGAAGAGGGATCCTACACTGGGGAAGCCTGACAAGCACACCTCAGCCAGGTGACCACAGAGATCAGTCATGTTGATGGCATGAGCCCTGATGTGTTGGGATGGGGGCACTTCACCTCTGGGGTCTTCTTCCCCAAACCCAGGACCCCAGTCTAACCAAGAAAAACATCAGACAAACCATTTGAGGTGCGTCCTACAACATACTTGCCCAGCACTCCTCAAAACTGCCAAAATCATCAAAAACAAGGAATGTCCAAGAAATCCCACAGCCCAGAGGAGCCTAAGGACACAGGACAACTAGATTTTATACGGGGTCCTGGAACAAGGGACAAAAGCCAGTAGATTAAACACAACAACAAACAAACAAGTCAAAAAGAAAAAAAAAAAACCTAGAGAAATCTAAATAAATGATGAAATGTAGGTAATAATAGCACACCTATATTGGTTCTTTAATTATGACAAATGTACCATACTCATACAAGATGCTAATAGCAGGAAATCTAGGCATGGAGCCTATGGGGATTTTCTATGCTATCTTTGCCATTTTTCTGTAAATCTATAACTGTGCTAAAAATAGTTTTTGTTTTTTTTTTTAATCACCCTATAGTTAGATGTGCTCATCCATTCAAAACACACCGGAGGCTGGGCTATGGGGCCGGGATCTTTCTACTGTGAAAACCTGACAATCTGTGCTGTCCCCCTCTGCACACGCTTGCTGAGGATCCCCTTGCTGCCAGTGACATGGAGGGAGGCCCCCGTGGCCAGCACCCCCTGGAGTATGCACTCCAAACAGTCCCTTCCCTCATTGTCCTTGAGGGAAATATCTGCCCAGGAGATAGTGACCTACAAATGAACACGTTGTATTGCCCGGAAGATCCAGCTGCCACTAGAGGCCTATGGTGAGCTCAGCTGGATCCCATGGATCCCTCTTTCTGCCAAGGCAAGGAAAACCTCAAATTAAAGCAGCCCAGACCGCCTCCTGTGCTCCGTGCCATGCCCACTCCCCCACCCACACACAAGTCTCAAACCTTCCCTGTTGGCCCCAAAGCCTAGATCAAACAGGACGTTGGTAAACCTTTCCAGCCAGAAAGCCCAACTGTGTCTCCAAGGAGGCTTTTAAGGTCTCAGATTCTGGATCAACTCTGCCTGCCCAGAAATTTTAGGCGCAAAAGGGGCACACGGTTTGCTGTGCATGGATATGAGCAGAGGGGGGAGAACCAGAGAGAGGTCACCTTAGATCCTGTCCTCAGGAAAGTCAAACTCACCTTCGCAGAAAGAGCCTGGCAGCTACAGGGCTTCAGGCTGAGGATGGAGGGATGGACATCTGGACTGGAGGCCATGGGCACTTCTCCCGGGAGCTTGACACGAGTGCCCCAGCCGCTAAGAGGGGAAGTGGACAACACAGCAGGGCCTGCCCGAGGGACGGGCAGATTTCTAAGCCGCTCCTCGTAAGTAAGAACCTGGTTCAGGCAACACACCCCCAGCAAGAGAGAGAAGGGGAGAGAAGGGAGGCCGCGAGGCCTAGGGGCTGGTGAAGCTGGCCACGCCCCCTGCACCTGCCGCGGGGGCTCTGCCCAGAGCAGCCCCAAGGAGCAGTGGGAGACGACCCCACTTTCAATCACATTTAAAGTTTTGATTATCACACCAGACCGAGCATACTAATAATCAACTTCCGTAGCTTTTACTACCTGAGATGACAAGGAATTCCACGGTGCTTCTGGCATTTTCATACAGGGCAGGGGAATAAAGGACCCTGCAGACTGAACTTAAAGGTCAGAGAGAAAAGAAAGGAATCCTGCTGAATCACAGCAACCTTCGATGAACCACCCACATGACGGTTACATGAGACATGCGTGCACATGCTGTACATGTATGTGCAGGCATGTTATCAAAAAACCTTGAAATCACAGTGTACACAATGCTTTGTGATATTATAATATAGTGTGATTTTTTAAAATTTATTTATTTATTTATTTTTGGCTGTGTTGAGTCTTTGTTGCTGCGTGTGGGCTTTCTCTAGTTGCGGCGAGAGGGGGCTACTCTTCATTGTGGTGTGCGGACTTCTCATTGCGGTGGCTTCTCTTGTTGCAGAGCACAGGCTCTAGGTGCACGGGCTGCAGCAGTTGCAGCACTCGGGCTCAGTAGTTGTGGCGCACGGGCTTAGTTGCTCCACAGCATGTGGGATCTTCCCGGACCAGGGCTCGAACCCGTATCTCCTGCATTGGCAGGTGGATTCTTAACCACTGTGCCACCAGGGAAACCCCAGTGTAATGTTTGTAACCAAACTTCTGCTGATGGACCTCTAAGCTGTTTTCCTGTTTCTAATAAACAGGGATGCTGCTGGGATGAGGCTTTCACAGCCTTCTCTTCATGTGCCGCCAGGAGCCACAGCTCCTCAAACGGATGCCCTACCCTCCACCAGCAGGTGCTCCAGCTGGGGGCTCACGACCTTCTCCCCCTCCAGCATGGGCCTGGGTCTTGTTTGGCCTGCATGTGTCCTGGGAAGGGGGGCCTCGCCCTCCATCCTGGCAGCACTTTACCTCCTCCAGGCCCACAGTCTTCCTGGCACTGACAGCTGCAGCCTGAAAGCCCTCGGCTCCCAGCACTCTCTGGGTTTTCCGAATGTGTCTTGTGTGTTCCCAGGGGAAATAAGGCACGGAGTGGTGCGGATCCTGTCATGAGCTCCTAATTGACACTGTTCCATAAGGAAATGACAACGTTCTGCGTTCTGATGTCCCCAGGAAATGCTTCCCCTGAGAGCTCAGCAATGTCTGTGTGGCCCCTGGACAGACATCAGATGAACAGGCAGCAGTAATGACCCTCCCTCGGCACTGGGCAATTACACACAATATTGGCCTCTTTATTACGTCTGCACTCATCACATCGTGACTGAAACTATAAACCAACAACTTTCTTAAATCCTCAGAGAACGAACCTCCACAAACTCATACAGCAGCCTATTTGGTCCCATAGATCGAGTGCATTTCATGCATTAGACATCATCCCAGGCCCGGGAGAAACAGTCGTGAATAAAAGACCTTGGTATACAATTAGGTGACCAACAGGCCAAAGAGATAAGTGCCTCCAGATACAAAATTGTAAGCCAGGAGAAACCAGGTGAGTGTGCTTAGAAAGCAAAGAAGAGTGGGGACACAGTTTAGAGGGCAATACCGGGGTCAAGGACTTTCTCTGTAATGGGATGTCCTTCAGGCTGAGACCTGGAGGATGAATATAGTTTAGTCAGGGCACTAAGTGGGTGGGGTGAACCACAGCCATTGGAGAAAACTCCAGGGAAAGAAGGTGCTTGTGGTTTGTAGGCACAAAAAGAAGACCAAGGGGCAGGGCGGTGCATGGAGAAGCAGAGGCTGAGGGGCCGGAATGGTGGGTTGAATCGTGTCCCCCTAAATATTCTGAAGTTGTGAACCCAGTACCTGTGAGTATGACCTCACTGGGAAATAGGGTCTTTGCAGATGATCAAGTTAAGATGAGGTCTTTAGGGGGAACCCCAATCCAATAGGACTGGTATTCTTATAAGTAGAGGGAAATCTGGACACTGAGACATTTGCACAGAAGGAAGAAGGTGTGAAGACATAGGAAGAAGACGGCCACCTACAAGCCAAAAGCCAGGCCTGGAACAGATCCTGCCCCCAGAGCCCTCAGAAGGAACTATCCTTGTTCTCAGACTTCCAGCCTCAGACTGAGACAATAAATGTCTGTTTTTTAATGTCTTTTCTCTTATTTGTAGGAAAGCTTTAGCCTCCTAGGCTTTCCCCAAGTTTTCAAAGAGCAAATTTAATCAGAGAAGTGAGAAAATGCAGAAACAAAGGAAAACAGTCAAACAGGACAAAATAATAATAGTTTAGCCATAAAACAAAGTCAAGGACATTTAGTTCCTCCTCAAGGGGCTACAGATAATACCCTGAGCCATATCCTTGAGCTGTTTTTGCAGATATGGAAACCCTCACCAGGTGGAAGAAGTTAACTGCATGCTGACCATCAGCACATAGACCCCAGAATGGCTGGAACCAGGAGGCTGATGATTGAGATTCCTGAAACATCACCCTGTTACCTCACCACCCAACAATCACAGAATTGTGCACAAGCTGATAACACACCCTGTGACCCTCTCCCTCACACTGTCTTTAAAAATCCTTCCCTGAAATTCATCAGAGAGTTTGGGTCTTTTGAGCATGAGCTGCCCCTTCTCCTTGCTTGGTCCTGCAATAAACGCTGCACTTTCCTTCACCACAACCCAGTATCAGTGGATTGGCTTTGCTGGGTGTTGGGCGAGTGGACCCAAGTTTGGTTGGGTAACAGCCTGTGGTACTTGTCATGGCAGATGAATACAGCCAGCAAAGGCCAGTCATGTGGGGCCTTTCAGCTAAAGTCAGAGTTTTACATTTAATCCCCAGGGTAGGAAGGCTGTGAGGCTACTGAGGAGAGGTAAGCAGGTGGTGAGGTGAAACGATCAGAGTCAGGTTTAAGAAGATGCCCTGGTGGAGGTACCACCCGGACCACAGGGTCAGTGACCACGATGGGATACACACAAGGTCACCTGTTAGGGCAAGAATCTGCTACTCTCCGTAAAATGCACCACATTGTCCAGAGCAGAATACAAATACAGTCAGCCATGAGAACAAACAGGGAAATGTCACTCTTAGGTAGTAGAAAAGCCATCAAGAAAAACTAGTGCTGAGGGATTTAGATGTCAGGATAGCAGACAAGGGCTTTTACGTAAGCTAAAAGATGAACTGGGCTACACTTAAAATAAAACTGCTTTTCTTCAAAATGTACCAATTAGAGAGTGAAGTCAATGCACAGACCTTGGCTTCTGGTCATCGTATCATTGTAGAGTCACTGGTAAAGAACTTGGTCTTGCCCCTTAAAGAACCACAAATCAGGTTCCAGACACTGGACAGAAGGCAGAGCAGAGCTGCGTCCTGGGAACGGAAACACAGGAGGTGAGCACATAGTGACCCTGGCTTTCTGCCTGTGGCCAGCTTCTGGGCAGTATCAGCGAGCCAGTGCCCAAGCACAGCATGGACTGCCTGAGATGAGGCAGAGGCCGAAGAGACCTGGGAAGTGGATCCTCAGCCAACAGCAAGGCTACAGACACCAGGGTGAGGGTCCGGAGACTCTGGGACTCACCATTGGCATTCTAGACTGGCCGGTGCAGGTGCTGACACCTCCCCAAGCATCCTGGGCATCTGGTAGAGAACCCAGAAATATCTCAGCCAAGAGTAAGAATAACACTACAGAAAAGAACCACACACTCAGACTAAGACCCACACTGAAATTTACTTGCTGTAATAAAATAAAAGAAAGCCTGACAAAATAAAATAATCTGCTTCTAGGAAAACAAACAAACAAAAACTCGACACCCTTTTAAGGAAGAGAGTGTAATCTACTCTCTCTAAAATGTATCACCACAATGTCCAGAGAATACTAAAAATATTATCAGCCATGAGACGAAATGGGAAAGAATGCCCCTTAGGTAATAGAAAAAGCATCAAGAGAAACTGATGCTGAGTGAGTTAGATGTTGGGATAGCAAACAAGGGCTTTTAAATAGCTATTTTCAATATGTACAATGATTTAAAGTGAAGGATGGCTATAGTGAGTGAACAAATAGTGATATCAACAGAGAAATAGATACTATAAAAATAACCATATAGAAATTCCATAACCAAAAAGTACAATATATGATTTTTTAAAATTCACTGAAAGAGATTCCTTTTGCATATTGCAGAAGGAAGTGTGAACCTGAAGACAGAGCAATGAAAATTATCTAATTCGAAGAATAACAACAAAAAAAGATATGCTAGCTACATACAAAGGATCCACAATATGACTTCTCATCAGAAACACTGGAGACTAGAAGAAAGCTGAACAGTGTCTTTAAAGTGTGAAAAAAAAAGACGAACTCTTAAACCAGAATTACAGAAGCAGCAAAATATAATTCAAAATAAATGTGAAAGAAATAAAGACAATTTTTCCTAGAAGAAAGGTGGGAAAATTAGTCACTGATGAACCAAAAATAAAAGATATGCTAATAGGAGTTCTTCAAGCAGAAGATAATGATATGGAATGAAAACTCAGATTTGCAGAGAAGATTGAAAAGCATTGGGTGAGTGACTGTTAAGATAAGTCATATTGTAATAACATTGTACTGTGGAATTGATAATGTATCAAGGTGTAAAACATATGATGACAATAGTGCAAAGTACAGGAGGAGACTTAAACTGCTATTGCTGGAGGGTTCTTAAATTTTAGATGAAATCATTTAATATTAACTCTCAGAGCCTCTGATAAGGTAAGGATCATATTGTAATCCCCAAGCACTTAAAACACACACACACATGCACACATGCATTTACTTGAATGAAGTAAATAACAAAAAAAGGAGCAGATTAATTAAATAGAAAACAATTCAAATTTCGTTTTTTGAAATGATTAATAAAATTTTAAAACACCTAGCCAGATTGATTAAGAATAGAGAAAACACAAATTATCAATACAAAGATTGACAGAATAGATGTTACTGCAAATAATACAGACATTAAAAAGATAGTAAACTTTATGCCAATGACAATTTGAGGAAAACAGACATATCCTTTGGAAAGTATAACTTAACAAAATTGACAAAAACACTACAAAAAATAGAAAATTATAGGTAATGTTCATGGCAGATGTAGACAAAACAATAATCCTTAATAAACTGTTAGTAAATTGAACCTAGCAATATATGAATATGAAATATACTAGAAACAAGTAGCCATCAGAGAAACACAGAGTTGGTTTAATGTTCAGATGTCAATCAATTAACATTCACAGAATAAAAGAGAAAAGTTTATGATAATCTCATTAGGTACAGAAAAAAATATTTGACCAGCATTCAACAGCTATTCATAATGAAAACACTCAACAAACTAATAGTGATTGAGTGCAATCTGCTAAAGGATATCTATAAAAAATACCTACAGTTAACATAACTTAACGGTGAAATATTGAATGATTTCTCCTAGCATTTGGGAACAAGGCAAGGATGTCTGCTCTGTTTATATTGAATACTGTGTGGAAGATTCTATCCAGTGCAATAAGGCAAGGATAAGAAATAAATGCATAAAGATTTAAAGAAAACCTACACTTACTTCATTTTCAGAAATGATTTTCATGTGAGAAAACAAGGAATCTATCAAAACAAAAAAAAATTCTCCCACTGATAAGTGATTTTAGCAAGGATGAAGAATACAAGGACAATATGCAAAACTCAATTGTGCATCTCTAGAATATTAGCAAGAAAAAGGAAAATGAAAAATATTATATTTACAATAGCATAAAAACAAAATATATTCAGAAATAAATAAAATATCTGCAAAATCACTACACCAAAAGCTATAAAACACTGCTGAGATTAATTTAAGAATATGTAATGAATGGATATATATATTAATATAAGTTTTTCATAGATTGGAAAGCTCAAACTTATATCATGTCAGTTCTCCCTAGTTTAATTAATAGATTCAAGCAATCACGATCAAAATTTTTAAAGTTTTTTTTGTAGAAATTAGGAAAAACTATGTAAAGTTTCTAGATCTCAGAGAGGCAATGATTTCTTAGAGAAGACATAAAGAACAATGAACTTTAAAATTAGTTAAAAATTTTACCAAGATAAAAGCTCTGCTTGTTAAAATAAACATTAAAATTTTAGAAACATGCCACGGATTTTATATATTTATATAATACTTATATAAATTCTATCTCTCTATATAAATTATATATGCAACTTAAAACCAACGAAAAACCACTTCATCATACCCATAAAGATCACCAGAATTAGAAATACTGACAACAACAAATATTTTCAAAGATTTAGAACAACTATATCTTTCATATATTTTTATCCTGGAAATGAAAAAGGAAACTACTACTTTGTAAAAGGTTTTGCTAATTTCTTAGAGTTAAACATACATTTACCCTATTGCTCTCCCATTCCACTTAGAGAGATAATGAAAATGTATGTCCACAAAGTGGCTTTTATAGGATTGTTTCCAGCAGGCTTAAACATAATAGTCCAAAACGGGAAGCCACACAAATATCGATCCACAATAGAACGGATAAGCAGATTGTGGTTTATCCATGCAATGCAAAGCTACCCAGCAACAAAATGCATCAAGTTCTGAAAACACATGACTACTAAACAGATGCACCTCAAAACACGCTGAGTGCAAGAAGCCAGACACAAACTTACACCTGCTGTAAGACTCTATCCACATGAATTTTCAGAACAGGAAAAAATAATCTATGGCGATAGAAATCAGAAGAGTGATTTCCTGGTTAGGGGGTGTGCTGGGAACAACTGGGCCGGGCTAGGAGGCAACCTTTGGCCTGAAGGAAATGTTTCACATCTTGATGGGGGTGTGGACCATGTGGGTACATGCATCCATCAAAGCTTCTGGGACTGTGTACTCAATATCTGTGCATTGCATGGTTTGAAACGTATTCCTTAAGGAAATTAAAAACAAAGATCCATGCCCTACCATGGGAGGACGTATTTTAATGCAGACATCCAGAATGTAGCAGATATTCTACAAAGTAATAAAAAGAGATGGAGACTCCCAGAGAGCCATGGACAAAAGACTCGTGCAGGCCCTTCTTAAAAGAGGATCTCCAAATGGCTAAAAGGAAAAAAACATAGGTGCTCTGCCTTGTTGGCCATCAGGAAAACGCAGACTAAATCAAAAATCAAAACGAGAAAACACTCTACTCCCACCAAAATGGCTTAAATGGAGACAGAAAAAGAGATAGTACCAAATGTGGAATAGCCTGATGGAAGTTGAAATTCCATCAATTCCTTAGGAAGACTGGGTATGTACCTGGCAAGCCTTACCATACTGTCAAGTCCAGACCTAGCGACTCTGCTCCTAAGTAAATACCCAAATGTTTATGTATACTCTCTAACAGGCATGCTCAGGATTGTTTCTAGAAGATCTATATGTAGTAATCTAAAATTGGAAAGAACTGAAAAGCCTATGAACACTGCACTGGACTCACAGATTGTGCTATATTCACGCAGCACTTTGACTATAGCAATTATCTCCTCTTCCACAATTGACAGGTATGGATCTCACAGATATCATGTTGAGGATGGAAGCCAGTCCCCCCAGAAAACTTCATGAATGCAAGATTGCGTTATATGGAATTCAAATTTCACACAGCCATGTCTAGGAACACAGAGAACTTGTACTATTCAGTGTTTTTAGGAAAGCATGGGGGTTAGAGATGGGTGAGCTTTTGCAAGTGTAGTGTTGCTGATTTATTGGGCTGTTTTATACCAATTCTTTGGTTAGTAGTTTAAGCCTGGGACTAGGGACAAGACATCGTCAGCCTATCTTGAAGGTGGAGAAGGCTGAGTGCGTTTGTTCAGGGGTTATTGACTGTGTGGACAATTAAGAGGCACTGAGGTGCTGGCGATATTCCGTATCTTGATCTGGACTGAAGCTACATGTGTGTTTGCTTGTAAAAAGGTCCCCAGGCATTAGATGTGTGCAATTTACTTAAGTTTGCAAAAAAATATATTCACTAAACATTTAGAAAAAGTCTTTATAAGTGAAAAGGATCGTTTTAACTAAAAAGTTAATGTGTGTTTAAAACAAATTAGAAATAGCTTTAAAAAAGAAAGAAAAAAGAACTATGAATCTAGAATATGAACCTAGAGGGTATATATGACAAAATAACCCAAATGCAGCTCAGAGAGATAAGAACACAGGGAGTTTAACAGGCAAGTTAAGAGGCAACATTAATATTAATAACCACACTAACAAGAGCAGTAGGCAAGATTTATATAGTTTTTAAATATGTTAGTGTCATCCGTTTACTCCTCACGGCTAAAATCATACTCGTTTTACAGGTGAGATTTCAGAAGGACAGATTTTAAGGAGCTTGCCCAAGGCCGCACAGCTAGGAACTTTTGGAAACAGGATTTAAACCGTTCTGCAGCGATCTTGCATTTCACCGCCATTCAAGATTGTCTCCGGATGAGAGAATGAGAAAGTCTAATATTTTTTTCTTCCCACAAAGCAAGAGAAAGAGAACAGGGAAGAAGACATACCAGCAGAGATACATTTCCATAATGTTAAAAGAAATGAACCCACCAGTATAAGAAGTGCTGCATATCCGAGCAGGATAAAGCAAGCTCCACGCCTGGGCATATTGTTAGCAGAAGTGCAGTCCAATGTGACAAAGATAGTCTCTGAACAGCAGCCAGAAATAAAACAGAGATAAAGGGAATGGTTATTTCCACTCCACCTGCTCCCTCCTATCTACTTTCCCGGCTGTGACACCAACAGACTGTGAATCGACTCTCCTGGCACTGGCTCCTGTTGGTTTGGCCAATGGAGGGTACCACGGGGGACAGGAGGATGGAAGGGGACATCTCTCCCCTTCTCCCTCCACTCTCCAGCACCTCTTCTCTGGAAGCCCATGCCTTAGGGCTCCACCTCCTGAGCTGCACCCCTCAAGAGCACCAGATCCCACAGGGCCCTCGTAACACGGCTTCTTCCCTTGCCTGTTTGGTTCTTGAGGTGGCAAAGTCTTCCTTTTGTTGGTAACCCTTGGCTGTTTCATGGCCCCCATTTCCTTCCTTCATGCCCCCTATACTCTTATGAGTTGTTATTTCATTCAGGTCTCTCCATTTAAACCATTCATGTGAATTTTGTTTTCTACCAAGATCCTGACTGATACAATTTTTGCTACCAAGAAGGGACCAGGAACTAAAATCTCGAAATGGGATTTGGAGACTGGGTTTCTCACCTTGTTGATGAAAGCATGGGTGGCCTCCTTGCTGGAGAAAGTCCTGAATAATAATACCCCACGTGCAATGACACCACACTTACTTGATGCATCCCTGATGGCAGCAGGGGATAGAGTGCTCGTATATGGCAAGGCTTTGAGTAGGCAAGTGACTGCTGCCCTTGGGCCCTGTGGCTACAGTGACAATGACCAAGATTGTTGGTAACTGTGGGGTGTGCTGGCTTCTGATCACATCCCCGGAGAGATTATAAGAGCAAGTTAAAATAAGGGTCTTGCACCTACAAGAGAAGCCTGGTTGGAGAACCAGGAGGTTTCTATGGCAGCCATGAATGAATCCGTTATCATGCGTGGCCGGTGTGACTGAGGATCAAACCCATCACAGAAATGGGTGGTTTGCAGTGATTCAAAGTTGACATTCTATGTTAACGCACACATTTTCCTGGTCTCCATGCTGAGATTAAGAACTGATTGAAAAGAAAGGAGACTTGAGGAGATGTTTGGAAATATGCAAGGGAACTGGGAACCTTGAACCTCTAAACGCAGGTGAAGGTCTCGTGCTGGTGGAAGTTGCCTGGCTCCTGCTTCTGATGAATTAATCTCCTGCTGCATGAAGACCTTTCAATGACCTCACCTGCGGTAGCTGCCTCATAAAGGGATGCCAATTCGTTCATGGCTTCTCATTTCCTCCAAACCTGAAATGTAGTTAAATCTCAGCTTAGCCCAGAGAAAATGTTGCCAGTTCTGCCCTGGGAGAAGATCGAATACACACCAAAGCAATTGTAAAATCTTAGCAGTTTGTATCAGCGGGACCTGAGAAGCCTGCTTAAAGATGGATTCTGAGCAGCCTAGACCAAAACAGATGAAATTTAAGTTTGGACCGGGGCACAAGTATTGATAAGGATGCATTCCACTGGGATTTAAAAGTCTTCACTTGAGCAGCTAGAAGTTCTGAGTAGTTGCTTTGTTTGGATTCAACTAAGTTCTACACTCTTTAAAAATGAGATACAGAAATTTTCCCTGCCATATTTTAGAGTAAGGAGTCTGAAGTAAGGGGACATGCTCACGCCAGTTTGCCTGGGACTTTCTTGGTTTTAAAACTAGAAGACCTGCATCCTGGAAAACTCCTCAGTCCCAGGTAGACCAGGACAGTTGGTCACCTTCGTGTAAAATCGGAGTGGTTCTTTAATGTGCAACCAGCTCAGCTACACCTAAACTATATCTCTCAGGTGGTGAAGAGGACACATCCTTCACCAAAGCCTTAAGAAATCCTTGCTAGGGCTTCCCTGGTGGCGCAGTGGTTGAGAATCTGCCTGCCAATGCAGGGGACACGGGTTCAAGCCCTGGTCTGGGAGGATCCCACATGCCGCGGAGCAACTAGGCCCGTGAGCCACAATTACTGAGCCTGCGCGTCTGGAGCCTGTGCTCCGCAACAAGAGAGGCCGCGATAGTGAGAGGCCTGCGCACTGCGATGAAGAGTGGCCCCCGCTTGCCGCAACTAGAGAAAGCCCTCGCACAGAAACGAAGACCCAACACAGCCAAAATAAATAAATAAATAAATAAAATAAAACAAAAAACAAAAAAAAACAAAAAACTCAGTGGAAAACACTGTGGTTGCAGCCCTGACTCTGGCCTAAACTTTAAAAAAAAAAAAGAAAAAAGAAATCCTTGCTAGTGTGGAGGCCACCCTCTGAAGCCTGGAGATAATGGTGGCAGATTCTGCCACTGGGTTCCAAGTAGTCGTTAAGAATAAGGATGACAGAGTTTGATCTGTAGGAAACTGTGCTGGTGGCTATTTGATCACAGGTTCCCTGTAAATGAAATAGATGGGCAGTCTACCAACTGAGGTTTTTCTTATTCCATGTTCTGGGAACAGCATCTCATTCTGGTAGCAAGACACCTGGTTGTGCCTCTATAATAACCCATGACCTCATGCCCTGTCCCTAGACTTTGGTTAGCTGACAGATCTGAGACCATTTTGGGGAAAAGTCCAGTCCCTTTGGGGAATGACCTTGTGATGCAGTTACATGTGTGTACTGTTACTGAATCAAACTTGGGTCCGTTCGCCCAACACACAGCAAAGCCAATCTACTGACACTGGGTTGTGGTGAAGGAAAGTATAGCATTTAGTGGAGAGCCAGGCAAGGAGAAGGGACAGCTCAGGCTCAAAAGACCCCAACTCTCTGATGGCTTTCAGGGAAGGGTTTTTAAAGACAGCATGAGGGAGAGGGTCACAGGGTGCCTGATCAGCTCATGCACAATTCTCTGATTGGTGGGTGGTGAGGTAACAGGGTGATGTTTCAGGAATCCCAATCATCAACCTTCTGGTTGCACCAGGTCTGGGGTCTACGTGCTGGTGGTCGGCATGCAATTAACTTCTTCTACCTGGGGAGGGTTTCCATATCTGCAAAACAACTCAAGGGTAGGGCTCAGGATATTATCTGTAGCCCCTGAGAAGGAACTAAAAGTCTCTGACTTTGTTTTATGGCTAAACTATTATTATTTTGTCTTGCTTGGCTGTTTTCCTTTGTTTCTGCATTTTCTCACTCCTCTGATTAAATTTGCCCTTTGGAACTTGGGGAAGACCTAGGAGGCTAAAGCTTTTCTATAAACCAGAGGAGGAGGACACTGGGGTCCATCTTCTGGAAGGCTGTGCAGGGTCCTGCTCAGTTTCAATACTGTGACGGTTCCTAACCCTTCCCCAGAGGGAAATGTGACCCTTTACCAGGGTAGCTGTCAAGAAAGGGAAGTACTTACCCCTACCTTCCTGGGTTTTACTCAATACTATTCAGAGTTGATGCTAATCCTGGAGACCCAAAACACCACAGTGGCCAACCAGGCTGTGCTTGGGCTTATGGGGGTCAGACGACACATGAAGTTTGGCTTAAATTGGTCTCATTCGGGGACCAATGGGCCAGGAGGACCTTGCTGTGGTTATTTATCTAGTTTTTGAATGTAGAGTTGGAATAGATATTCATAGCAAGTGGCCTAATCCCACAGGGTCCCCCTGACCCACAGGTGAGGTCTTTATGGCAGGTCAGGCCAAGGTCAAATCTTGAACTATTTTCTCCCACAACCAAAAGGATAAAAGTGATATCATGTCCCTGGGGATTGCAGAGATCGTCACCATCAACTTAGACTTGGGAAGTGCAGGGGTGGTGCTTCGTCCAGACCCATTTAACCCACCAGTTTGGCCAGAAGCCAGAAGCATGTTTAAAGACTAAGGATGATTTTAAACCCAAACACAGGTGGTTGCTAGTCTCAGCTGCTGTTCTAGATACAGTAACAGAACTGATCAAGTCAGCCAAAATGTTGATTCCTAGGTGCTACTACTCTTCACCTGGGTCAGGAGAAATGTCAGTCGAGTCTCATGTCCTTGGGTGCTGGGAACCTCCTTGAATTACTAATTCCCTCCCTCCCACGATAGTCTCTCCTTCTGAAACTTGTCATTAGGATATTTGACATCCTGCACTTACCTAATTTGCCTTCTTTTTTTCTAAGGCTCTCTCCTAGTCTGCTTTCTTTGTTTCTAGTCCCCATTTCCTCAGAATTCTTTTCCACCTTTCTAACAGATGTGTGTATTCTGTGCTGGCTCCCAGATTCTCCCCATCAACATCAAGTCCTACTTGTTCGTCGTGGGAGCTGGCTCCATAATAAGCTGTTATTCGCACCTTCCTTTCCTTGTCTCACTTCCCCACTCCCTTCTAGGTATTCCCTGCTGCCCTAAAGTAAGTCAGTTGCAGTGAAATCTTTGTCTCAACTGGAAGGCAAACCAAGACATGCTGGTCTGCTAAGTTGCCTTCACCCACCCCCTCCTTTCCCACTTCCAAAATGATGTTGCTGTCATCTGTCTTCTTTGTTCAGGTGGCCTTTGGAAAAGTCCCTTAATTGTCACTTGAGGGCTTCCCTGGTGGCACAGTGGTTAAGAATTCGCCTGCCAATGCAGGGGACATGGGTTCGAGCCCTGGTCTGGGAAGATCCCACATGCCACGGAGCAACTAAGCCCGTGTGCCACAACTACTGAGCCTGCACTCTAGAGCCTGCGAGCCACAACTACTGAGCCTGTGTGCCACAACTAATGAAGCCTGCATGCCTAGAGCCCCTGCTCTGCAACAAGAGAAGCCATGACAATGAGAAGTCCACACACCGCAACAAAGAGTAGCCCCCACTCGCCACAACTAGAGAAAGCCCGCGCACAGCAACAAAGACCCAATGCAGCCAAAAATAAATAAATAAAAATAAATAAATTTATTTTAAAAAAATTGTCACTTGAATGGGTCTTTGAGAGGGAACAGAGCTAAGCCAGGCTGTTACATTTGCCGTGTTTAACCAGCAGACGTCTCTTACCCATCACGGTGTCGGTAGCATCCTTGCCCGGTTGTCTGTCCATTCACGAAGACACAAACAAATGCATTAACACATGACTGAGAACTTGTAACTTCTCCCCTTCAAGGGGAAAGATGTAATTCTGACCTGTCATCTGTGATTCTTCAAAATTTACTGGAGTCCGAAAGGAGGTCTCCATGCCAAGAGGCAGTTAGCTTTGCCCAGGTATGACGGTATTTCATCGCTGCAGCAGTTGGGAGCCCGTCACTTTACCGTGGGAAGTGGATGCAGGCTCACAGCTGCTACTCCCCCTCGCGCCCCTGGCAGCCCTTTCATCCCTGGACCGTGAAGCCATCCTCATTAGCACTAAACGCGACGCTGCCACCAGCAAGGTCACTCAGAGAGATGCAGGCTCCTTGATCGCCGCACAACACCAAGAATAATGAAAAGACCAGCTCCCAAATCAGGTTCTGGTAAGGCCCATGACGCCCTGATGATGACATTAGGACAGGCTAAATTGCTTTCATTAGAACATTAAAATGCAGCCCCTTACTGTAGATGAGAAAGGAGCTCCTTGGAGGGGGATTTCAGATGTATGCCTTGTTTCACTGAATTATGGAAAATTAAGGTGCTTCCACCTTTGCTTCCTAAAGGTAATCATGTGCCCTCAATTCGAGGACGGAGCTCGCGTGATGAGGGAGCCAGGAGAAACGGGGCATATGTCTAATGCTGCTTTCAACAACGGCAATGACAACAAAAATAATACCGTTCGTTAACAGCAGAGAGAGAAGAGATATTTATGTATGAAACGGGTGCTTTTGATTTGATCCCTGGAGTGAAATGTCATAAATAGCTGTTAATTTGGGTCTGTTTGCTAAAAATTTAATGCCTGCAGAAAATCTATTTGACTCATCAGAAATGTAATAATGTCTACCAGGAAGAAGGCTAGGAAGACAGGAGCAATTTGGGATGAAACCCCAGTGTTTGGGAGCTGGTGTCAGCCGAAGTGCAGCGTAATTAATGTTGATGTGCTTCCCACCGAGCGGATTCAAACCCAGCAGAGCATCAGTTAGAGGGACCAGCCCAATCCTCAGGCCTGGCTGCAGCAATAAACATCTTTTTTCCCCTAGTACTAAATGTTAATGCTATTAATATGTGGCCCTTGAATATTTTCTTAACTCTCCTGATGAAAGGGGTTAATTATCACGATGATTATTTCATCATATGATTTTGTTGCTCTGCCTGGAAAAACAAAAGACTTTTCCTGGGACAAGAGGAAGGATCTCCAATAAAGTTGTTGTGTGTAGACCCCAGGGAGCTGACTCTGACACCTGGCCGTGCTCCTGATAGTGGTGTCTGCTATGAATGGCTCTGGGGGCAGATCAGGGGCCTTTGATCCGGGCTCCTGAGCCAAGCAGAGAGGAACAGAGGCCTTTTGTTTTTCCAGATCATCCAAAGGCAACACCTCCCCATGTTCCTTCTGCTTTTGGCATGTTCTTTCCTTCGAGTATTTCAAAAGCTATAGCATCTGGGTCAAGGTATCAGAGAAAATGACCTTACTTCTGTGTTCCTTTCAGCTGTGCTAGCCCGTAAGTGCTGTGGGGTGTCCTGATGGGGACTCCTCCTCACCACCTGCAGGGAGGACCCAGCACCTCCATGTGACACATGGAGGAACAGCAGTTGGAGAGCTGCTCAAGGTCTTTACTGGGATGCGCACCCTCAGCTTCATTTCCAAGCTCGTTTGCTTCCGACTGTCCTAAGTCACTGCCTCAGTCTCCTGACACATCCATCAGAGCCCACAGGCCTGGGGCCATGCTTTCGGCTGTGGTGGGTCCCTGTCTGGGGACCCCACCTGGTGGCCTGGAGATGAAGGAACTGCCCCACCCCATGGCCTGAGGCTGGCTCAGCCAGACAGGGACTCAGCTGTTCCTTTCCACACGGAGACGGAGGAATGGTCTCTGCTCTTCTTTAGGTCATGCGCCAGAGGTCTTGGAGTGAAACCAGTCTCAAATTTCAAACTGTCCACCCTCCACTCAGCCTCATTCGGAGTGCATTTCTTAGCATCTAGGGTTTTCCCATCTCCTAGGGTCCTTGGGGCTCCATGCTGCGCCCAGAGCAAGCGGCTGGCTGTGGCTCTCTGGAGCTCTCTGGAGCTCCCTCTCTGTCCCAGTGAGGGCATGTTCCCATCCCCTCACTGGGACAGCTTAGCTGCACCCAGCCCCATCCCATCCCATCTCAGATTGGATTCTGCTCAGAAACTGCCTTTCTCCCTGTTTCCTTTCTACTGATGTTGTGGGCACAGAATCTCTCCTCTGCTGGGCTGGAGCCAATCTTCCCAGCCCTGATGACTTTTGCTTTCTCCTCCTCAGCATGATCCTTTGAAGACAGCTTGTGTCCACCTCTGTGCCCCATGCCCAGATGTGATGGAACAGTCCAGCCATCTCAGAAATGCTGAGACTTTCTCATCAGCGTGGACCGCACAGAAGTCAAAGGCCAGCTTGGGTAACCTGCCTCTGGGGAATTGAACAGGTGTTGATGGAAAACCAAGAGGTCTAATCAGAATCAAACACAAAGCAAGGCAGAATGCCTACCAGGTATAGTCTAACTTTCTAATTAGGATATGAACAAAGAGCGTTTAAAATAATTGTCAGGGTACCTCCCTGCAAAAGCATCCCCCAACTCAGGTGCTCCAAATATGGGCAGGTGGAGGGTCCAAGCTCCAGGACCCATGAGATGGAAGGGATGGTGTCTGCTTTCCCAGCTCCCAGTCATGGTGCCTGGTGGATGGCAGGAAGGCAACAGTGATGAATGAATAAATGAACAGATACATAAAAATACAAGATTGAAATAGAAGAAAATTGAAATATCCGCTGCTTCGGACCCTCGTGGTTTTGGCCAAATTCAGCCACTCCCTGCTTCCCACTCAGGATCTCATGGGGATGCTGTGAATCTGCTCTAAGCGAAGCCTTTCTGGTTCAATATCTTGCATTTATTGTCAATGATCTCTTTGACTTACAAAAGCTTCTGTAATGTGGATCAGGCTGTCAAGCTGGTTTGCTACGCTTGAAATAAATATATAACAGCCCTTGTATCTTGAAGTTGTCTTTAACTTGGCAGTGGACTCCCAATGGCTACACAATCGCTGGCACCTCGGAGCTCCTCTCCCGTCACAAAAATACACAAACGAATAAAGAGAAGGAACAAGAAGCCAGTCATCAGAGCTGGATTTGCTACATCTGGTGGGTGCAGAAGCTGGCTTGTACCAGCTTGAGAGAGCCAACAGCAATGTCTGGTAATGCCACGATGGACACATGATCAGCCACGGTGGGAGGATTCACACCATGGACATGGGACCATGCTACAGATCAGGCTTTTAATTTCTGGAGAGTGGGCAGGCCTGCACAGCCTGGACAATCCACACTCTTCCCTTCCTGTGCCTTCCCTTCTGTGCTGATCTGCACCCTTGAACAGACACACTTTCTGCAGGATGCCCTGCACCAGCACGCGTGTGGCCATGGTTTCCATCGCGTTTGTTGGTCTTGATCAGCGATGCAGGGCAACAGTGAAGGCTGAAATAGTAGTCATGTGTCATTAAACAGTAGTCTTCCTTCCATGTTGGAACAGGGGTCTTGGGCTCAGCCCAGGACTGGTGGGGGATTCCTGTTTCTAACGAGAAGAGTTCATTAGGAGAGAACATCGATGGATTCCATCAAATGTGCTGATTCCTCTCTGGACAACAGGGCCCGGTGAGGCATTCTGCGCTTGGCAGGACAACAAAGTCCCATCCAGTGGGCTCAGGGGGCACGTGGTTGATCCCATGACTTTGAGCTCAGCTCTGGACTTCACCATTGTTACAGCAGGCGCCTGGACCTCTGTGCTTCTCCGTTTGCTCCCCTTCACTGTGGAGGTTCCACAGAATCTCGGAGATGAGGAAATACCCCTCGAGGGCTCAGAATGGGACCTGGATACCCGCTGTGTTCCTGATCATTGTGTCATTCTGTTATGTTAGACCAGTCCTGCAGATATTATGCTAAAGCAAGTGTGGTGAGTCATACGAACAACAGCAAAACCAGGGAAACAATGTGCTGTCTCTGCACCCTTGCAGGGACATCACGATACGCATGAGTGTCTGAAAAGCTCAGAGAAGCCCTTTGGGGAGGCTCTGACTCACCGCGCTTCCCATCATTCGGCTCTCGGTGACCCCAACGGCGCTGGAGAGCTGGGAATTCGAGAGGCTTCGTAGGAGTCAGGATGAAATTCCCTGGACTTTGGGCAAGCATGTGATGCCCAGTGCATGTAATTTGCATCAGGGGACAGGGATGAGGTGGGGGAGTCTCATGAACACCCAAGGGGGGAAGATGAGTAAACAGACGGGTGAGGACCTCCTGGGGTCCCGGGTGTCCTTTGTCCCAGCACTGGTCCACGGTGTGGCGACATCAGTCCAGCGTCCAGCATACTCCTTAACGCGTAAAGCAGTGCCATCGTTGCCGAAGGAGTGAATGGACACATGGATGAAGGATGCGAAGGCCGGAGTGTGTCCTGGGGAGGGGGCTCAGAGGAGGCTCAGCACAGGCTGGTCTGACCGCATCTGGGTGGGGAAGCGGAGGCTGCCGGCAGAGGCCGGGAGGAGGCCAGCGGAGCGAGGCCGTGGGAGGGAGGGCCCTCATGGGAAGACTCTTCCCCAAATAGCATAGGGGCTGAACCACAGCCCCAAGCACAAGGACGGGGGAGAGTGGGCAGCAGGAACGGGCAGGGGGCATCTGAGAGACGAAGGGGGAGGAGGAGCCGGCATGGGCCTCGACTTCAGGAGCCTGGTCTACAGGTGGGAGGGATGGAGCGTGCGTGGGAAGGCTGCTCCTCAATGATTAGGATTTCAAATTCTGGCTGAATCCATCTGTGCCCAGGAGCACAGGAGAGGAGCCCTGGTCAGGGGTGTGGGTCTAAACTTAGAGAAGAAACCCAAATACACAAGGAGAAGTTGGATAGAAAGCACGTTTTACAACATGAAGCAGTTCTCTGAAATGCTTGCTCAATGAGCATCTATTGAGTGAACCCTGGCCCTGAGGGCAGCCTGTGCAGGAGATAGAGGGGACGTTCCCAGGACTCTTCCTCCTCTCAGTCTGTCAAATGAGCAGGGAACTCCTCTGCTGTGTGTGACAGGCAGGGAGCCTCTGGTCCACGCGAAGACATGGCCGTGGGTGACTGAACTACGAAGAACATTCAAGTTTCCTAAGAGAGGCTGGTCACGGCTCACAGATAACAGAGGAGGCGTTTGGCCCAGATAAATCAAGGTGGGCTTCATGGTGGAGGAAACATCTGCAGAGGATCCCAAAGTTCCAAGTCACACATTGTGAGCTGCACAAGGCTATCAGGGAAAACGTTTCCCTCACCCCATACTCGCCCCATCCGATACCCACATCCCCATGCCAGCCATTTCCTGCACTTCCATCTAATTTCCCATGAACCCAAAAAGAGAGATAGCAGCAATTAATATTTTTATGCAAATGTTCTGTGCCTCAGGGCACATCCTTGCTGTGATTTATGAACAATGATTAAAAATAACTCATTTAATGTAATCTAACATGAACAAATACGAGAAGACAAGATTAAATTAAATTTCTTCCCCCTGGAAAAAGAACTTTGAAGGTCACCACCCTCTTGGAAATAAAAATGGCCTCCTTCATTGGTCTTCAAGGTTTCAGGCCCCAAAATGAAGCTTTAAAAATAAAAGGAGCTGCATTTCATATGTTGTCCTGCATTTAAGTCTGCTTCTTGTTTATCTTCAGTCACCTTTCAACATCTCTGAGCTCTTTTTCTGCCCACAGAGCAAGGTTTTGAACTGGGATGAGCTGGTAAGTTTTAAAAGCACAACCATCTCCCCTGGACCCAAGGGGCCCCTTTCCAGAAAGCACTGTGTCTGAAGGAACAGCCCCAGTCATAGACCAACAGGTCTTCTGTGCTTTTACCTACGTGAAAATGACTGAAGCTTCCAGCTGCAAACTTCACATAGGATTTCCCAGAAACACAGCAAGGATGCAAACCCATAACTCAGAATGAGGTCTCCAGCTCTCCAGGCCGGGGCCTGAAAGTACATCACCGTTTGCATTTGATTAATCGGCACTATTACGTGATAGAGGGGCACTTAAGTGGGAAAAACACAGGGAGAGTGCTTTGCATCAGGAAGTCATTCTTAGTCTGAGAACTGAGAGCTGATAGGAAGTACACATCATAGGATATAGCCATTTACTTATTTATTTTAATTGAAGTATAGTTGATTTACAATGTTGTAAGGAAGTAGCTATTTAAACATTTATTTGCCATCTGGAACTGTGCAAGTTTGCTCAGGCATCTTTTTTTTTTTTTAATTGAGGTATAGTTGGTTTACAATGTTGTGCTAATTTCAGGTGTACAGCAAAGTGATTTAGTTATATATATATATTTTTTTTTTTTCAGATTCTTTTCCCTTATAGGTTACTACAAAATACTGAGTAGAGTTCCCTGTGCTATACAGTAGGTCCTTGTGGTTTACCTATTTTATATATAGCTCTGTGTATATGTTAATCCCAAATTCCTAATTTATCCCTACCCTGCTTTTCCCCTTTGGTAACCATAAATTTGTTTGCTGTGTCTGTAGGTATATTTCTGTTTTGTAAATAAGTTCATTTGTATCATTTTTTATTAGATGCCACCTCTAAGGGATATCATACGATATTTATCTTTGTCTGACTTACTTCATTTAGTATGATCATCTCTAGGTCCATCCATGTTGCTGCAAATGGCATTATTTCATTCTTTTTTGTGGCTGAGTAATATTCCATTGTAGGTATGTACCACATCTTTATTCAGGCGTCTCATCACCGCTGTGGCTACACACACACAGGAAGATGTGACACACCATCACTCCAATGAGGCGTGTCCCAAGTCAGACAGCAAGCACACACACTGTTCCAGACGCCACCCGTGCTACCAACTGGCCAGGGGGCCAGACTTCATCAGGAAGGAGGAAGGATCTGCAGCCCGGGGGCATCTGTGTTCTGTGGCTCGGCATCCCTTCAGCCTCCTTCTGGGAAAGTACTGACATTCTGGGTTTCTATGGGTTTTTCAATTATTTTTATTTTTTTAATTGACGTATAGTTGATGTACAATATTGTGTAAGTTACAGGTGTACAATATAGTGATTCACCATTTTTAAAGGTTATACTCCATTTATAGTTATTATAAAACTTTGGCTGTATTCCCTGTGCTTATTTATTTTCTACATAATAGTCTGTACCTCTTAATCACCTCCCCCTGCAGTGCTCCTCCCCCCTTCCCACTCCCCACTGGTAGCCACTAGTTTGTTCTCTATATCTGTGAGTTTGCTTCTTTTTTTGTTGTATTCACTAGTTTGTTGTTATTTTTTAAGATTCTACATATAAGTGATATCAGACAGTATTTGTCTTTCTCTGTCTGACGTACTTCACTTAGAATAATACCCTCCAAGTCCACCCATGTAGCTGCAAATGGCAAAATTTGATTCTTTTATATGTCTGAGTAGTATTCCATAGTGTATGTGCACATGTGTGTGTGTGTAAATATATAAACCACATCTTCTTTACCCACTCATCTGTTGATGGACACTTAGGTTGCTTCCATATCTTGGCCACTGTAAATAATGCTGCAATGAACATTGGGGTGCATGTATCTTTTTGAATTAGTGTTTTTGTGGGGTTTTTTTGGGATATATACCCAGGAATGGAATTGCTGGGTGATACGGTAGTTCTATTTTTAGTTTTTTGAGACACCTCCGTACTGCTTTCCACAGTGGCTGCACCAATATATTATGTTTCTTGTCTCATCTCATGATGGCACCAGTGGGCCTTTATTTCCAAGAACATGGGCTATGACACCAAGAATCCCAGGCAGGTAGAACACAGGAAATGCAAGCCTCCATGTTGGAGCACCCATCACAACCATCACGAACCTCAGAGGCCCCAACAACTACTGTTTCTTTATGATGACAACTATCCATCCATCGATTCAATCATCCTTGCACCACCCCCCCACCCATTCACTCAGACACCTGATTGCACACTATCCACGTGGGTGCTGGGCACCAAGTGGGTCACTCACTCTGTCCTGCTGTCTGGCTGGGAAGCAAGAGGAGGAATCATTTATTTCTCAAGAGCTTCCTTTATGTAGACAACATGTCAATACTACCTCACTTAGTACCCTTAAGGACTCATAATAACTCTTATCTGAATAATAATCATAGTTATATTTCATTGAATTGAACTTATTCATCCATTCCCTCCTTCAACAAATACTTACTGGGCATCTACTTTGTTCCAAGCAGTTTCTAGGTACTGGAGACACAGCATCGACCATAGAGAAAATGATATTATCCTCACTGAGTTTACATTATCATGGAATACCAATTATGCAGCACTTTCTGATATTCACTGTCTGTAACATAAAACAATGCCCCCATTTCATCAAGTCTAGGAAGATTCTTTGTTCACTTTTTAACATCTCTGAAGCCTGGATGTGCTTTGTCATGCCTGTTGGCCAGAGGGTGGTCTTATCATAGTGGTCATTGCCTGTACGTGTGCACTGAAGCTTGCAGAACAGGGGCAGTGCCTTGGAAGGAAATCCCCGACACCCAAGTGGATCACTCATTTAAGGCATGATACACGAACCCTTGTGATGGTATAGAGGAGGATGTCATGTGGAAGAACAAAAATACAGGCAATTCTTTAAAAGTTCCTGAGAATCAGGCTGCAAATATGAAGCAGTGTTAAGAATACTAGGGTTGGTGGGCAGACAATGGCCTCCAAGGATGTCCATGTCCTAATCTCCAGAAGCTGTGAACTTATTAAGTTACATGACAAAGAGAGATTAAGGTTGCAGGTGGAATTAAGGATGCTCATCAGCTGACCTTGAAATAGGGAGAGTATCTGGCTGGCTTTGAAGGGGAGGCAGGAGCCGTGAGCCAAGGAATGCGCCTACCTCCAGAGGCTGGAGAAAGCAAGGAAGCACATGCTTTCTGGAGCCTCCAGAAGAAACCAGTCCTGCCAACACCTTGGTTTTAGCCCAGGGATATCCACATCAGATGTCTGACCTACAGAATCATAAGGTAATAAATTAGTGATCATTGGTTACAACATTGATTGGAAACGAATACCAGTGCATTACCAAATTGATTTCACTTCTATTTTATGAACACACAAAAGTGATATAGGATAAAAATCTATAATATGCAGACTAATTCTAAGTGATAGGAGAGCACTGCATCTAAGTACCATTGGGAGACTTTCTTGTTATGGTACAGAAGTAATCAATGTCAATCAAGGACACCTTAGATCCAATGAATAAGTAGCAACAAAGCAACAGAGTTATCCATATTCCCATCTTCAGATGTGGAAACGGAGGGTAGTGAGCAAGGAGCCATGATCTCATTCCTCAGCCTACTCCAAAGCCCCTGTCTCCCCCACAGCATCCTTCTGGCCTGAATGGTTGTGCCCAGGTCTCAGAAGGAATATATTGACCTTGGATCTCAGACTTAAGGGGCATCTGGGGGACTTGGAATCTAAGCTACAAGATGTAAAGGGTGTGGGGCCCATCCTTGTTATCCGAACCCAAAAGAGGAGGGCTGTGCTGGCCAAGATGCATCCCCCAAAGTCAGCCTGGTGTCCTGTCCCTCCTGCACAGGATACTGGGGCTAGTTATGACTTTGAGAGTTCAGATGGATGTGTTTATCTCTCGGTGACCTGGAAAAATGAAAACCTTCACTGCTTACGGCCCTGGGCTGGATCTCTGAGCTGTGTTTTCTAAGAGACCAGGCACCGAGCATGAGTTTGTTCTTGCAATTCACCGGCAGTGACCCCCCCTGGAAATAATTCTCACAAGAATGTCACTTAGGGATCTTTATGACTCAAGCCATTCATTTGTCTTCCCAACAGGTCAGCTCTTGACTACCTGTGAAAAAGATTTTTCAGAAAACCTTCTCAAGTAAACCCCTAATTCCTTTTCTCTAACAACTTAGAAGAACAAAACTTTATGGAGTTGAAAAGGAAAAGCAGGAGGAGGCACCTTTCTTGAGGCCCCGTGGGCACAATGTGCACCTACACTCCCTCTTCCCTCCCTAATGGGCACCTCTTCCCACCGTGAACATCGGGCAGGTGCCTTCAGCAATTCCCCCTCGCTGAGATCCCTCTCTCCTGGAGGTCACCAGAAGCACAAATTATGTGCTGACCCACCTGGAAGTGAGTTGCATTCACCCTGGACCATCCTTGATGGGGCACGAGTACCACGGAGCTTTCTCACTGTCACTGAGGGCTCAGGACATCTCCCAGGAACCAGAAACCAGAAACATGCCCTCGATCTGGGCTGCCAGGCACCCACCTGATTTTCACTGGTGGGGCGGGGACGCTGAGACTGCCTGCTCCTCTCTGCTACTCCGGCCTCTTCCCAGGAGCCTTGTCTCAGACAGAAATTATGATGAATTCCCTGCAAAGGAACAGCTTAAAAGAGAAAAAATAACAGAAGACAGCCTGCAGTCTGACCCCTTCCAGGGCTGTGTAACTCCAGGCAAACTATTGGTCTTTCTGAGCACTTGCGTTCCTCATCTGTAAAACGGGGATAATCACGGCCACCTTATACACCCTCCAAGACTGTTTGACATAGAAAGATGCAGCTCTTAAAAATAATAGATCTGCAGGTGGAGGTGAATGCCTGCCTGTCAGGGGCCTGCTGGAGGAAGCAAAGGGATCCAGGGATCAAGAATCAGCTCCCTGAGCCCAGGTCCTGCTGAATCTACTTGCTCCTTTACGAGGGGGCGGGGAAAAGTATATCCGCCACATCCTGGGGCACCCGCTCCCCTGACTGGGCTGGCCCTGTGATGGGTCTGTGAGCCCCAGATGGCTGGAGCTCCCCCCCTCAATAGCGGTGGCCCCCAGTCCCTGTCATGATGAGGTCTTTACACCGTCGGTGGCCATTTGTGATTTTGAATAGATGCCTGAGCTATGGGGATGCTGGGAACAGTAGGGCAGCCTCTCCTGTGTTCCGGAAGGTCCTGCTCCAGCATCCCCTGTGCTGAGAGAAATGGGAATCAGAATGTCTGTCCTGGGAGTATTAATAGTGGAGTTTGGGGCGGCGGGTGGTGGGTGGGGAAGACAGAAATGATTGGGACCATGAGTAGAGTCAACACCAAATTCCTCACAAGAACTCGTTTCCCAAGAACACACTCTCCTTGACTAGGCAGGGCCCTCACTTGGGAGGAATGCGAGCCCCGCCCTTCCGTAGTTTGAACCTGAAGGAATGAAGGCAAGCAGGGGTCAGGAGACTGGGTTCTCGCCAGCTTGGTCTCTGATATGAGTCCCACGTAGGCTGTAGAGAGGACACGCAGAGCTATTGCGTACCCGTGGACCCTCACGTGGAAGGGCAGGGGTGCCGGGGCCCAGTGCTGGCAAGGACAGTCCCAGGGTGGGAGGAAGAGGGCACTCCCTCCCGATGCAACCTCTGAATGCATCCGGCCCCCCAGCCTTGCCAGCTGCCTCGAGAAGGCCTGTGTCCTCCTGGGAACACTGGTCACGGGGCTGCACCTCGACAGGAGTGGAAGGTGTGCAGTGGGTCGCCGAGGCTAATTTGATTGGACTGGACCTAGGAACCACGTCTTCAACAGCCCAGTGCTTGGCCTGAGCTTGTGGTCGAGGAGAACGACCCTGATTTTGGAGAAGGGGCTGGAGGGGAAATTACAGGTGCACACGGAAGGTCAGGTAGAGATGTCACCAAACAGCCAGACGCCTACAGGATGGTCCCTTTTCAAAGGAGGGTGTGCCCTGGTCACAAAGACCTGACACGTTCATGTCCCAGGGAAGAGGAGACCAGGTATTGGTGTTCTCCAAACGTTAGAGCAGAAGAGATGGCCACTGTGGCAGTGACGGGACACCCTCCTTGACCAGCTAATGTCACCCCCTGTGAACCCTCTTCTCAATTGTGCTCCATCTGTGGGCTTCGTATCACCCAGTTTTAGCAAAAATCCTGTCAAGTCGATCTAGCCAGAATCTCTTACCCTCCGTATCTAATCAGTTTCTTCATCCTCACCATCTTCTCGGTGGTGCCAGGTCACCCTCAGTATCTGACCAAAGTCCTCATCCCACCCCTCTCCCAGGTGATGTCTGGTCACCCTGGCCTGCCCCCAGCAAAGAATGACCCTACCATCTCAGTTATTTTCAAGTCACCTGCAGCCTGCCCCTGGGCTGTAAGTCCCCACTTTTCCTTGTTGTTGTAGCAATTGAACCCAGTTCCACACCAAGGTCTCTTTTCTCCTCTTGCAATGATTCCTGAATAAAACCTGTTTTTACCACTTGACTCTCTGGCTCTGGTTTCCTCCAGCAGGGGAGGCTGAGGTGTGCCCTGCAGCAGACAACGGCAGAAGGGGACACCCGGGCAGGACACTGACACGGAAAGGGCAGCAGTGTCCCGGGAAGTCCCAGCAGCAGCAAAATCAAGAATAGCACCCAAGTTAATAATGACGTGGCAGCACACTAGAGCCCCAGAAGAACACAGGTGCAGGACACTTTAGAGACAATTTGGCAAAAGTGCAAAGGATTATTAGGACTGAACCTCAGTGAGGGTGTCACTTGTTCAGGGTCGGTGCCAGAGGCAGGACCCAAGCCCGATCCTGAGACCTGTGCCTTATCCTGAGCTCTCTCCTTCACACCACAGGCTCTCCCTGCCCCGTGGACAGGAGCAGGAGTGGTCCAAGCCCAGGAGCCTGCGGTGGGGCGAGGAGCCTTGGGCAGCGGAGGCAGGGAACCCGGCCATCTCAGGGCTGGCAGGAGTGCGGGGGCATGGGAAGGGGACGGTCAGGCTGAGCAGCTCCACCAGTGCCCGCCCAGGGCAGGCAGGCTGGACGGGAGAATGGATGTAGGAGAAGAAGCCAATTTCAGCCAGGAGGAGGAAGGAAAGGCAGAAAATGGGATGCAATCGGAACGCTGCCAGGGCAGAGAGAGGATAAATCGAGTCCATGGTAGAAAACACAGAGCCCCACCTGAGGTCCGGGTGGAAAAAAGGAAGAAAGATGAGGAAGACTTTGGGGAAATTAAGGGCTGGCAGAAAGCCCCCTCGGGACACTCCCAAGATTATCTACAGGACACGTAGAGCCAGAGGCAAGAGAAGGCAGAAGCTCTGAGTAACTGAGGCCAGCATAGGCTTGTCCCCACCACGTCCCCAAGAGAAGCCCTTGACTTCTCCATCACTCCCTCGGAGCTTCGCGACCTCAGACCAGGTCCATCATTTCTTTGAGCCTCTTTCTTCTTCTGTAAGCACATGAACAATAACATGTGCTTTTTGCAGACACCTTCTTTCACTCATTCATTCATTTATTCAAGGATGAATAAACTCTCCAGCATTTGAATTGCATGCACTATAGGAGTAACTGGGTAGGAAAGATTCATTTCCTCCAAATACCCAGCACGAGACCCTTGGCACCTGGAAAGTGCCCACCTGCTTGCTTCCCTAGTAACTTTATACTGAGAATCGTTTTGAGCCAGGAATATGTAGAGCTGTGACTTCACAACCTGAGATTTATGTGTCATTAAGTTCCTGCAGCACATGGTAATAAATAAGGGCTAAGTACCCAGAGCTCCCACCCTGCTCTGCCAGGGGAAATGGGGGGTGGGGAGTTGGATGGGGGGGCTGTCTTCCACTGTCCCAGGTGTGAGTGGCTGGGTGCCTGCAGAGCCCTCAGAAAAGGGCAGAATTGCTAGAAAATAGGTGCAGGTGATCCCAAGGAACGGCAACAGATGCCTGGGTGCCCTGGCTCACGGGGATGGATTTAGAACATCTATAATCTGTCGGGGAATGGAATCCAGTGCTGATTCTTGCCCAGAAATCAGTTCAGTGGGCACGAGGTGGTGGATCCTTAAACAGAAGGGCACTCTGTTAGTCAGGACCCACTTGGTTGCAAGCAAGATACTCACCTTGAAGTTGCTTAAGGAAAAACCATGTCAACTCATTAGACATTTTCTAGAAGAAATAAACAATAAACCCCAGGAATATGGACACGGTGTGATTCTAGGTGCCTTGAGGTCTACAGCTAGTAATTCTCACATCCTTGAGTCTATATTTTAATATTTAATTTAGGGAGGAAATTTCATCCTTTTTTAGTGTATTGTTTCAGCCAAAAGTCTAGAGAATAATGAGTATTTTCATACCCACTGCTTGGTTTTCTGTGTTTGGTTTAGATGACTTTCTTTAAAAACAAAATGTTAATGAGAGGATTGAAGCATCCTATTTACCTCTCTAATCTCATTGTTTTGTACTTTTTTAATTTTAGAAGAATTATTTACATTCTATAACATATTGGATTTATACATTGAAATTCATACTTCTGATCACTATTACATTTTTGAGATTTAGATGATGTATCCAACTTTGATACTTACAGGTATAATTTGCACATCCTGTGTCTTATGTAAGACCCCATTCCCTAGCCAGAAGTGGTAAAGATATTATGTTGAACTCTGAAAGCTTGAGGATTGTGTGTTTCTTGTTTATATCTTTAATCGACCTGGAATTTAACTTGATGTATGATGTGAGGTGGGATCTATTGCATTTTTTTAACATCTTTATTGGAGTATAATTGCTTTACAATGATGTGTTAGTTTCTGCCTTATAACAAAGTGAATCAGCTATACATGTACATATATCCCCATATCTCCTCCCTCTTGCGTCTCCCTCCCACCCTCCCTATCCCACCCCTCTAGGTGGTCACAAAGCACCGACTATAGAAATGATCCTTGAAAGTATAGTCTTTATTGCATTTTTATTTCATATGGAAAACCTAACACCCCAAAACCATCTATTGAATGGCCGTCCTCTGCCTGCTGATGTGTAGGGCCAGCTTTGTTTCACACCAGCATACACAGGGACCTGTTTCAGGGCTCCTTGTACCATTTCCCTGTTTGTCTGTCCCCACAGAAATATCATACTGTCTTCATTACTATTGTTTTACAATAAACATTGATATCTGGTAGGTAAATGAGGCTGTAACACAACAGAATACTAAATGTGCTAACAGTAACCACACACATCTCTGTCCATCTTTCTAAACTGTAATTCAATAGTGAAGATAAATAAAGACATGTTGAGACAAAGCTTTTACCTCTGTGTGCTTCCTCCTGGTTAATTTCCATAGTTTTATCTTTCAGTTTGTTAAGTCTCTTTTACACTGTCTCTAATACGGTGGTCAATATGACCAACGAGCTTTAGATTTTGCATATATGTATAATTTTTATTTCTAAGACATTCTATTTGATTTTTCTGCAAATCTGCTTATTGATTTCTACTTTATACTTTTATGCCCTTAATTTGTCCGATTATATTTATATTCTTTTTCAGGTTGTTCTAACCTGGTTCCTCCTATCTGCTAAGGGGACACCTGAGTGGGACCTGAAGCCTGGGAGTGAGTAGATCCCACGTGTGTGAAGGAGGAGAATTCTGGGCAGAAGGCGCAGTGGTGCCAAGGTTGAGAGGGGCGTGTGCCCGGGTGGCTCAGAGAGGAGGTGAGCGCAGAGGGACAGCCAGGGGCCAGCTCACGGAGGCCTGTAAGACCAGACAGACCTTGGACTTCAATCCAAGGGAGCTGGAACACCGCTGGGGTGTTTTAAAAGAGGGATATGATTTGGCCAACTTCCACTCATCATTCCAGTGGCTGCTTTAATGTAATTTACAAAAAATGCCTGACTCTGCTCCTCTGCTTCTCACTCAGCATCCCAGCCCCACTGACTGCTAGCACTTGGTTCTTTCCCTGGCATCTGCTATGGCAATGAGCAAGTCCTCATGCGTCTCACCTTCTGCACGTACAGTCTGCACGTAGGTAACTTTGTGGGTTCTTTGATGCTTGTCTCACAACTAAGCTGCACACCCAAGAGGTCAGACCCATCTGTCTGGCCAGGGGCTCTGTAAGTCTGTCTGCTCTCAGCCTTACTGTCCATCCCCTCCTCAAACCTCCCTGCTGTGCCTCCTTTGACACCGTACCCCTGAAACGGCCGCTCTGTGTGCTCAGCGGCTGGACCTCTCACCCACTGTGTGACTATGGGAATGTTTTTTCATGGCTCTACATTTTAGCGTCACCCTCTGTAAAGTGGGAACAATAACATTACAAACCTCACAGGATGCTGTGCAGTTTGGGTGAGTTCTGAGAACACAGCTGCTAAGTTCTCAGTACATGATCTTGGTTCCCATCTTGTTTCCTCTGTGTCACTGCATCAGTGTGTTGGAGCTGCTGGGACAGGATACCATACATGACACCTGCTATGGCATCTCTCCAGCAAGTTTTAAAATTTTTTGTTACTGTATTTTTCAGTTATATAATTTCTGTCTGATTCTTTTTTACAACTTCTATCTCTTTGCTGAAACTGTTTTTATTATTAGTTTCAAGAAAATGTATAACTGATTATTGATGCATTTCTATGATGAAATGCATGAAAATTTCTTTGAAATTTTGTCAGATAATTCCAGCATCACCTTCGTCTTGGTGTCGCTGTCCGTTAATTATCTATTCTCATTCAAATTGTGATTTTCCTGGTTCTCGGTGAGACAGGTAATTTTCAAGTGTATCACAGACATTTTGTCTATTATGTTAAGAGACCCTGGGTCCCATTTAAATCTTTTATTTTAGCAGGCGGTCACCCTGTTTACATTAGCACACAGGTCCTGGCCTCCTTTGGGAGGTGATGGTTCCAATGACAGTTTAATTTCTGGAGTTTTTGCTGTATTATTTTGGGCTGCTTGGCTTACCTGGTGCTGTTGGAGTACTGTTGGTTCCACCTAAGGGGCTGAAGGGGTTTCTGCAGACCAGCCCCTGTGTGTCTCTTGATGATGGAGGGAAGTCTCGGCATTCCCTGTCCAGGCAGTCATCGTGGGGGGAACCCTCGCTGGTGCCCCCAGGCTCCCCACTGTCGGGGTGGAGGAGGGACGTCTCAGGCCTGCGGGGACCAAGAGGGCTCCCAGGCTGCACCATTTGCTTTGGTGCGGTCCCTCTTGCGCTTCCCCCAGCATCCCTGTATGTCTAGGTTGGGGGCAGCCTCAGGTCTGGTGGGGAAGGAGAGTGTCTCCCCTGGCTACTTATTTTTGGCAAAGCTCCCCATTGATCCCCTTGGCAGTGGTTCTGGGATCACCTGGTGCTGTTGGAGGACTCGTGTTTGATCCAGGGGAGAAATGAGTCACCTGGGCTGGCCTCTGCTGCTCACCTGGGGGATGGGAAATGCCAGGGTCCCTTTCTTCTGTGGGTGAGGAGACAGGAGGCCTCCTGCCACTGTGCTGTCCTTCCCTTCCTTGGGGTCCTAACCCGTTTGCCGGCCTCTTGCAGATTTTCAGGGACCCCAGGGCTCACCTCCTGCATTATCTCAGGGTCGTAGCTGTGCTGCACAGAGGCACCCTCTCGTCCAGACCAAAGTCCTCCTTGTTTCTGTGGGTCCGTCTCTTCTCTGAGCTCTCGACTCCTTCGAGACTCTGTCAAGGCCCCCCCTTCATCTCTCCTTTTCCTCTGGCTACACGTTCTCCTTGGGTCACCCACCTGCTCCCCTGTCTTCGGGTAACACCCGCCTGCCGATGACTCCCAAGTCCCTCCCTGCAGCCGGAGCCACAGCCTTGAGCGCTAGACGCGTACACCCATCAGCTACTTGCACGGCATTTCTCACCTGATGCTTAACTGCACCACACTCTTACCTGGCTAAGCAGGCCATTGATTTTAGCCCCTAGATCCACGATGACTGTAGCTTTCTCCACCTTAGAAAACTGTAGCCTACCACCCCATTGTTCTGACCTGAAACCAGGGAGGGTCATTGAACGGCGTCTTCTTTGCAGCCCACACACCATGCATTAGTGTCCCATCCCCTCTACTCATGGTCACAGCTACGACCTCAGTCCCAGCCAGCTCCTGCTTCACTAGGATAGCCTCCTCTCGGGTTTTCCTGCGTCCTCTCTGCTCTACAGCAGCCGAGTGAATGGTTGGATGCATAAAGCACCCAGGTCACAACTCTTGTCAAAACACTCTGGTGGTTTCCATCACACCAGAAGCAGAGCCATAGGAGCCCCACAAAACTCATTTCCAGTCCAGGGTGTCACTTCATGGTCTTTCTGTTTGGGATGTTTTCCCCCGGATTTCCTGTGGCTGCTCTCCCTTCAGGCCCCGACCAACCGTCCCCTTCTCAGAGAGCCCTTTTCCTGTGGACCCGAACCTCTACTCAGCATCTCCTCCTTCCCCTCCCTCAGGGACTGTCCTCTGGGACGTTACCTAGCCTGATCTTTCCCAAAGCACAACAAGTGCTGGACGTCCATTATTTGTTTACTTATTTAATGTGCTCATTATCCTTTTCCTCTCACACGGACCCACACCCTTGGAGTCCAAGGGCCCTGTTTGTACCGTCCACTACTGCCTCCTCATCTCCCACAATAAATGTTGGCTGGAGAGTGAATACAGTTAATGAGAGCACCAGGTGTGCCGGGCAGGTGGTAAGGAACCAGGCAAGGTATCTGAGCAGAATGGCCAGCATCCTTCCCACCGATCAGTTTCCTCTCGGCTCAATCGTGAGCCTTTCCTCCAACCTTGGAGCGACCTCTCCAGTGGAGAGAAAGAGTGAGAGAAACACGGGTGAGCAGATTGAGGGGCTGGGGAGGGAGGAGAAAAGGCTCAGAAAGAGCTGGCTTGGTTTCTGTTCTTACCAGACCCTGTCCCAGCACCCAGATTTCTGGAGACCCTACGAAGCTGAGCCCCTGTCTCCAGTTGTGTTTCTAAACCAGACCCAACGGGACAAGGCTCCACTTACAGGTGCCCCAGATCTGGGGACCAGGGCTCTCAGCACATGACTGTTTTGACTTCTCCAATTCACAGACATCTGGCCAGACCAAGGTCCCCACATTTACTATGGGGGGAGGTAGAGAGAAACGGGGGAGGGAGGAGTCCTGGTAGGGAAGGAAGGGAGAATCCAATAAGCAGAAAGAGGCAGAGGCAGGATGGGAGACATAAAATGAGAGAAATAAATCTTAAATTGGATGCTGGCTCTGGCATGGGTTTTATAGCATATTATGAGATTCTAATGCAAACCAGTGCCTCTGGGGTTTTTTTTTTTTTTTGGTTTTTTTTTTTTTTTTTTTTAAATGTAGAAAACCGACTGAATGATCAGCGTGGAGATTCATGAATTTGAACTCCTGCAGATCTAGTGTTCGGGAGTAGTGGGTTGTTCTTTTCTTACCTCTGCATCCCCTAGTCTTCAGTGTGTGTAGCTCTCAATGGGGAAATAATCTTCCCTTTGATTTCAAACGGTCTCTGAGTCTTTCAGAATCCTTGGGGCTGTGGTAGGAAGTTGGTAAGTCATTCACTCCAGAGCCTGGCCTGGTAGATATGGATTTATAGACACAATGTCTGTAGAAAAAGAGTCTCTGGATCCAGAAGGACTGTGAAGCAATTTCACTGCAAAACATGGTCTTTTTTATTAGCCTCATCCATTCATTCATAAGCTATGGTATCACAACTGTGCAAAGACCCAGCCATCCATCCCCTCATTCATCCAGGGACAGGAATTGAATATCTATTGTGTGAAGAGGACACACGGGGCTTTGTGGAAGATGGAGGGGCAAAGGAGGCTTGCCCGCTACTTGGAAAGACCAGAAACAGAGTTTGCAGCCACTGAGGACCATTGCCCGTTGCGTGATTTCCCAAGTGTAAAACAAGGCGGGCACCTGCTTATTATGCGAGTCTAGTGATGTACTTCGGTCTTGAACCTTTCCCGATGACCCCAGCTCTTCAGGTCTGACTTCCCCATTGACTGTTGAAAATATTTGCTGCATAGTTAGGAGAAAACTATTTTACTCACTAACTTAATCACTTAAGACATATACTCAATGATTTCTTTTTTTTTTTTATTTGATGCAAAATTTCAAACGTACCTGAAAGTAGAGAGGTCTTATTTTTCACATTTACTTCATTTATTTGTTTGTGAATTTTCCCTTTTTTAAACCTATTTTTTTTTTGCAAATGCCAGATATTGATTGTATCATTTCACTCATAAATGTGTCAGCGAGTATCTCTGGAAAATGGGCATTTTCATTTATAACCAAACCCCATATCACATCTGACACGATTAATAATTTCTTGCATTTATCCAACCCACAGTCCAGACTGTTCCTGAGTGTCTGTATAGGGTCGGTTTGTTTGAATCAGAATCCAAACAAGGTTGATACATTGAATGTGGTTGTTAAATCTCCTAAGTACCTTTATTGTTCTGGCGTCTCTCACCCCCTTTTATTTGGTACATTAATTTGTTTCAGAATTTAGATCAATTGTCCTGTATAACATGAACCAAATGGGATTTGTCTGTTTGCTCCTTGTGGTGTCATCAGGCTGATCTTCTATTCCCCATTTTTTTGTAAATGGAAGTTTAGAGGCTTGAATCGTGTCAGATGTAATATTTTGGGGAAGAATACGTTATAGGCAGAGCTATATGATCCACGCTGCATTACATCAGGAGACGCACTTTACGACCGTCTTTAGGGATGTTAAGATCAGCCAGTGGTTTTAAGTGGTAGCATCTTGATCTTCCTATTATCAAGTTTACTGTCCTTCACCTGATGGATTCACCCATTGATAAGCATTGCCTGGATCGATTAATTCTACAGAGGCTGCAAAACAGTGATTCTAAAAGTTCTCTAATTCCTTCTACAGTTAACAACTTATGGCTTGAATGAATAAAACTAAAAGGGACTTTTACATGTACTCAATGGTGTATCAGTACATTAATTTCTTTTTATGTGCAGCGGAGAAAGGAGCTGAGCCTTTCTAGCTCTGCATTTTCCCAAGAGGATGGATGCTCATTTATTTCAACTCTGTCCATGTTTACCAAGAGGTAACTCTGTGCAGGGGTCTTAGGCGAGTGTCTGGAGATCTGAGATGCTTTCTGCCTTCAGGGAGCTCATGCTCAGGAAGGGAGAGAGAACACAACAGTTCCTTTATGCTCCACCTTTAGTAACAGAGTCCTGTACTAGGAGCAGGGTTGGCAAAAGAGAAGATATGAGCAAATATGCCTCCACTGAGCAGGAAAATTTGACAAAAATAGGACATGGGGGTTCACCCTTGAAGGATGAGCTGTGTTTCCAAACGGATGCGGGATGGAGTGCAGAGACGCCCTGCAAGGGCAGAATGGTGCAGAGGCTGCACGTGTGAGACAGTTCAGTGTTACTGGGGAACTCCACGTGGTCTGGTTGGGTGGAACATAGAATAACCATGTAACTGACCACCCAAATCAGGACCTGCTTGATAATGAAAGGGGTCAAATCCTGGACTATCCAGGCAAACTAGGATATATGGTTACTGTGAACATTGGCTCAAAGTAGAGAGTGATGGAAAATAAAACTGGAGAATTAAGCAAGGGTCAATGAAGGAGCCAGCTGTTAAGAAAACAAAATTGGTGGATTGGCGTGCTTTGGCAGAATAATGACACCCTTCCTCTGCCCCCCCGAGATGTCCATGTCCTACTCCCTGGAAACTGTGAATATGTTCAGTTATATGTCAAAGGGGAATTAAGGTTGTAGATGGAATCAAGGTTGCCAATCAACTGACTTTAAGCTAAAGAGATTATCCTCAATTATTGTAATCACAAAGGTCCTTAAAAATGGAAGTGGGAGGCAGAAGCAGTCAGAGAGGATGTGACCATGGCAGGGAGGTCAGAGTGCGGCAATGTGCCAGGACTTGGCCCTTCATTGCTGGCTTTGAAGATGGAGGAAGAAGCCACCAGCCAATGAATGCACACAACCTCACGGGGGCTAGAAGGAGCAAGGAGATAGATTCTCCCTTAAAACCTCCAGAGAGAGACACAGCTCTGCCAGCACCTTGCTTTTAGCCCAGTGAGACCCATAGCAAACTTCTGGCCTACAGAACTGTAAAATAATAAGTTTGTGTTGTTCTAAGTTTGTGGTCATTCGTTAGAGCAGTCACAGGAAACTAACAAAAGGGTCAACAGGTGACCCTTAAATTTCATTTTTGGAAAGCTAGGTGTATCATGGGGCCATTCATCAATAAAGAATCCTATTCAAGGATAAAGATGATAAATTCAACTGTAGTAGATGTAGTAGATGTCATTGAGAATCCTGAGCTAAGCAGTACAGGCAAAGACCAATTGACTGGATGGATCTCAAGAGATTTTTATAGTCCACGTGGTATTTAGCACACTATAGGGTTGAGAAAATGCCTCAAAACCAGACTCAGACTGGGAAATCTTCATTAACATTTAAAATCCCTCACATCATAATACCATTTCTGGGTTCCTTTCCCTGACCATGTCAAGGGATCGATCTTGATCCATTGCTCATATTTTATGATTTGAATAACTACAAAATTGATCAACTCTTGGCATCTTGTGATAACTGTAGTGTACATTTATTGCTTGTATATCCAAACAAAATCATCTTCATTGGGGAAAAGATTTGTTTTAAACCATAGCTTTGTAAAGAAGACTACTCCTTCTAGCCTCAAGATTGTCCCATTGCCTATTCCAGGGTGATTATAGAGATCCATTTCTCATGCCAGAGATTTGTTCCAGAAATGCACACCTGAGCCCTCACTCAGTATAGCTGACACTTGAGAGGGTGAGGAAAGCTGGTTCCATGGGTCACAGGGTATTAGGATGTAAACCCAGTGTCTCCAGCATCAAAATTTGTCCTCGTGGAGTGAGTCTTGTACCAGTCAGCTCAGGCCAATTGTGCTGCAGTAACAAGCATCCTCAAAGTATCAATTGACTCGAGACAAGAATTTCTTACCCACATTGCATGCCAGCTGATGGTTTGCTGCTCCGTATCTTCCTCATTCTGGGGTTCTAGAAGAAGGAGGAGCCTCCACCTGGACTACCCGTGAGCCCAAGACAGATGGAGAAGAATGATGGTACAACCACACAATGGCTTGTAAAGCTTCTGTCGGGAGGTGGCAGAGTGAATTCTGCCCACATTCCACTGTCCAAGCAAGTCTGGACCAGCCAATGTCCAGAGTACAGGGACATGTCATCCTTTTGCTAAGGTGGGGGGGTGGCTGGGATCTCTGTCACAACCCACTGCGGTGTGACACGAGAATCGCAAGAGGTGGTTTGTTGTGTGTGCGTGATATTTTTGGTTGCTTTGACCTTCTTCCTACTCTCTGGTCCTTCCACCAGCCTCAAATCCTCACCACTCTTGGTATCTGTGGTTGTGTATATTCAGGGAAAGATTCCTACAAGTGAGATTGCTAGATTAAAAGGCAACTACAGTGGGTACATTGAACTAGAGTGGAAAGATGCCTTAAAAATGCTTTAAAGTGGGAACAATGGTGGGCATCTCATGCAGGCCCGTGAGTGGCCTCACAGATGGCCCAACTTTCAGCACTGGGAACGCATCACCAGGCACTACCAGATGAGGCACAAGAATTATTGAATCATAGTCTCTGATCTCAGATTCACAGTTTTGTGGAGAGCCAGGGCAAGGAGATTTCTATGGTATCTCCTGGCTTCTCAGAAAATACCCCGAGCTCCTGGGAAGTAAAGTTTCAGCTGTGTGGCTGACAGGGTCTTACTGCTCTGGCCAGGTGTCAGGCCTGAGCCTCTGAGGTGGGAGAGCTGAGTTCAGGACATTAGTCCACCAGAGACCTCCTGGCCCTTCTTAATATCAATTGGCTAGAGCTCTCCCAGAGATCTCCATCTCAACACTAAGACCCAGATCCACTCAATGACCCGCAAGCTCCAGTGCTGGACACCCCATGCCAAACAACTAGCAAGACAGGAACACAACCCCACCCATTAACAGAGACGCTGCCTAAAATCATAATAAGTTCACAGACACACCAAAGCACACCACCAGACATGGTCCTGCCCACCAGAAAGACAAAATCCAGCCTCATCCCCCAGAGCACAGGCACCAGTCCCCTCCACCAGGAAGCCTACACAACCCACTGAACCAACCATACCCACTGGGAGCAGACACCAAAAACAACGGGAACTCTGAACCTGCAGCCTGAGAAAAGGAGACCCCAAACACAGTAAGTTAAGCAAAATGAGAAGACAGAGAAATACACAGCAAATGAAGGAGCAAGGTAAAAACCCACCAGACCAAACAAATGAAAAGGAAATAGGCAGTCTACCTGAAAAAGAATTCAGAGTAATGATAGTAAAGATGATCCAAAATCTTGGAAATATAATGGAGAAAATACAAGAAACATTTAACAAGGACCTAGAAGAACTAAAGAGCAAACAAACAGTGATGAACAACACAATAAATGAAATTTAAAATTCTCTAGAAGGAATCAATAGCAGAATAACTGAGGCAGAAGAACGCATAGGTGACCTGGAAGATAAAATAGTGGAAATAACTACTGCAGAGCAGGATAAAGAAAAAAGAATAAAAAGAATTGAGGACAGTCTCAGAGACCTCTAGGACAATATTAAACACACCAACATACGAATTATAGGGGTCCCAGAAGAAGAAGAGAAAAAGAAAGGGACTGAGAAAATATTTGAAGAGATTATAGTTAAAAACTTCCCTAACATGGGAAAGGAAATAGTCAATCAAGTCCAAGAAGTGCAGAGAGACCCATTCAGGATAAATCCAAGGAGAAACATGTCAAAACACATATTAATCAAACTATCAAAAATTAAATAAAAAGAAAAAACATTAAGAGCAGCAAGGGAAAAACAACATACAAGGGAACCCCCATAAGGTTAACAGCTGATCTTTCAGCAGAAACTCTGCAAGCCAGAAGAGAGTGGCAGGACATATTTAAAGTGATGAAAGGGAAAAACCTACAACCAAGATCACTCTACCCAGCAAGGATCTCATTCAGATTCAATGGAGAAATAAAAACCTTTACAGACAAGCAACAGCTAAGAGAATTCAGCACCACCAAACCAGCTTTACAACAAATGCTAAATGAACTTCTCTAGGCAGAAAACACAAGAGAAGGAAAAGACCTAAAAAAAAAAACCCCAAAACAATTAAGAAGATGGTAATAGGAACATACATATAGATAATTACCTTAAATGTAAATGGATTAAATGCTGCAACCAAAAGACATAAACTGGCTGAATGAATACAAAAACAAGACCCATATACATGCTGTTTACAAGAGACCCACTTCAGACCTAGGGACACATACAGACTGAAAGTGAGGGGATGGAAAAAGATATTCCATGCAAATGGAAATCAAAAAAAGCTGGAGTAGCAATTCTCATATCAGACAACATAGACTTTAAAATAAAGACTATTACAAGAGACAAAGAAGGACACTACATGATGATCAAGGGATCAATCCAAGAAGAAGATATAACAGTTGTAAATATTTATGCACCCAACATAGGAGCACCTCAATACATAAGGCAAATGCTAACAGCCATAAAAGGGGAAATCAACAGTAGCACAATAATAGTAGGGGACTTTAACACCCCACTTTCACCAATGGACAGATCATCCAAAATGAAAATAAATAAGGAAACACAAGCTTTAAATGACACATTAAACAAGATGGACTTAATTGATATTTATAGGACATTCCATCCGAAAACAACAGAATACACTTTCTTCTCAAGTGCTCATGGAACATTCTCCCGGATAGATCATATCTTGGGTCACAAATCAAGCCTTGGTAAATTTAAGAAAATTGAAGTCATATCAAGTATCTTTTCCAGCCACAGTGCTATGAGACTAGATATCAATTATAGGAAAGAAAATGTAAAAAATACAAACACATGGAGGATAAACAATACACTACTAAATAACCAATAGATCACTGTAGAAATCAAAGAGGAAATCAAAAAATACTTAGAAACAAATGACAATGAAAACACGACAACCCAAAACCTATGGGATGCAGCAAAAGCAGTTCTAAGAGGGAAGTTTATAACAGTACAATCCTTCCTCAAGAAACAAGAAAAATCTCAAATAAACAACCTAGCCTTACACCTAAAACAATTAGAGAAAGAAGAAAAAAACCCCAAAGTTAGCAGAAGGAAAGAAATCATAAATATCAGATCAGAAATAAATGAAAAAGAAATGAAGGAAACAATAGCAAAGATCAATAAAACTAAAAGCTGGTTCTTGGAGAAGATAAACAAAATTGATAAAACATTAACCAGACTCATCAAGAAAAAAAGGGAGAAGACTCAAATCAACAGAATTAGAAATGAAAAAGGAGAAGTGACAACTGACACTGCAGAAATACAGAGGATCATGAGAGATTACTACAAGCAACTCTATGCCAATAAAATGGACAACCTGGAAGAAACGGACAAATTCTTAGAAAAGCACAACCTTCCAAGACTGAACCAGGAAGAAATAGAAAATATAAACAGACCAATCACAAGCACTGAAATTAAAACTGTGATTAAAAACCTTCCAACAAACAAAAGCCCAGGACCAGATGCCTTCACAGGTGAATTCTATCAACATTTGGAGAAGAACTAACACCTATCCTTCTCAATCTCTTCCAAAATATAGCAGAGGGAGGAACACTCCCAAACTCATTCTACAAGGCTACGATCACCCTGATACCAAAACCAGACAAAGATGTCACAAAAAAAGAAAACTACAGGCCAATATCACTGATGAACATAGATGCAAAAATCCTCAACAAAATACAAGCAAACAGGGGCTTCCCTGGTGGTGCAGTGGTTGAGAATCTGCCTGCCAATGCAGGGGACACGGGTTGGAGCCCTGGTCTGGGAAGATCCCACATGCCGCGGAGCAGCTGGGCCCGTGAGCCACAATTACTGAGCCTGCGCATCTGGAGCCTGTGCTCCGCAACGAGAGAGGCTGTGATAGTGAGAGGCCCGCGCACCACGATGAAGAGTGGCCCCCACTTGCCACAACTAGAGAAAGCCCTCGCACAGAAACGAAGACCCAACACAGTCATAAATAAATTTAAAAAAAAAAATCCAAAATACAAGCAAACAGAATCCAGCAGCACATTAAAAGGATCATACACCATGATCAAGTGGGGTTTATCCCAGGAATGCAAGGATTCTTCAGTATATGCAAATCAATCAATGTGATACACCATATTAATGAAGTGAAGAATAAAAATCATATGATGATCTCAATAGATGCAGAAAAAGCTTTTACAAAATTCAACACCATTTATGATAAAAACCCTCCAGAAAGTAGGCATAGAGGGAACTTACCTCAATATAATAAAGGCCATATATGACAAACCCACAGCCAACATCGTTCTCAATGGTAAAAAACTAAAACCATTTCTACTAAGATCAAGTACAAGACAAGGTTGCCCACTCTCACCACTATTATTCAACATAGTTTTGGAAGTTTTAGCCACAGCAATCAGAGAAGAAAAAGAAATAAAAGGAATCGAAATTGGAAAAGAAGTAAAACTGTCACTGTTTGCAAATCACATGATACTATACATAGAGAATCCTAAAGATGCTACCAGAAAACTACTACAGCTAACCAATGAATTTGGTAAAGTAGCAGGATATAAAATTAATGCACAGAAATCTCTTGCATTTCTATACACTAATGATGAAAAATCTGAAAGAGAAATTAAGGAAACACTCTCATTTACCGTTGCAACAAAAAGAATAATATACATAGGAATAAACCTACCTAAGGAGACAAAAGACCTGTATGCAGAAAACTATAAGAGACTGATGAAAGAAATTAAAGATGATACAAACAGATGGAGAGATATACCATGTTCTTGGATTGGAAGAATCAACATTGTGAATACAACTATACTACCCAAAGCAATCTACAGATTCAATGCAATCCCTATCAAACTACCAATGGCATTTTTCACAGAACTAGAACAATAAATTTCACAATTTGTATGGAAACACAAAAGACCCCGAATAGCCAAAGCAATCTTGAGAAAGAAAAATGGAGCTGGAGGAATCAGGCTCCCAGACTTCAGACTATACTACAAAACTACAGTAATCAAGACAGTATGGTACTGGCACAAAAACAGAAATATAGATCAATGGAACAAGATAGAAAGCCCAGTGATAAACCCACACACATACGGTCATCTTATCTTTGATAAAGTAGGCAAGAATAGACAATGGAGAAAAGACAGCCTCTTCAATAACTGGTGCTGGGAAAACTGGACAGCTACATGTAAAAGAATGAAATTAGAACACTCCTGAACACCATACACAAAAATAACTCAAAATGGATTAAAGACCTAAATGTAAGACCAGACACTATAAAACTCTTAGAGGAAAACGTAAGAAGAACACTCTTTGACATAAATCACAGCAAGATCCTTTTTGACCCACCTCCTAGAGAAAGGGAAATAAAAACACAAATAAACAAATGGGACCTAATGAAATTTAAAGCTTTTGCACAGCAAAGGAAACCATAAACAAGACAAAAAGACAACCCTCAGAATGGGAGAAAATATTTGCAAACGAAGCAACTGACAAAGGATTAATCTCCAAAATATGCAAGTAGCCCATGCAGCTCAATATCAAAAAAACAAACAACTCAATCCAAAAATGGGCAGAAGACCTAAATAGACATTTCTCCAAAGAAGATATACAGATTGCCAACAAACACATGAAAGGATGCTCAACATCACTAATCATTAGAGAAATGCAAATCAAAACTACAATGAGGTATCACCTCACACCAGTCAGAATGGCCATCATCAAAAAATCTACAAACAATAAATGCTTGAGAGAGTGTGGAGAAGAGAGAACACTCTTGCACTGTTGGTGGGAATGTAAATTGATATAGCCACTACAGAACAGTATGGAGGGTCCTTAAGAAACTAAAAATAGAACTACTGTACAACCCAGCAATATCACTACTGGGCATATACCCTGAGAAAACCATAATTCAAAAAGAGTCACGTACCACAGTGTTCATTGCAGCACTATTTACAATAGCCAGGACATGGAAGCAACCTAAGTGTCCACCAACAGATGAATGGATAAAGAAGATGTGGCACATATATATAATGGAATATTGCTCAGCCATAAAAAGAAACGAAATTGAGTTATTTGTAGTGAGGTGGATGGACCTAGAGTCTGTCATACAGAGTGAAGTAAGTCAGAAAGAGAAAAACAAATACCGTATGCTAACACATATATATGGAATCTAAAAAATCTAAAAAAAAAAAAAAAAGGTTCTGAAGAACCTAGGGGCAGGACAGGAATAAAGATGCAGACGTAAAGAATGGACTTGAGGACACAGGGAAGGGGAAGGGGAAGCTGGGACGAAGTGAGAGCGTGGCCTTGACTTATATACACTACCAAATGTAAAACAGATAGCTAGTGAGAAGCAGCCGCATAGCACAGGGAGATCAGCTCTGTGTTTTGTGACCACCTAGAGCGGTGGGATAGTGAGGGTGGGAGGGAGACGCAAGAGGGAGGGGATAAGGGAATATATGTATATGTATAGCTGACTCAGTTTGTGATACAGCAGAAACTAACACACCATTATAAAGCAATTATACTCCAGTAAAGATGTTAAAAAAAAAAAAAGAACTACAAGGGGTGTGCACTGAGATGGAACAACAATGGTGTCCACGTTCTCGGCTGCAAATGCTCCCAAGAGCTGTTGTGACTAGATTGTGGGAAATAAGCCAACCAGTTTATTTTGCACGAGGGTGTTGAATTGGATTTCCATCCTTGGTATTACAAACATCCTGGTTGATTTTTACTCAATCCCCACAAAGATGAGGTCAGCCATGGAAGTTTTGTAAAGCTGAAATCTAGGATAAGCTTATGTGGATGTGACCTTAATTTTTGCCAACTGTTTCTCTCAAACAGTCATATCACGAGTCTGATACGATGATTTTAAAATACTTGGTCTAAAACATCTTTGCAGGCTTTTAATTGAGTTAGAACATAAATGAAGTAAATTGTACAGATCTTAAGTTTACAGCTCCTGCTATTTTATAAAGGGAAATGTGTAGTCAGAGTTTTAAAAATTGGATATTACTGGCATCCCAGAAGGCTTCATCATGTCTCTTCCAGGATCAACACCATTGAATTTTATATTAATGGGGGGGCTCACACACAACTTCATGTGGGTAAGATCCATCCATGCTGCTGTATTTAGCAGTATTTTGTTCTTTCGTTGCTGTATATTTATTGTATGAGTAGACCACAATTCATTTGTACATTGTGTTGTTAGTGTGCATGTTGGTTGTTTCCAATTTTAGGTTTTTACAACTACATTTGTTGTGAGAATGTCCGCCTTCTTTTGGTGTTCCTGTGTTTCTATTTCTGTAGAATAAACATATATTTGGGCTGGTGCAGGTGTGCCTGGGAATCCATACTCAGGGATGACTCCATTTCTTCTTTTAGTTCTCTAACTGTTAGGTTTACATATGTTGAGGTTGCATTAGGTGGATTGCCATATTATTTAGAGCTGTTGTATCTGCCTGTTGAATTGACCTTTTGATCATTAGGAAATGTGCCTTTTCCGCTATTATTTCTCACCACCTTCAGTCCACCATGTCTGATACTAACCCAGTCCTACCAGCCTTCTTTCAGCTGGTATTTGCATGATGTACTTTTAAAATATCATTTTACTTTCAATTCTTCTTTGCCCCTCTCTTGGATTTAATATGTATGGCTGTTGTTTGAGTTTTTGAATCCAGTCTGATAATCTTTGTCTCTTATTTGGAGCATGCAGTTAATTTTCATTTAATGTATTGGATTGAACCATATGGAATTGTCAACACTTGATAAGTTTAACCAACAAAAAGACAATTTCCTATGATTCAACCTAGTGGTTTCTATGTATTTGGTTTCAAACTATTATCCTCATTCCTATTTCTCTCATTTTTTCCCTTTTCCTTTACTTCTTGAATTATCCAGTATTAATCCAGTATGTTGATTATTCCATTTTCTCTGCCATGAGCTTATTGAACATCCTTTTCTTGTTATTTTAGTGATTAAATAGAGAGATTATAATAGGCACCTTTTATGTATTACAACCTTCCTGAAATTAGTAGTTTTACTAAATCCTGGAAAATACAGGGGCTTACCACACTTAAATTTCACTCACCAGCCTGCCTCCTTTGGGACATTGTATAGGCTATTATTCCTAATTCTTCAATCCCTCACTGTAACAGGATTACAGTTCTTGCCACTTCCTCCCACTCCAGGGGAGGAATATATTTCCTCACACTGGGATACTCGGTGGGTCACGTGGACCAGAGAGTGCACCAGTGCTGCCATAACACCTGGTGAGACAGCAAGTGTTTTCCATTGTTCCCCTTGTGCTTCATCCATTTGCCACGTGTGGGACATGCCCCAACTGTCCAAGGAGTTCAAGGAGAACTAGCAACACTTGGGGAGAATCGGACCTGCCTCTCCGCCTGGGGCCAGACTTGGGGAGCCCAGTTGTACCCAACCTGTTGGTAAGCATGCAGTGAGTCACCATTTTTGATATCCCATTTTTCATTTCTAGCATTTGCATTTGGGTATTTATTTAGCTTCCATCTCCAAGATGAGATTCCCAGTTTGTTTCCACCTCTCTACTCCGTCCTTCGACATAGCTGTCATAGGTATTTTAAGGTCCCTGTTGGATAATCCCACCATCTAGACCATCTCTGGATGCTTATATAGGCTCTTCCTTCTCAAGACCATCAGTCTCACTTTCTTTCTTCTTCTTCATGTGTCATGTGATTTTGTGTTTTATCCTGGACATTGTTTGCTTAAAAAAAAAGATAGAGATCAAAAATAAATAATATTTAGATAATAGTTCCCTTCAGAAGAAAGCTTGTCCCTCTCCTGCCAGACCATAGTGTGTGGATAGTTCCCTTCAGAAGAAAGCTTGTCCCTCTCCTGCCAGACCATAGTGTGTGGATAGTTCCCTTCAGAAGAAAGCTTGTCCCTCTCCTGCCAGACCATAGTGTGTGGAGTTGACGTGGGTGAATCCATCTACTCCTCCATTGAGTTGGGTCTGGGCTGTGCTGAGGTCATAATCAGATTCTGTTCACCCCCAGATTGGAATATTTTCAGGGTGATATCAGCAGCTTTCTGTGAGCACCACTGTGATCTCAACACTAATGAGATTCCAGAGATCTCATTGTGCTTTAGAGCCCAGACATCAGCTTTCCAAACAGTGGACTTCTCCTTTTCTGCTTTTCAACCAACCAGCCAGCTTTGGAATGTCGTCTTTTCCCCACTTGTGTCCCCAGCTTTGTGCACCTCACGTGTCCCTCTCACCTTATGCCTCACACCAGCTTTCAGCCTGCTCCTGTGGTCATTCAGTGAGGGCCTGGGGTGCCTTGGAGACATTTCTCCTGGTCCCCTGCCCTGTTCCTAGATGTTGATGGCCATTGCCTTGCACTCAGTGGAAATCTGCAGACCTGTGAGCTCCACATCTTAGACAAGGACCAGCTTACACCCTGCAATACGCCAGCTCCCATCGAAGCAGCTCGGCTCTTAACTTATCTGTGAACTACTGAGAAACACCATCATCTCAATATTCTACAAATACCATGTGCTGTCCCCAGTGGGAGGGCCTCAGACCTGGAAACAAGAATACACAATTTGAGGAGAGAGCAAGTAAAGGCCACTCAGGCCATTAGAATCCATTTTGACTTTAATACCAATTCCCTCTAGAAACCGTTTAATCGTTTCCTGACTGACTCTAGTATTTTGACTTGATATTGGCTTCCTCTCTTATTTGCCTTGTATGACCTCTTCTCTCTGAGCCCAAAATATTACCTCCACCTCATCGACACCATTTAGGACTCAAGGCAGCTGAGTTGAATTATCGCAGAGTAGCTGACTCCCTTGTCTGTGCAGAGGAAGCACTGTCAGCTAGTCTGCAGAGGCATCTCTTTTCCTCCCAGAGCTATGACTTTGTGCTTTAGTCTGATTTGCTTTACTTGGAGCCTAACTCAGTGTCTACACCCTACTTCTGAAGGAAGCACATCAGAGGAGCTGAACTCCCCTTGTGCTCGTGGCAGCAGGGCTGTGATGGCGGGCCAGTAGGACATTTTCTGCTCTGTTGCCACTGGGGGAGGTCTGGGCACAGTTTACCCCACTGTCTGCCACTTCCAGAAGCTCAGCCCTGGTCAGGCCAGGCCCCATCCCAGCACAGGGCTCCCCTGACAAATATCTCCAGGCATTGGAGGTCACCCCCTCCTTAGCAACAAGGTCTCACTCACCTTTCCAGATGTGCACGCCTGGCTCCACTGTGCTTTTTCTCTCCCGCCACTTCAGATCTCTCCCTGGACCTGGTCTTGTTAAAAGAACAGTAAATCTGCAGTGCGTGGGGAGAGGGCTCAAGACCCAGACCCTACAGAAGGGCCTCAGGGCAGGGGAGCTCTTGATAATAAGGTGTATCGTAAATTCCTGAATGTTTTCTTTCCTCTATGTTCTGTAGCTACATTTGTTTTCAAGCAAAATAAAGATTTAGATTACCACTGAGCAATATGAACTCTGTGAAATAAGGCGAGGAGAGTGCTTATCCCCTGAGGTTATCCGAGGCTGAGAAAACACGGGCCGGGGTCCAGCGCAGACGCACACTCGGTAAACGTTAGTCACTTTGATTATCTCAGCGCCGCCGGGTGCTGATGGGGTGGGAATCTAAGGAGCGAGGAGGAAAGGATGGAGGAAGGAGTCTCTTGAGTGTGGGCCCCCAAGCAAAGGAAAAGGAAAACAGAGGAGGCCTTAAGATTCGACGAGTGTTCATCCTGCGAGAGGTGGAGAAGGAAGAGCCAACAGAAGAAGCAGGTTTAATTAACTGCTGTGAACATTCAAATAGGAAAGAGCAAGAGACATGACACAAGGGAAATGAGTCCCTGGAGGCAGAGCCTGTTGCTCTAGGAAGGAACTGACTTAAGTTACCAAAGACCAAAAATCCAAACCTGATGGAAACCAAGGTCTGGGAAAGGTCAGGTCAGAGGTCACTCACGCCCCCTGGTCCCTCGGCGCAGGGATCCTCCGAGCACTTTGCCCGCCCTAGAGAGCCCGGGAGACTGGGGTGATCTCGCCGGGTTCTCGATTAGACCAGGCTGGAGCCCCTGCCCCTGTGCTTCTGGGGAGTGGGTGGGCAGTGGGGTGGGCTGTGCAGGAGCACCCCCATACCTCCCCATCCTGATCACCCCTCAGGAGGGAGACTTACTCCAGCTGAACAGGGCCTGGGTGGCTTCAACCAGTGGCCCGCCCCCCAGAGCCTGCCCCAGGATTCAACTCCTGCTCCATCTCTGCAGGAGGGCCAGGCCTGCTGCATCTGGTCTCCTGAGGATGCAGGTGAGACCGGTTAGTGCCCTCTGTCTTCCCTCCATCAGCTCCATTCCCGGGGGAAGCAGGGGCAGATCCCACTAAGAAAGAGCCAAGCAGACCCCAGCATCCTCTCAGGCTGCTCCTGAGCCCAGGTGAACGGGGGGATGCAGATGTCACCACTGTGGCTTCAGAGCCCAGACAGCTTCTCCAGTCACTCTTGACCAGCCCTCCCTCTTGTGGTTGCAGGGTTCCAGTTACCTCCGTGATCCCCAGTTCCATCCTTGGGTTGCTTCTCAACTGGGTAGCACCCAGGGGCTGCGTAGGCACCTGGACACACTAACCATCTAACAAAGGACCACAGAGCCCTTGTCCTCAGTGGAGGAGATGGGCACATGAACTAGTAGCTACAATACAATGAGTCAAGTGTTATGGGATGGTCCTCAGGAGAAGCGGGAGTCACCTTGATCTCCCCTCTCACCCCGACTCCCCTGCTGATCACAGGTGCTGTCCACCCTCCAATGCATCTACAGCCCACCCTTGAGTGCCAGCCCTGCCTGGACCAGGACAGCATCTGTCTCACCTGGTCGGTGGTCTTCTGACTCCTCCTCCTGTGGGCATGGGACAGTCTGGCCAGTGGTCTAAACACGTGACTCCATCCTCCTAAGACCCCTTACTGGTCCTTCCTTATATACAACTCAGAATGGACAAGGCTCCCCAGGGGAAGCCCCCCCCCCCCTCATCCATCAGCTCTGCTTTGTCTTGGTCCTGCCATCCCCATGGCCAGGTGTGGTCCAGCACATGGCCGATCTCACCATGCCTCCCTTGCCTCAAGCATCACTGCTCTCCCAGCTGTGGGCCGTCACTGGGTCATTTCTTCTCTTCTGGATTCCTTTTCCATGATGTTTGGCCTAAAACGTTCCTCTTTGTCCATCAAGACCCAGTTCAAATGTCCTTTGTCGTACAAAACATTCTCCTACATCTGCAGGCAGATTTTTAAAAATAATAACAGCAGATTTGAAACACCAGTGGTGCAGAGCCCTCGCCTCCCATGTGCCAGGCGCTTATTGAGTGGCTTATGGGCCAGCGCTCCCTACAGCCCACGATCCCCCTGGCACCATGCTGGGGATGGTTCGGCAGACAAACAGAAGCACCCCAACTCCCAGAGCCAGCAGTTGAACTTTCGGGAATTCTGCACACCATGTTAAACATAGCCTTTATTAAAAATTAAATAATATAAACTCACAAGTAAATAAATTTTTTTGAGAGTGAAAGTATTAAATACTCAAAACTCATCCCTTCCTGATTTCCTTCTACATTTCACTATTAGTTAAGCTGTTGAGATTACTCACAGCTGTTGTATCTCCAGGGTGGAAATGCCCTCAAATGGGGGGATGCTGCACAGCCTTTCCCAACACCCTGGTCAGTGATGTCAGGTTGGCAGCTTGAAACTGACCACGCTGGGAACGTTCACCCTGTGGGAATCAGCAAGTGCTACTACCCAGAGCTTGATTTATTAAACTTGATTGTCTAGATTTAAGAAAACTGGGGAGAAACTGTTCATAATGTAGACTGAACCTAAAACTACATCTTGTCTATATAGCTCATACCCTGTGAATAGAATAAAAAAATGAAAAACTCTTCTCCAGGTGTTGGAAAACCATAATCTGATTCAGCAAAGAACTGAGTCATATCGTTGGCATGTGTCTTTATTGCTCCACTTGTGTTTCATTAGTTAACCTGAACAAAAATATCAGCCAACATTCATGTCGGAACTTTGTTAGTCAATGACGTGAGCAACTTCTTTTCTGAACTGGACTGTAATTGATCATTTATTTGTAGTAAAATTTATCATAAACTTAGGTACACACATGTGCACACACACACGCACACGTACAAAGCCCATTGTTAAGATATAAATGAACTTATTTCCAAAACAGAAACAGACTCACAGACTTCAAAAACAAACGTATGGTTCTCAAAGGGGAAAGATGGGGGGAGGGACAAATTAGGAGTTTGGGATTAACATATACACACTACTATATATAAAATAGGTAACCAACAACCATCTACTGTATAGCACAGGGAACTGTGTTCAATATTCTGTAACAACCTATATGGGAAAAGAATCTGAAAAAGAATAGATACAGGTTAGTATACAACTGAATCACTTTGCTGTACACCTGAAACCAACACAACATTGTAAATCAACTATACTCCAATATAAAATAAAAATTAAATCAAAAATTTTTAAAAAAACATTTCCCGGACTTCTCTGGTTGCGCAGTGGTTAAGAATCCGCCTGCCAATGCAGGAGACACGTGTTCGAGCCCTGGTCCGAGAAGATCCCACATGCCACGAAGCAACTAAGCCCATGTGCCACAACTATTGAGCCTGCAGTCTAGAGCCTGCAAGCCACAACTACTAAGCCCGCGTGCCACAACTACTGAAGCCCGCACGCCTAGAGCCTGTGCTCCGCAACAAGAGAAGCCACGGCAATGAGGAGCCCACGCACCGCAACAAAGAGTAGCCCCCATTCGCCACAGCTAGAGAAAGCTCGCAAGCAGCAACGAAGACCCAATGCAATCAAAAATAAATATAAATAAATAAATTTATTTTAAAAATAATAAAAAGTAAAAAATGTTAAAAAAAAATTCCCAGCACCCATTAAAATAACCCTAGAGAAGCAGGTAGGATCCTTATCATCCCAACGTTACAGGTGAGGAAGCAGAGGCCCAGGGAGGGGGCACAGTTAGCCAGGGGCAGCAGGTACACAGTGACGGAGCTGGGAGTGGAACCACAACCCTTTGCTCTCACTTCCTGAGCTGAATTCCTCTGGGACTGAACGCCTCCCTCCTCTGCACTGGCGAAGCTCTTTGTGCACCCCCGTCTTTCTCTGTAGTGATAATTCCAAGATAATTCACTGGGTTCTTTTCCCCTAGTAGACGTCTTTATTTCTCTTCCTCCAGGGGCTATGGCACAATCCCTGGCAAACGGTAAGCACTCAATAAATGCTTAAAGGCACAGATGAGTCCATACATAATTAACGTGGTCCCATTTGCTCTTGACTTCCAGCCTGAAGACTTCGACTGTGCTGGTTCGTCTCCTCTGAGCCCCCATCTCTGCCTGCAGGAGAGACCCTGTCCCCAGTGCTGGTCCCCAGTGGGGCATCCTCCAGCCGCCTGCGCCTGGGTGTCTCTGCCCGCCCACAAGATGCTCCCATACCCTCTGCAGGCAACCCTCATGTTTATGTGTGCATTTCACTTCCCTGCACCTGAAAAGCTTCCCTCTTGTAGATGGAAATTGCTAGACAGGTCACCTCACAGGGCGCATCAGGTGTCCTGATGGCTGAGGGTGACTGTGAATGAGGTAAAGGCAGACTTGACCTTCCTGGGGAGTCCTGCCTGGGGCTCCCGTTCATCTGTGGGTCTCCCTTGCTCCCGGGCAGCTCCCTCTGCAGACGCACCCTCCATCTGAGAGAGGGTGAGAGGGGCTGGGGCACGCAGGGCTCTATCCCAATAAAAAGGTCCCCTCTCTGGCTTTGAGCTGGCTGGAAGATGAAGGCATCATACATTCAGATGACAAACACACCCCTGGGCCCTGCGCTGGGGTGTCCCAGCTGATGCTTGGACAACCGTGACCCCTTGTGCATTTACACAAACACTGGAATCTTCAGCAGCACCAACTTGAAATGGCTGTGGGCACAGGGGAGGGCTGTGGGTAGGTGGGCTGAGCCCTGGGTGGAGGGGGAGGGAGCGAGGCAGAGAGAAGGCAGTGGGGCTTGAGCAAGTGCAGAAGGCCCTGCCCTGCCAAGCCCCGCATCCTGAGCAGGTTCCTGGGGTGACCTGTAACCCTTGGCCCCCGCCTGGCTGGCAGGGGAGGGGAGGGGACCAGAGGCCTGGGGATGTCTTGTGTCAAATGCGTCTTGCTTGCCTTTCCTCAGGAATGATACAAACCCTGGTCCAGGCAGACAGGATGGAGAATGGGGCTGCTGGAGAAAATCTCAGAGGCCCATCCTTCCCCTCACTCCGTCCCGGCCCCGTGCACAGAAGTGGCCGGCCTCACATGTATGCAGTGGTACCTGGACCGAAAGGAAAGTCTCAGCTGGGAGCCTCCCAACCCGCCTCCTCCAGTCCTGGATGTGCGGCTTGGAAAGGTTGCTCTGCCTTCCGGAGACTCAGTTGCTTCTGTTGTACAAGAATTTAGTGATTCCTGTCGGGCAAGTGGTGGGTGAAAAGGCCTCATTTATGGGGTGCCTGGCGCTGCTCTCCAGGCAGTGCAAGTCCCCCTCAAATTGTACGGTCATCATTCCTTTATCACCACTGTGCTTTTTACACCCAACATCGTGGTGCCCCCCAACCAGCACCTGAAGGCAAGCTGCAGATTACCTTGTTTTCAACACTTACATTTGCTTTTAATGACAGAGGGAAAAAAAGACGAATTCTTGTTGCCAACGATTCCAAAGACGGAGGTCAGAGACGCCCTCGGCCCGGGTTTCCCGTGGCTTCCTCAAAGTGACTCGTGGTTTCAGGGCAGGGGGCAGTGGAAAGGATTTTTTTCAATCTCAGAAACCAAGTGAGAAAGCCGGTGTCCAGTGCCTTTTTCCTATTACTCTTTGCGTCTCTCCTCCTGCGAGGTTAGGGGCTGGTGCTTCCTGCCTGCCCATCTTTGTGCTCCTGTCTCTCCTGGTGATTATTCCCAGCCTATGAGCTGCTGGGATGACACAGTCCCCTGCAACGGCGCTGGTGGCCACCTGGCTGCTGTGTACAGATACGCCCAGCGCAGGGCCTCACGAAGGTCCCAAAGGAACGTCGCACGGATTGAGAACCATCTCCCGCAAACCCACGGTTGGCCAACAGAGAAACTGAGGACGCAAGGAGTGGGAAGGGTGGAGTTAAGACTATGACGCATCTCTTGACTTCTGAGCCAGTGCTTTTTTTTTGTTGTTCTGCTTTTTTTTCCCACTATTCCCCAGTGCCTCAAAAAATATGCAATTATGTAGTTATGCTTTCAGCCTATCTGTAACCCCTGAGATCCAGGTGAAGTGGAAGGGAGTCCCCAAGTCCAGTCCTACTATTACCTCCTTTTACATTTACTCGGAGAGGGAGGGAGAGAGAGACAGAGACAGAGATACAGACAGAGACAGAGACATTTGAAGAATAAGTGAAGTAAGCCAGACAGAGAAAGATAAATATCATATGATATTGCTTATATGTGGAATCTAATAAAAAGATACAAATGAACTTATTTACAAAGCAGAAAGAGACTCACAGACATAGAAAACAAACGTATGGTTACCAAAGGGAAAAGGGGGTGAGGGATGAATTAGGAGTTTGGGATTAACAGATATACACTCCTATATATAAAACATATAACTAACAAGGACCTACTGTAGAGCACAGGGAGCTATACTCAATATTTTGTAATAACCTATAAGGGAAGAGAATCAGAAGAAGAATATATATATGCATATATATGTATAACTGGATTGCCGTGCTGTACACCTGAAACTAACGTGGGATTGTAAATCAACTATACTTCAATAAAAAGATAAATTAAAAAAAGAACATTTCTTAATTCCCACTTTGTCTCCAGCACTGGGACCCACACCAGGAAATCTCAGCGAGCCTGGCAAGCCGTGATGCTGACTCTGAAATCAGCACGGGGTACATTAAGCCCTAATCGTAACTGCTTTTGTCTCCTGAAGATGTTTTGTCTTATATGACAATTTCTGCAGAAATAATTGATTTTATGCCTGGATTTCATTCCTTGCCTATCATGTTGAAGACATAAACACATAATGAGAATGTGGTCTAACATTCAGCGAGTTAAACACCAGCAGAGTATGTGGGATTAATCAGCCCTGTTTCCTTCATTAGATTATCTGGAGCAAGGCAGGGGTTTCCTCAGGACTCAGCTGCCAGCCTGTCCCCAGCAGATGTGGCCCAAGAGTGCACGGTGGATCCCAGGCAGCCTGACTGTAAAGGGCTGTCATGCAGCAGATTAATATTAGAGTGATATTATGTCCAGGGTGCCCTTACCACCCAGATCCTGCTTTGTCCTGGTCATTCCTCCTCCTAATAAGTTTCTGGATGTGTGTCATGAGAACACGCTTGGGAGAACCACAGGCCTAGAGTCAAAGCCCCAGTTTTCACCACTTTCCATCATTACCCCAATGCTGGGCTTCCTGGCAGAGCTAAATGCAGCAAGTGACTTGGGTTCACAAACCAGGCGTGAATTCTCCTTCCTTCTAGGGGTGAAATGGAGGGGGTAGGGGGTGGGGGGTGCACAGTGCCGCTGTCCTGCTGACACTTCTACCCACTCAGTGTATCAGTGTCCAGGGGCTGCCATACAAAGGACCACAGGCTGGGCGGCTTAAACAAGGGACATTTACTGTCTCACAGTCTGGAAGCTGCAAGTCCAGGATCAAGGTGTTTGCAGGGTTGGTTTCTCCTGAGGTTGGTTCTTCTGGGCTTGTAGATGGCAGTCTTCTCCCTGTGTCCACACATGGCCGTCCTTCTGTGTGTGTCTGTCTGTGTCCTAGTCTCCTCTTCATATAAGGACCCCAGTCATGTTGGATCAGGGCCCACCCATAGGACCTCGTTTTCCTTAATCACCTCTGTAAAGACCCCATCTCCAAATACAGTCACATTCTGAGGTCCTGAGGTGAGGACTTCAGCATGTGAATTTTAGGGGAGGTCACAATTCAGCTCCTAACATCAGCTTATGACTTAAAAGGGAAAACTTTGCATGAGTGTGTGACCATCGCCCCTTTGATCCCACCCACCGGAGTCCACCCCCTCCCCGAGACGATTCACTGCAGTAACACAAACAACACAGAAAGGTGCAGGATGCCCAGATGCCAGGACGAGTCAGGCATGATCTCACCCTCGGCGGGGCGGGCACACAGCCCTCCAGGTGACACACACGAATCATTCTAAATCAAGGCCGACCAGGACTCAAGTTCAAGAGCAGTGAGATGCGGCAGAGCCCCTGGGAGGAGGTGTCAGGACACCACGTCCACCTGGGCAGATTAGGGAAAGGTGTGGGAGGGAGGCTGGAGGAGGTTCTCTGCTCTTGTTGACTTGCTGGAGACATGTCCCCCATGGAGCAGAGGAGACAATGCTTGAGATGAAAGAAGGGGCAGAGTTTGCAAAGAGACAGTCAGCCAAGGGCAGCTGCCTGCAGGTGAGTTTCAATGCGGATGACACCTTGGGGGTGAGGGCAGACACTAGGATGATGGACCAAAAGAAGGGCGGGCCTCACAGTGGCTTTACGAGGTGTTGGCATTGGCCTTGACAAACCCCACAGACCCCCTGCATCATACTCCACGGACATCGCCTCATTTAATCCTCCCAAGAAAACTCCCAGAGGAGCTCTTGTGCAGCAACTCCACGGACACTGAAGCAGAGTCCCAGAGTCACCTAAAATCACACAGCTGGGAAGGGGTGGGCTCTGAACCCAGGGACTATTTCCTGGCAAATGCCCATCACCTTGGTGACACATGGGGCTGGAGACGGAGCGGAGAGGCAGGAAGCCTGGGGAGGAGTAGGAGCAAAGGCAGTCCTGGGCTGTGCAGAGAGGGTCCCCCAGTCCCCTCAGAAACTCCCACCTGCCCCGAGGTCTCCCCAATCCCCCCGCAGAACACACTTCAAATCCCGCAACTCTCCTGGCCTCAACGGGAGGCGACCTCAAGCCCCTTGAGAGCAGTGACTCCGCAGACAGTTCCTTGAGAGGAAATTCTGGTTCCACCGCGTTTTAAGTGTTGGTCGTGGGCAAGTTCACGCATCTCTGGTGCCACACAGTTTCATCCTGTATAAAATGGAAGGGGGTAGAGGGAAATGGAAACAATAATCAGACCTATTTTATGGGGTCATCTGGAAAATTAAATGAAGTTTTATGCATGCACACGCATACAACTTCTCAGAGTTAGCAAATAAAAACGCAGGACTTCTTATAACAGTCATAATTTATTAGTATAAATATGGTCAAATATTGCGTGATATCCACTAAAGCAAATTTTGTTGTTTGAGATTCAAATCTAACCAGACATTCTGCATTTTTTTCTGGCCACCCTAACACACACACACACACACACACACACACACACACACACAGTGTCAGGAACATGCTTCCCAAATCATAGGAAATCATTATTCCCTCCTCTTTTGTCACCAGGAGTCTGGCAATAGAATCTCATAGGCTCTGTCCCTTTCTCTCTTGTGCTCTCTAATAGCTATTGATTAAAAACCCACCTGGTATTTCCAAATGACACATCAGACCCTGACTTACCCCTTCTGGAATGGTTCCATGGATTTCACTGCATCGGCAGGTCACGTACCCCTCATCCTGCTGGCAGGTCTGATGCTGTCAGTCCCCTCCCTCTACCCCCTTTGTCTTTTTGCCCAACTGACCTACTGCCAGATCATTCATTCATTCACAAATATTTTCTGAGCACCTACTATGGGCTCTGGTCTAGAATGAAGTCACACCCCCTTAGAGCTTAAAATCCTGGCTCCTGAATTATGCAGGTTCCCCACCCACACCCCCAGGCTTGCCCCCCTGGGGCTCCCCACCTTCCCAGGGTTATTTCTTGAGGATGGGAATGCTGTCATGTATAGAATATCTCCTCTGTGCCAGCGACTGGGCCAGGGCTTTGTCTACATTACTTTATTAAATCTTCACAGCGCTATGAGACATCATTTTTATCCTTATTTTTCAAGCCAAGAAACTGCCGTAGGCCCAGAGGGATAAACAATACACCCAATACACCTACAGCTGTAGTTGGAACATGACTGAGTGGGGACTCCCAGGCCCACCGACTCAAAGTTGGTGTCCTTTCCCATGGGCTATGTTTCCTCTTACATTAATTTAAAAATCTGTAAATATCCCTCATTGGAGGCCAGTGATGACCAATAAAATAGGTGCAATACACACATGTTGACAACATCTTTAGGACGACCAGTGAGAAAAACTCATCCCTGAATCACTGTAGATTCTTGCTGTGACCCAAGGTGCCTAGCAGCCACCAGAGGGGAGGCCCCCAGTGAGCCGAGCCTGGGACAGGACCAGCCCCGGTGGAGGTGATGGGCAGGTGGTCACGTGCTATTGGTACAGTGACAGCCATGGAGCACAGAGGAAGGAAGGACCACTCAGGGCTGGAGAGCCCAGAACAGGCTTCAACGAAAAGGTCCTTGTCCACCGGGGGTGGAAGGATGGCCAGGATTGCAGCTGGCGGACACATCTGAGCGTCATCGTTGGGAGCAGAGGGTAGGTTGGTTTAAGCGGAACGCTGGGCAGACTAAGTCCCTGGAGACAGGAAGGTGAGATGCAGCCCAGGGACATGGAAAGGACTGGTGCACCAGACCCATGGGGTCGATCCTCATCCACAAGGATGTCACCCACTAGAGCTGGCGGGACAGGGAGGTGACAGTGACAGGAGACCTTGCTGCTGGCATAGAAGGGGAGAGGCTGGGTGCCGACCTCTTTGAAAGGAGGTGCATGCTTTAGGGGAAAACAAGTCCTGGGCTCACACTGGGCTGATGGCCAGGATCAATTGGGGAGTTTACAACAAATAAAAGACCAGTTCCAATCACCACACCCAAAATATCTATTGACTCTGTACCTATGAGAAGGGGCCGAGGAAGCCATTTTGGAGGCGGTGCCGATTTCTGGTGATTGATCAGCTTTGGGAACACCTGGCTGTGCGGGGTCCCCCTGGGGAGGCATCAGCACCTCAGAGGTACTATTACCTCTGGACACGCAGGATATTTGGGGAGTTCTGTCTTTGTACCATTTGGCTTCTGTGAGCCCTGCATGACCTGCAGGAATCTGGGGACAAGCTAATACCTTTAACAATTTAGAGACTTTAATTAGCTTCACATACTCAGGCTATCCCAGCCTGTTCCCCCAGGTGGCTCCTGGTGGCGTGCAGCAGCAAGCACAGGTGACAAGTCTGGAATCGATTTGACCATCACCATACCTGGTGGAAGTCCTGTGGATTAACTCCACTGATCCCGATTTAATTAAGACCCAAGGGACATCCATGTGAGGCAAGCCTTCAGGTACTTAGGTCACGTGTGAGTCGAGTTTAACATTGTCTCAGGGGAGACACCTGGACTCACCCTTATGTCTTGAGAGCCTGTGTGGTCCAGCATCTGGCTGCTCCCTGCTGAGGACACCGCAGACGGCCCTGGTTGGAGGAACTCACTAGGGACCCACCAGCCGTGGCCACCTTCTCACCATGGCAGCTACCAGGTAGAAGCCTCGGGACGGACTCCTGTAGGTGGGTCCTCTAGGATCAACCCACATTCCCACTGCCCCCATCAAATGCACACACACAGACACACACACACACGCCCACACCTCTGCACACACGCTCATTCCTGAGGACACGCCCAGCTTTCTCCACATCCTTCTGTGCCCGCTTCCGCGTGAAAATCAATGAGTTGTAGGAGTTGGAAGCCTCGCTGGGGAGGACCTCGCTGTGCAAACTCACTCTCCAAACAGCTAAGTAAAAAGGAGGGGCCACATCTGTAAATTCATACATATTTTTGACTATTTTTTGCTTTTTTATACAGATGTTTGGTATCATAAAGACAGTTTTGAGAGACATATTTCCAAACTCTCATAGGAAATGGGAACAAGGGACAGTGCTTCCTCCTGTGACCTTCAGAGGATTTGCCCAGGAGATGCCCTGGAGACACAGTGAGTGGGCTGGGCTGTGTCCACATGGTGAGGGTGACGTCAGTGTGTTGGGTTGAATGCGTGCAGGCACTTGCCCATTTAGTCCTTACGGTCGTGTAGAGACTAGCAATGACTCAGTTTTATAGTCAGGGGACCGAGGCTATGGAAAGCTTTCTTAAAAAAGAAAAGTGTTATTTAATATTAGAGTATAGTCGATTTACAATGTTGTGTTCGTTTCAGGTATACAGCAAGGTGATTCAATTATATATATACTTATATCTATTCTTTTTCAGATACTTTTCCTATTTAGGGTATCACAGAATATTGAGTAGAGTTCCCCGTGCTATACAGTAGGTCCCTGTCAAATCCATCTCCACGGAGCACACAGACCACACAGACCTGAGAACCACGAGGGGGACCCACTCAGTCAATAAATTAATGGCAGGGTGTGCCAACGTGTGCCCGTACATCTACGACCACTGGCTGTCACTGAGCATCCAGCCTGGGCAGGCTGAGGGTCGGCACAGAGAACGCAGGGCAGTCCAGGGAGAAGCACCAAACACCTGCAGGAATCCTTACACGGCGGGGCTGCAAGAACTCTCGGCCGTGGGCTGAGGAAGGGCAATATGGGAAGGCACCCCACCAACGCAGCAGCCACCAGACTAAGAGGCCTTTGCTTTGGACCTTGAAGGGCAGGTGGAGTGCGGGCACGGGAGCAGGTAGAAGAGCATCCCGTGTGTGAGCGAAGGCATCCCTTCCTCCCACATGGGAGGACCTCCCATCATTCTCCGCTCTGGGCTGTGTGCTGGGGGTGCGGGACCAGTGCTGACCTTGAAAGTCTCCAAGGGCAGGGGTGCAGGATGGTGCCATGACCCGTGGGAGCCATACATGAGGCTCGAAGGGCAGTCAGGGTTCCACGCCTGGAACATGAGAGGGATGGAGGCGACAGTGGGCTGCAAGAAGGAAGATGTGACTTGTCGGGTTGTTTTGGAAAGTGCCAGAACCCACCAGCATTTGCCCCCTGTCATGAAGCGGCTGCTGGCCGAAGTTCCCAGTGATATTGCTGTCCAGACACTTAATATAATCAAAGCCCATTGCCATAGAAACATCAACAGTAAGGCTGACGTGTGGCAGTGTGCTCTGAAGCACCATTGGTAGAAGCCGCATCCCCACGTCTGCTCCGGGAAGAGTAGGGGGGCGGGGGCAGAGCTTCCCCTGAGGGCAGTCGGGCAGAACCCACGGTCGGATGTGGCCCCTCTGCCAGCATCGCCTGGCTCTTGCCTCCTGCCTGCTGTTCTGGTTCCAAGCAGAGGGAGGCAAGGTGGACGGGCACCTCCCGTGGACGAGGCACATTCACCCACGACCTCCACCCGCCCCTCAGGGAAGCCTTCACCAACCTCCTCGGCAGACGCACTGCCCCAGGCTCTCTGTGCCACGGGTCTTGCCAAATTTGTGGGCAATTGTTTGCTGCCGTGAGTCCCTCACCAGCAGGGCTGCAAGGGCACAGGCATCCCCCATCCTGACTCAGCGCCCCATCCCCCAAGGTGTGTCTCCAGGGACCCTTGGGGTCTCTCTTCGGGTCTGCTGCCCTGGTCCCCTAGAGGTCCTCTCTCCACACAGCTGCTGGTCAGCACACTTGGTCCGTGCCAAGCTCATCTCTCAGACAGAGCCTGTCGCACACCCAGGGGCTGGTTCCAGAGGCTCCCAGGCCATGAGGTCTAAATGCCACGGAGGCCGGCCCCTATGGACTTCTGCCCGGACCCACACTGGGCTCTGGGCAGACGCACCATGTGGTCTCCATCCCACTCTGTTACAGTGGGCCACCTGAGCTTTGAGGAAGCAGGATGGGTGCTCTCTTAGCTCCTTGTTCACCATGGACCTGGGCCAGGTGGGTGGGGGACAAGTGCCGAGAAGTACTATCTTGTCTCTGTTCGTCCTGCTCCCTAACCACACCCAGCTCTGCAGGAAAAGGCAGACTTTGTGAGCAGGCCCCTGGACTGATCCACCATCCTCTCAAAGACCTGGACTCTGACCCCCACTTCCGCTCAGCTCAGGAGAGTCTCAGCTGTGCACGGTGGCAGGGAGGGACCTGCCCAGGGACACACCCCTGAAGGTGGTGGAGAGGAAACAGAACCCAGCTCTGCCCAGCTGTCCAGCCCACCCCCTCCCCCGGGAGATCCAGGCCGCGGTTTGTAGAGCACGTGGGTGTCATGTCCAACTCTGCTCCCCTTCCTGGGCCTCATGGGAAGACTTCCCAGATGCCCTGTGGTGAGTTGGAGCCCAGTGACCACATGTGACCAGTGAGCTGTGATGAAAACAATGCCACTTGGGGTGGGAAGCAGTGACCCTGCAGGATGAGGGTCCTTGACAAAGCTCCTGGATCCCTGAGTCACTGCCTGGAAGGGAGCTGCCCTGAGCGTAGCCACAGACCTGCAGTGGACTAGCCAGTGAGGAATCTGAAAAGTGGGGCTGACTCATTACTGCAGCACAGTCATGCCCTTCCTAGCTGATGCAGGCTCCAAAGGAAAGAGCCCTGAGCCCTTCATGAACCCCAGGAGGACCATGTCTGAATCTAGGGACCCATCTGGGAAGCTGGGAAGCAGGGTGGGTCCCAGGAGGGGAGCCAGGGGTGCAGATCATGGGACCCAGGGTCTAAAAGCAGACCTCCATGAGGGTGTGGAGAAAAGGGAACCCTCCTGCACTGTTGGTGGGAATGTAAATTGATACAGCCACTATGGAGAACAGTATGGAGGTTCCTTAAAAAACTAAAAATAGAATTACCATATGACCCAGCAATCCCACTACTGGGCATATACCCAGAGAAAACCATAATTCATGCACTTGTCCCCCACCCACCCCAATGTTCATTGCAGCACTATTTACAATAGCCAGCTCATGGAAGCAACCTAAATGCCCATCAACAGACGAAGGGATAAAGAAGATGTGGTACATATATACAATGGAATATTACTCAGCCATAAAAAGAAACAAAATTGGGTCATTTGTAGAGACGTGGTTGGACCTAGAGACTGTCATACAGAGTGAAGTAAGTCAGAAAGAGAAAAACAAATATCGTATATTAACACATATATGTGGAATCTAAAAAAATGGTACACATGAACCAGTTTGCAAGGCAGAAATAGAGACACAGATGTAGAGAACAGACGTATGGACACCAAGGGGGGAAAGCGGCAGGGTGGGGGGGGGCAGGGTGTGGTGTGATGAATTGGGTGATTGGGATTGACATGTATACACTGATGTGTATAAAATAGATAGCTAATAAGAACCTGTTGTATAAAAAAATAATAAAATAAAAGTCAAAAAATAAATAAACAAATAAAAGCAGACCTTCACAACCTCAGAGTTGCCCCCTAAATGTCAGCTGATTCCCTGCACTCCCAACAGCCTCTTGGCCAAATCAGTGTCCCAAGTCCCATCTGGGGTGGTATTCCTGGGGCCACAGACACTGAGCATCAAGGCAGCACGGAGCACCTGCTGGTGCCCAGGTGGTTGTTCTGGGGAAGCTCTGTTGTTGGTCGGCGCCCAAGGGCAAAGAGGGCAAGTGAGGGGCTGGGGCATCGGTCCCTCACAGAAGCCTGGAACCTGAGTCACCTGCTTCGCCCAGCGCTGAGCCCAAGCGGGCCTGAGGCTCTAGGCCACCAGGCTGCAGAGGGTGTGGTCGGACTGCCCATTTGGCCAGTCCCTGACTACTCATTGAGCATTTCTGGGGACAAAGATGAATCCAGCTTCACCCCTGCCCTGCAGGAGACCCTTTCTGGTGGGAAGCAATTGGAGACGGAGCTTCCCTCTGCAAGGTAACCCACCCATCCCCAGCCCCTGCTTCCCCTCAACACATGCCTTGCCCATCTCCCCAGGGAACAGCAAATCTGATAAATCATCTGGCTCAGGAGATGCAGCTCTCAGAGGCTGGGGTCTCACTTCCAGACCACCTCCCCCCAGACTGGAGCTCCACCCCGAGGCAACGTGTGCTGCCAGCACCCAGGGTGCGTCTGGTCTCCACTGGTACTTATATGTGATGTGAGCTCTTGAAAAAGTCCCCATGTGGGGTTCCTATTCTCGATTTTGGGTCCTTAAAGCTAGGAACCGAGTTTGTTGTTCCCTAAGCCACTCACAGCCCCTGACACAGGCTCAGAAAACACTGCGCAGTCAGTCTGATGGTTATGTGACTGGATGGATGGGAGAAGAAATGAACGAAAGGACACTAATAACTTTCCCCCTCAACTAGCCCAGGCTAATGAGCTGAAAATGTCGATAGAGGAATGTACCTCGGATTTCTGAGCTACCACGAAAGAACGGGATTGCAGATAAATGAGAGTCAACCTGGGGGAAAAAATCGCAGCCTAATCCTTCAGGGAGTTTATTTTAAAAGACAGACAAAAAGCACATTTAATTTAATGTTATGCTAAAGCAGCAGTGATGTTCAAAGGCTGTGCATAGTCAGAGAGCAGCTGCTTCTGCGCCCCTTGAAATAATAAACCTCAGGAAGAATCAGGCAGCTCCTCTGCGTGTTCCGTGCAAGCATCCTTCTCCTCCACTCCTGCATGCCCACCGCACCCCAACTCCAGAATATTCATTCCCTCAAGGCCAGCATACCCCACCCCCTCAGGAGCCTTCATACGCCAATCCCTAAGCATGGCTGACATCAAATGCCTCCCATTCTTCAGGGCCCTCCCTTCCCCTCCTGCTCTCCCTCCTCCGGGGCAAGAGGTGTCCAGGAGCTGTCTCACTTCTTCGTTACACCAGCCTCCATCCATCCACTCAGCTGTCCCCTACAGCCAGAGGACAAATTAGATAGTGCGTTGAAAGCCTCTAGAAGAGGCAAGGCCCAGAGTAGGTGCCCAGGAAATGGCAGTGAAATGCAGCCGCGGTGGTGGCGCAGGGACAAAGGTGTCAGAGGCGGGTGGGGGCCCAGCAGGGATGGAGCCAAGTGCAGAAGCCTCTGTTCTCACGGAGCTGAAATTGTAGAGGTTCGCTCACATTCTTGCAAAGAAGTTCTCGCCGTTCCTATCTGGGGATTAGAGATCGCTTCCCCCAAACTGGGACATCCTTCTGGAGGTTCTCATGCTGACATCTAAGCCTCTGGAAGCCGCTCCAGATGGAGAGTTGGGTCGGGTCTGACTGATCTTGGTACAAGTAGACAGCTTAAGTAGACAGTCATTGAATGTTTCACTGGGTGAATTAGTCCAGGGACAGGCTGTGGCCGTGCAGGCAGCCGACGCCAGCAGACAATCAACTTTTTCTCCAGTGACTGCCCTGCACTGAATTCCTACCAGGAAAATTAAACTCCAGCAGCTCTTTGTTTCAGTCTGGGTTTAATTAGTTAGTAACCTATTAGTCAAAAATGGTAGAACCAACATTCTGTGATTTGGAAGAAAGTTCAGACCTGAAGAGAAAAACACCTTGGCTCTACCAGACCCTGGGCAGCCAGGGTCACATGGCTTGGAGGATGCTGGCAATTTGGTACAATCTTTAGCCTCTCTGGTGCTAATATTACCTCAACGAGATCATTATTTGATGTGTTCTTGTACATTTTGCATATATCCTTCAGTACTCTAATACTCAAAACAAGTTTTTGAAGCTGCATAGGTTTCCCTACATGATGAACATTATAAAATTTATTGGAACCCATGTCTTATCAAAACGCCTCATAAGCATCAAACAGCTTTGCTCCAATGTGTCTGAGGTGGGAAGACCCGCGGGAAGGGAGTGTTGGCAGTAAGGCTTGTAGATAATAGAAATTGACACTTGTGGTGGCCTGGGTGTGCAGAGGAGATCTCTCTCGGCGAATCAGTGTGATTGTCTTTTAATTATCCTTGAAATAGAAATATGCTCAAGCATGGAAGCCTTTTCCAGTGAACTGCAACAGAATGGAGGTGCCCTCTTACTATAATAACATTTTAAACTTGATAATGTATTTAACATTTGTCCAGTGCAAGTGCCTATACGTGCTAGAATACGCTGGTTGTGTTAATAACATCAAACAACAGTCTTGAGCTAAGGACGGTGATGAGATGAGGACATCTCACTCAGGTAAGCTCCCCACCTCTCCTCTCAGGGGCTCGAAGCGGGTCCTGCGCTGGGAAAGTCTCTACCTGGCCTCCTTCCAGCTTTGAGAGGCTGCCGTGCTCTGCACCGAGCCTGTGGAATGTTTCTGAGCCAGGCTGTGGCTTCACAGACATCAGCAAGCTGGGTGGCCCGCCCTCCAGGGTCCTGCCAGCAGGGGTGGCGAGGTGGGTCCACCATGGCAAAGAGAAAAGCCAGTCTACCCTGGAGGGAGGGCTCTGACTCTTGCCTTCATCTCCATCCTGGAAGAGCGTCCTGACGATGCTCAAATCCCAGTGGCTCAGCTCCAAAGCCAATCACAACCCCTCTCTGGCTAGAGCTCGGGGAATGCTCAGGGACTCGGCCCCTTTTCTCTCGTGTCCCCTCATTCTCCCAGGAAGCCTCCACTTCGCCCTCTGCAGCCAGCTGGCAAATGGAGAAAGAGGAGGCGTGGGGAGGCTGCAAGGGGCAGTGTAGGGGCAGGTCTGGAAGTGCTGGACCCCATCTCTGCTCTGGTCTCTTGGCCGTAAGTCGGATGTTCAGCCCTGTCTGTTCGGAAATGTGCATCCAGGAAGAAAATGTAGGGAGTTCTGTGGACCAGAGCACCCTCCCTGCCCCGTCGACGCCTGTGTCTGTCTCCACTAATGGGTCCCTGCCAAGGCAGGAGGGGGGCCCATCATGTCTCTGCCTGGAGGCCCAGCCCGAGGAGGCATTCCGTCCAGGACGTGTGCATCTTTATGTGGGTGAGTTAGTAAAACAGGTGCCTCTGATGAAAAGTACAAGGCAGGGAGGGAAATGATGGATATACGAGGCTGTCCCGGTTGGCTCTCTGCAGTGTGACAAGAGGCATCAGAGCCCTGAAGGGACTTGCTGAGATCACGCGTGCCGTCCTTGGTGAAGCTGGGAATGGAACCAGAGCCCTTGCCCTTTCCACCGATGTTCCCGCGGCTGCGCTGAGCGCTGTGGGGAGAACAGCTGCCCTGGGGAGGCCCCAGGAGGAGATGCAGCATCTCGGGCACGCTCAGAGAGGTGGTGATAAATTGTTTTCCTTCCCTCTGTCTGAACCCAGAGAGACCCCTGCCCCCAGCCCACCCTCCACACACCTGATGAAATGCCAGGGCTGCGTCAGCCCAGGCCCCCCCACACTCCACGCTTCTCTTGGGGAACTTCAGTCTGTTCTGTGCGCTAATTACGGCCTGTCATCTGGAACAAATACCTCCTATGACAAGCGAGATAATTAATATGCTGAGAGAAAACTTTTTTTTAATTAAAACACGCAATTCCCTTTAAAAGCCAGAAAATATATTTATTGTCTCGAGTCAGCGCACATACGTATCAAAGTCTGCGGAACACTTCTGTTTTGTTATATGGTGCTTTCAAGGGGTTTTTTTGACATACATAAATAGTTAGCAGTTAACATTATTTTTAGAATAAAAATCGGCCTGAAATTGTCAGATGAACAATAATAATAACGATGACTATTGTTATCATGGCTATTGTTATATTGAGGGAGCATCTAATATGTACGAGGCATTTTTCAAACATTATCTGTAAGGACCAGTCCCTCCACCTGGAATTGGTATTATCCCAATTTTACACGTAAGAAAATGGGGGATCAGGGAATTTTAAGACCGTCACGTTGTTATGAGCTTGGAAATGGCAGAACAGGACTCAAAGCACAGATGCTCGTGGCCTGAAGCCTGGTTCTTCCTTCCAGGCCATGCTGCCCCTCTGGGAATGGCACTGAAGCAACTCAACAGCCCCAAATGCTTTGGGGCGCTGTTCGGTGCCAGGCGCTGCTCTGCTGGCTGCCAAGCATGTGAGCAGACAGGCCTGTCCTCCTGGGGGGCATAGGAGGCATGCATGCTGCAGGAAAAAGAAGGGCCGGAGAACCAGAGCTCTCCCTCTGACCCTGGGGGTTCCTGACTGTCCCCATGTCCAGCACAGAAGAAGCCAGGGGAAAGTGAACCGGCAAGCAGCCATGCCAGCAAATCCCAAACAGATGATCACACCTGTCACTTCGGGAGAGACTACTCAGTCCTGATCCCCCCTCGGGAAGCAGAGTTCATGCACTGGTTCCCCTGCCCAAGGTCACTCCTGAGAAGACGGGGATAAAGTTCTCATCTCTTAACATCGAGTGCTTTATCTCTTCCACGTGGAGACAGGCAATCCAGGCTTCGTACGTTCTGATTTATGCTCTTTCCTCTTCTTGAAAAATGTTCAATTGTATGGCTTTAGCCATCAAAGGAGAGGGAAAGAACCCACAATTTCTTGTAAAAGGCTCTCCCAAGCTCACAATTCCTTTTATCCTCTTAAGAAATGGAGAGAGCGGAGCGCCAGCCCCCCATGAGCCACAGCTGGCAGCGCCCACGGATCCACTAGGTGTCACGTGGCAGAAACCATTGTGTCTGGGGGCCGGAGGGTATCCAGGAACTTGGAGAACCACCATCATCGATCTGAAGTCCTCAGGCCGGATTGGGTTTACATGGAAAGGACCAGGTTCATCTGGGGGTCGCACACCTGGAGGGGCAGGTGCAAAGGACTCCCTAGTTCTGCATCCCTAAGAGGGAGCCACCTAGCCTGGCTTCGGGTCAGGGGCGCAGGAAAGGCGGCTGTGTGTGTGTGTGTGTGGTCTGAGGTGATGGCGACTCAGGGATCAGGAGGAGATTAAAGCCCATGCCCCCCGATGGGAGGGTCCAAGAGTACCGAGGGACTCCTGGGCTCAGCCCTAGCACAGCCTGTCCCAGGAGGCTGGCATTGCCCATCAAAAGACATCATGCAGCAGAGACACAGCAGGGCCCAGCCAGGAAGGACAAAGTCCCAGTTTTAGATTAAGGGTCCATCGTATTGGTTCCTGCTGGAAGCTGAGGTCAGCCAGGGAGGGGAGATGAGAGGTAGGGGGCTAGGCGAGGGGTCCACAGCCCTCTCCATGACAGAGTGCAGCCTTCCCTGGCACAGGCACTCTGGCAAGGTCATGGGTCCAGCCCAGGAGCCAGACAAAGGAGGAAGATCAGAGTGGACCCCCCAGAAAGAGGGGCATCAGCCCTACAAAAGGCCCAGGAGAGATCAGCAAGAAGGAGAGGGGAGAGAATGATGGAGAGCCTAGAATGGGAGGCCTGGGGCTGAGGGTGATCCTGGTCAGTGCAGGGTGACCCATAAACACCCTGATTCGGCCAGGGGTCAGCACTGTTCCACAAGGGACAGGACTACGTCCAGGTGGGGAGGACTGAGCAGTGCTAGGTATGACAGGGGCAGGTGCATGGGTGAGTAGGATGGTGGTACATGCTCCTGAAGAAGAAGAAGACCCTTCCCTTTGCTGAAACTTCAGTTTAAGAATCCCCCCATCCACTCAGCACCACTTCCCAGCTCTAAATGTTATGGCAGAAGGCTTGTGCCCTGGCCTATTTGGACACTTACTGAGGGAAGAAGAGACCTGTCCAGGTGATGAATTCTATCCAGCCACCCAGACACGCCCACCTGGCCCCAGCACAGCCTCCGAGCTCCATCACAGTCAATCAGGGCTGACTCAGCACCTGGACGGAGGTTGCCCAGTGCACCTGGCCTTATCTCCCAAATTCATGGAGTCAGTGCTGCCCCCAGCCCCTGAGGTTGGCCTGTCATGTGATCAACTAGCTCAACGCCCAGAACTGCCCAGTGAGGAGTGGGCATGACCACCAGGCAACATTCATGAAACAAAGGTTAACATTACTTAACCTTTGTTTACAAAGGTAAAGTGTAACATTACACCTGCTGCATGCCAGGCACTGTTCCAGGCACTTGTGGTGTGAACATGAGCAAAGAGATAAGCATCTCCATCACCAAAGAACTTATACTGTGGTGGCAGAAACAAACAACAAACAAGATAAGTGAAAAATAGGAAGAGAAAATATACACACATATAGTAGAAGAGGGGATGAGCCCTGTGGTAAGTAGGGAAGGAAGAAAAGGGATGTAGGGAAGGGGCTTCAGGGTTTTTTTTATTTCCTTTTAAATAGACTTTTTCTTTCCTTTTAAATATTTTTAGAGCAATTTTGGTTTCACAGCAAAATTGAGTGGAAAGTACAGAGATTTCCCATATACCCCCTTGTTCACATGCATGTGCACACACACGCAGGCACACATGCCCCTGTTGTCCTCATCCCTCACTAAAGTGGTGAATTTGTTACAATTGATGCACCTGCACTAACACATCATCATCACCCAAAGCCACAATTTCCATTAGGATTCACTCTTGGTGTTGTACTTTCTATGGGTTTGGATAATTGTATAATGACATGTATCTATAATTACAGTATCATACAGAGTAGTTTTACTGCCCTAAAAATCCTCTGTTTTCCATCTGTTCATCCCTCCCTGCCCCCCCAACCCCTGGCAACCACTGATCTTTTTACTGTCTCCATAATTTTGCCTTTTCCAGAATGTCACAGAGTTGAGTCATATAGTCCATAGCCTTTTCAGATGGGCTTCTTTCACTAAGTGATATGCATTTAAGGTTCCCCTATATCTTTTCATGGCTTGGTAGTTCATTTCCTTAAAGCACTGAAGAGTATTCGATTGTCTGGATGGACCACAATTTATCCATTCGCCTACTGAATGACATCTTGGTTGCTTCTGAGTTTTGTCTATTATGAGTAAAGCTGCTATAAACATCATTCGTGTGGACATAAGTTTTCATTTCCTTTGGGTAAATACCAAGGAGCATAATTTCTGGATCATATGTAAGAGTATATTTAGTTTTATAAGAAATTACCAAACTGTCTTCCAAAGTGGCTGCACCATTCTGCATTCCCACCAGCCATGAATGAGAGTTCCAGTTGCTCCACATCCTCACCAGCATTTGATGTTGTCAATGTTTTGCATTTTGACCATTGCAAAAGGTGTGTAGTGGTGTCTAATTGTTGTTTTAACTTGTATTTCCTTAATTATATATGATGTGGAGCATCTTTTCATATGCTTATTTGTCATCTGTATATTTTCTTTGGTGAGGTCTTTTGCCCATTTTTTATCAGATTGTTTATTTTCTTAGTGTTGATCCTCTGAAAGAGATTGTAGAGAATTGGTATCATTTCTTCCTTAAAGGTTTGATAGAATTCACCAGCGAGTCCATCTGGACCTGGTGCTTTCTGTTTTGGAAGGTTATTAATTATTGATCTAATTTCTCTAGTAGATATAGGCCTTTTCAGAGTGTCTATTTTTTGTGTGTGAGTTGTGGCAGATTTGTGTCTTTCAAGGAACTGGTCGATTCCATCTAGGTTATCAAATATTGGCATGGAAATGTTCTTAGAGTTCCTTTATGATCCTTTTAATGTCCATAAGATCTATAGTCATGTCCCCATTTTCCTTTCTGGTATTAGTAATTTGTGTCATCTCTCTCTCTTTTTTTCTTAGTCTGACTAGATGTTAATTGATTTTATTGCTCTTTTGAAAGAATCAGTTTTTGGTTTTGCTGATTTTCTCTACTGATTTTCTGGTTTTAATTTCATTGATTTTTGCTCTAATTTTTTTTATTATTATTTTACTATTTACTTTGCATTTAATTTGTTCTTCTTTTTCTAATTTCCTAAGGTGAAAGCTTAGATGATCAATTTTAAACCATACTTCTTTTCTAACATATGCATTCAATGCTATAAATTTCCCTCCAAGCACTGCTTTTGCTGTGTCCCACACACTGTGAAAAGTCGAGTTTCACTTTCATTTAGTTGAAAATATTTTTTAATTTTTCTTGAGATTTCTTCTTTGACTAATGTGTTATTTAGAAATGTGTTGTTTACTCTCCAAGTGTTTTTTGAATTTTCCAGCTGTTATTGATTTCTAATTTAATTCCATTATTATCTGAGAGCAGACATTGTTTTATTTCTATTTTTTTTTAATTTGTTAAGTACGTTCTATGGACAAGAGTGGTTTATCTTTGTGTATGTTCCATGGGAGTTTAAGAAGGTGTACTCTGCTGTTGGATGAAGTCATCTTTAAATGTCAATTACATCCAGTTGATTGATGGTGCTGTTGAGCTCAACTATGACCTCACTGATTTTCTGCCTGCTGGGTCTGTCCATTTCTGATAGAGGAATGTTGGCGTCTCCACCGGTCATAGCGGGTTCATCTATTTCTCCTGTGGTCCTATCACTTTTTGCCTCATATATTTTGGTGCTCTGTTGTTAGGTGCATACACAGTATGGATTGTTATGTCTTCTTGGAGAATTGACCCCTTTATCATTATGCAAAGAGGTGCTTCAGTTTTAAGTGAGGTGGTTAGAAATGGCCTTTCAGGAAAACTGACCAAATAAGTGTGAAAGGTGAGGGAGGAGCCACCTAGACACCTGCTGGCAGAGCTGACCTGGCAGCTGGAACAGGAAAGGTGAAGGCTGGCAATCATGTGTGCCAGAAGCAGCCAAAGGGCCCCTTACAATGCAGACTGGATCCTGCCTCTGCTGGCTGAACCCCCACTCCTGGGTTTTCATTGACCCTAGAATAAGCCAATCCACACTGACCCACAAGACCTGTGGGATCCAGCCCTGGGTGCCCCATCTATCCTTCTCCCACGACTCTTGCCCTCCTTCCCTAGGCTCCAGCCACCAGGACCTGCTCTCTCTGCCTTTGACCCATCCAGCTGGTGATCACTTCTGGGCCTGCATCCCTTTCTCTCTGCTGGGGATGCAGGTCCTCCTGCTCGATACCCCATCAATGCCTGGTTCTACAGGTCTCAGCTTCCAGCCCCCTCCCCTCAGCTTCCAGCCCCCTCCCCTCAGCAGCCCCCTGCTGGGGATACAGGTCCTCCTGCTCGATACCCCATCAACGCCTGGTTCTACAGGTCTCAGCTTCCAGCCCCCTCCTCTCAGCAGCCCCCACCAATGGCTCCATCTCACATTTGCTTGCACACCCCAACTTGTTTCCATCAGAGGAACCACACAGTTGAGATGGATCTGTCACTAGATTGCTTTTTCCCTGAGAGCAGGGATGTGGTCTGTTGTGTTTTCCTGCTGCAACCCTCAGGGCGAGGAACACAGCAGGCCCTCAACTTCTGTGCTTGGGATGAATGAACGCCTGTGAGGACAGAGCCTGGAACAGCGCCTGGGATGGATCAGGCCCATAAGAGTTGCTATATATAATGTCATTCACAGTGGAGGGTGGTCCTCAGAGGGTTAAATCATCTTCCTCAGCATCTCCCAGCTTCCAGGAGCAGGGCTTGGATTTGAAACCACAGCTCTGGACCACATCCTGCACCTCTGCAGCAGGGCTGCCTCAGTGCTGATTGGAAGGATTGCTGACCGACTCCTCAGGACAAAAGGCAGCAGCCCCTCTGCTGCTGAGTGGGGTCTCCTGAGCCAGGACTCCCACCATGGTGACAGGCATGTCTATCTGGACGCCCATACACACACACACACACACACACACACACACACACACACACACACACACTCTGTCCTCCCCAGGGCTCCCTGCAGGGGCAGCTGTCTCAGCATTTCTGTGGCAGGATGCTTTCCTGTATGTATCCCAGCCCTGCTCCCTCCTTAAATAATTCAAAGCGCCAACCCTTGCAGATCCTGCAGGCTGGGCATCCTCCCGGGAAGCAGTTGGAATAAGAAGAAAGGGCTGCTGCTCAACCCTGAGTTCAAGAGCTGGCCAAAGCTTTTAATTTAGTTTGATTGATTTAATATCCTGCATCCTGGGAGCTGCACTCAGTGTGATCCTGGCTGCCTCTCTCTGAGCTCAGCCGACAGTGGAGCAGTGCATCATGGGACCTGGAGCAGTAATAAAACGCTCTCTCCTCTCCTCCTGGCCCATCCATCCGCCAGGGGCTATTTGCAGGGAGGAGCGATGAGCTCAGTCACCCTGAGCTGGGCGAGCCCCTCCCCTGTGCTGTAGAAGGCACAGCACGACTGTACCACCTCCTTATTCTGGAAAGATGCTTGGAACCACTTTTTGCTGCCACCTGGGCAATTTTTCAAAAGGGTCTCTCCTCCACTTTATCCTCTACCCCCACCAATGAAGACATTTACCACTGGGGTCTCCCCCAGTGCACGTGCCTCTTCCTCCAGGAAGCCGCTGGAGACTTGATCTTTGCAGCTCTGTGGACCAAACGTCATCAACCCACCAGCAGACAGGTCCTTTGCTCCCATTGGCTTAGACCCCATCATCTCCTTCTGGAGCCAGAGGGTGTCCTGCAAGTAGGACAGGCCCCAAGCCATATCATCCTAGTGTCTCAGACTGAGCCCACATCCATGGCAGGAATTAGGCAAGGTGAGGCCAGGGAATGGTTACAACTGCTTTGCTGGACAAGCCTGTGGGGTCAGTGAGGGGAAAGCAGGCTGGACCCCAGCCGCGACCTCCTCTCCAGGCCTCTCCTCCCAGCTGAGACTCCCCGATCACATGACCTGCCTCTAGTAAGAAACATAGTAATGGGGGTAGGGGGGGATGGATTGGGAGTTTGGGATTAGCAGATGCAAACTATTATATAGAGAATGGATAAACAACAAGGTCCTACTGTAGAGCACAGGGAACTATATTCAATATCCTGGGATAAACCGTAATGGAAAAGAATATTTTTAAAATGTATATATATATATATATAACTGAGTCAGTTTGCTGTACAGCAGAAATTAACACAACATTGTAAATCAACTACACTTCAATAAAAAAAAATAATTAATAAAGAAAAGAAACATCCACGTCAGTCTCCCCGTGCCTCTTCCATGAAGGCAGCCCCTCGGCCTCAAACTCTCCCCCTCCAACCAGCCCATCTCAGCCAAACAGTACTCCTTGGCCTCCCTGGGCTGCCAGCTGCGCCATCAAGGCCCCAGGAGATTCCCGCCCTGCTCTCCTCGGCAGGTCCAGGGCGCTCTGCGTGCTGAGCGGGTGGTCCCGGCAATGCCAGGGGTCCAGGGAGACACGAGGCCCCAGAAAGTGGAGAGGGGGTGCCCTCTCCCCTGTACATGCCTCGTCATGAACCCTCACCCTGCAGGTGTCCTGGCAGGGGCGTGTCACTGTCCCCATGAACACGGTCACACCACGCGGAAGGAGAACATGGAAGGGTCCTTCCTGGGCCCACTCCCCAATAAATCAGGCTCTTCCAGCTAAGGAGAAGGATCCATGGCTGCCAGGCCTCCTCCTGGAAGGACTGTCCATCCCTCGTTCTCAAATCTCCAAAGCTTGCCCCTCATGACCCCACTTCCACGGCCAGCCGCTTATCCACAGCTGGCCACTCCTGAGCTGCCCATGTTGACACAGCAACAGGTGGAAAGCTGCACCCTGCGAGCGTGACGGCTCGCGTGAGCGTGAGTGGGCCCCAGTGAGCCCCCTATGCCGGCGGGACCCTGGGTTTCTCCTGCTGGTGGTCTGCGTCATGTCTGTCACTGCCAGACTCAGGTCCAAGGACCCCACCCTGAGTGTCCATGAGGCAGCTGGTCTGGTCTGCCTGGGATGCTGCCATCAGCAAAGGAGGAGCTGGGGCCAGCACTGATGCTGTGTGACGCTGTGACGTGACACAGGATGAGGGTGCCCAGGGCACCTGGCCTGACCCACAGCTGCGTCTGTGAGTCCCGGCCAGCCCCCGGCCTGTAGATCAGAGGCAGCTTGTTGTGTGTCCCTGCCTGATGACCACGTGAGTTACTTGGCCCTTACTCAGCCCCCTGTGCCGGGCACAGGGAGACAGACATGGCCTTGCTCTTTGGGATCCTGTATCTCGGTGTGTGGGGGGCTTCACGTGGAGGCCGCACCTGCCCTCATTGTCCTTGTCCCCCTGGGAAGGCGCTTCTGTTACCCTGTTGTCACCACTTTGGACAGAAGGAAGCTCCACTCAGAAAGGCAAGACAAGGGCAGAGTGGGATTTGAACTGGGGTCTGGCTGGCCTGTCCACCCACTGCTGAGCTTTATCTCAGGACACCTTGTATTGGGAAGAAACAAAATATAACAAGTCATCTTTGAGCCATTTTGCTGGTACCATGTCTAGCACTGCCACAGAAGCAGAGTTCATCATGTGAGTGTAAACAGGCCTTACTGGGTAGTGAGTGCTCCTCGAGGTCTGGCCATTGTTGCTCTGTCCCATGTGTCCCCATCTGCAAGCTGTAAAGGCAGTGAGACCAGGCAGATGAGAAAGACCATGGCCAGGGGTCCTGCTACCAGGATGCAGTGGGCCCTCCCTGATTGATGACCAGTCCAGACAGGTGTCCAACATCATCGGGGCTGTCTGGAGCCCCAGGTGTCCCCCAGTGACTGGTCCCAAAAGGTCTACAGCACAGGGTAAGGGGGCCGAAGAAGGACACCTCTCTCCAGGCAGGATCCTGGCGAGAGTGAGGTTCCTCTTAGCCTGGAGTCGAAGCATCCAAAGTCGGCTCAGGATCAAGCGCTGGGCTGCTTGCTCCCCATGAGGCTTGGACAGGTTACCCCAACTCTGATGTGGTCCTCTCATGTGTTTGATGGAGAGAGTAATAGAAACTCCACCTTAGATTCGGGGATAAGATGAAGTAAAAACTAAAATAAGTATGCCAAGCATAGTCATGCCCAAGGCGCGTGAGTGTGGTTAACAATTATTCTTGACGCTGAGAACACTGGGATAATTTTTCCATGCAGGGATGGGTGAGTGGGTCCAAGGACTCTGCCCGAGGGTGGCAGTTGTGAACTCCATGATAAAGAAGGAGGAGGAGGGAAAGCCTTGGGGACCACCCAGGCTGCAGAGAGAGGTGGGGAGGGAGAGGTGTGGTCTGGGAGGAGGAGCCGGGAGACAGGCAGGGCACTGCTGAGAGCCAGTGGAGAGATCGGCCACGGGACCAGCATCAGGCAGGTCCCTTCGAATTCCAGTCTCCTGCCCAAGGCGTGGAGGCCCTTTTCTAGGAGGAGACCCCTGGATAAAGCAGCCATCCCAGACGCAGCCCCGATGTGTCCAGGTCTAAAGATGAAACACTCATCTTCCCAGGGTGGGCCCCAACAGAAGGGCCCCTGTAGGCTTTGAAAGATGTGACAAGTGTCAAATCGCATCTTAGCCTGAGGGACCCACGGGAGACGGGTGGCTCCCAGTGGCAGTTTCCTGGAAGTTGCCAGGAGGAAGCCTGGGTCCCTCCAGACAAGATGCTTCTCACCTCAGCCTGAGTGCCCAGGGAGGAGCTGGTCAGAGTCAGTGGAGTCCCTCAGCCATCCCCTTCTGGTTATTTTTTTTTTTTGGATTTTCCTACAGGATGGTAGTTATTATTAGTAGCTCACACTTATTTTTTTTTTTAATTAATTAATTAATTTATTTATTTTTGCTGTGTTGGGTCTTCCTTTCTGTGCGAGGGCTTTCTCTAGTTGTGGCAAGCGGGGGCCACTCTTCATCGCGGTGCGCGGGCCTCTCACCATCGCGGCCTCTCTTGTTGCGGAGCACAGGCTCCAGATGCGCAGGCTCAGTAATTGTGGCTCACGGGCCTAGTTGCTCCGCGGCATGTGGGATCTTCCCAGACCAGGGCTCAAACCCGTGTCCCCTGCATTGGCAGGCAGATTCTCAACCACTGCGCCACCAGGGAAGCCCCCTTCTGGTTATTTTTGAACCACACTTTGCATCTTTCCTCCAAGAAGACCTAAACTCTACGCAATGCTTTGTTGTCTTGTAGAGGCTGTTTTTTTCAGACAGAAAACAGTGATGTGACTGTGACCTTTTCCCAGGATGCAAAAGAAGAATCATTACCCATTTGACCAACATTTAAGCCCCTCGCTTGGGTCCACAATCTCTTACCCGAACCCTGGACCAGACGCATTCCAGGGTCAGAATCTTCTAGAAAGGGAACAGGGTGCACCTGCCCTGTGCCATGAGAGGTCCTCGGCTGGGTCTGGGTGAGCCCCCCTCCACCAGCATTTCAACATGTCTGCAGTAAATTACACCCATGTCCTTGACACACAGGATAAATTAAGGCTATTTAGGACTTCACGGTATTTCAGAGCAGCTTTTCTTCCTAAAGGAATTTCTTTATTTTCCATATGGAAAACCAAGTGGTAGTTCATCCTTGTGAGACACTAATATTGACAAACCTACTTTATATTTTTAAAATACATAGATTCGACTAGATATATTTTTTTTCATTTGAATATTTTTGGTCTGTATTATTTTGCTTTAAATATGCCTCCTTAAATACCCTTAACTCTGTCTCCTCAGAGTTATTTTCCCATTCTTATTCTAAAAGGTTTATATTTTTAACTTGAAAAATTTAGATCGATAATCTAACTGGAATTAATTTTCAAGTATGGGGCAAAGTAATTCTTAATCTTCTTCTCCTTTTAAAAAAAGAATTTGGACATCCAATTGACCAAGAGCCAGTCAGAAACCATTAATCTTTTAACACATATATTCAGCTTACTATTTTTTGTAAAAGTCATAAAAATCAGTTATATTCTTCTATTGAAGAAAATAAGACCTTTAGTGTGTTTCGATTTTCTCCCTTTTTCTCCCCTCTCCTACCCAGTTCTTACTACTGTCACATGGAAATCCTCTTTTTTAATATTTAAAATACTGTGTTCTCTATATAGGATCATGTCAACTGCAAATATTTATTTTACTTCTTCCTTTTTGATTTGGATGACTTTTATTTCTTTTTCTTGTCTGATTGCTCTTGCTAGTACTTCAGTGTTATGTTGAATAAACGTGTTGAAAGTGGGCATCCTTGCCTTGTACCTGATCTTAGAGGCAAAGCTTTCAGTTTTTCCCTATTTGTTATGATATTAGAGGCAAACTTTTCATAAATGATCTTTATTGTATTGAGGAAATTTCCTTTTATACCTATTTTTTGAGAGTTTTTTTTTAATCACGAATGGTTGTTGAACTTTGCCAAATGCTTCTGCATTTATTTAGATCATCATGTGATTGTTATCATTCACTCTATAATGTAGTGTATCACATTTGTTGATTTGAGTACATTAAACCAATCTTGCATCCAAGGGATAAATCCCTCTTGGTCACAGTGTGTAATCTTTTTGATGTGTTGTTTAATTCATTTTGAACCTATATGCAAAACCCTAAAGCTTTCATTAAAAAAACTATTATAACTAATAAACAAATTCAGTAAAGTTGCAGGATACAAAATCAACATACAAAATTCAGTTTTGTATCTTTACACCAAGAATGATTTATCTGAAAAGGAAATCAAGAAAACAGTCCCATTTATCATAACATCAGAAAGAAAAAAATACTTAGGAATAAATTTAACCAAGATGGTGGAAGATCTGTACACTGAAAACTATAAAACATTGATTAAAGAAATTAAAGAAGACACACAGGGACTTCCCTGGTGGTCCAGTGGTTAAGACTTCACCTTCCAATGCAGGGGGTGCAGGTTTGAACCCTGGTCGGGGAGTAAGATCCCACATGCCTTGGGGCCAAAAAAACCAAAAACATAAAACAGAAGCAATATTGTAACAAATTCAATAAAGACTTTAAAAATGGTCCACATCAAAAAAAAGAAAAAAGACACATGGAAAGCTATCTTATGTTCATGGATTGGAACAATTAATATTGTTAAAAAGGCCATACACCCAAAGTAATACATAGATTCAATGCAAATATTACCAAGCTTTTAATGGCATTTTTCACAGAAATAGGAAAAACAATTCTAAAATTCATATGGAACCACAAAAGTTTCCAAATAGCCAAAGCAATCCTGAGAAAGAACAGAGTCATCATACTTCCTGATTTCAAATCATATTACCAATCAAAATGATATGGTACTATCCTAATAACAGACACATAGACCAATGGAGCAGAATAGAGAGCCCAGAAATAAACCTAAGCATATACAGTCAACTAATGTTCAACAAAATTGCCAAGAATACATAATGGGGAAAATATAGTCTTCAATAAACTGTGTTGGGAAAACCAGATGAAATTCTTTTTACCCTTATACTGTACACAAAAATTAACTCAAAAAGAATTAAAGACATAAACACAGGACCTGAAAACATAAAACTTCTAGAAGAAAACATAGGGGGAAACTTCCTTGGCATTGGCCTTGGCAATGAAATTTTTGTATATGGCATCAAAATTTCAGGTAACAAAAGCAAAAATAAACAAGTGTGAATACCTCAAATTAAAAGGCTTCTGCACAGCAAACAATCAACAAAATGAAACAGAAATCTATGGATTGGGAGAAAATGTTTGCAAACTACATATCTGGTAAGATAAGGAGTTAATATCCAAAATACATAAGGAACTCATACAACTCAATAGCAAAAAAACAAATGGCCCAATTTTTAAAAATGAGCAAAGAACCTGAACAGACATTTTCCTAAAGTAGACATACGATTGGCCAACAGCTATATGGAAAGGTGCTCAACATCACTAATCATCAGGGAAATGCAAATCAAAACTAAAAGATATCACCTCATACCTCTTTGAATGGCTATTATCAAAAAAGTAAAAGTGTTAGTGAAGATGTGAGAAAAAGAAAATGCTTGTGCACTGCTGGTGGGAATGTAAACTGGTGCAGTCACTGTGGAAAACAGTAGAGGTTCCTCAAAAAGTTAAAAATAGAACTACCATATGATCCAGCAATCCCTCTTCTGGGTGTGTACCCAAAGGAAATGAAATTAGTACCTCAAAGTGATATCTGCACTCCCATGTTCATTGTGGCATTATTCTCAATAGCCAAGACATGAAAACAATCTAAGGGCACGTTGACAGGTGAATGGATAAAGTATATATACATATATGTATGTATATATACTTTATAAATATATATACTTATCAGCCTTAAAAAAGGAGATCCTGCCATTTGCAACAACACTGAAGAACCTGGAGGATATCATGCTAAGTAAAATAAGGCAGACACAGAAAGAAAAAAACTGCACAGTCTCACTTATACATGTAGAATCTAAAAATCTCGAATCCATAGAAACAGAGAGTAGAACAGTGGTTGCCAGGGGCTGGGGGTGGAGGAAATGTGAAGAAGCTGGTCAAGGCTATAAAGCTGCAATAATGGAAGATGACTAAGTCTAGAGACCTACTGTACAGCATGATGACTATACTTAACAAGACTGTAATGAGTAGTGGATACTTGCTAAGAGAGTACATTTCAGGTGCTCTCATCACATATACAAAAAATGGTAACTATGTGAAAAAATAAACGAAGTTGCTTGACTGTAGTAATCATTTCTCTATGTATATGTACATCAAATCATCATACTGTATACCTTAAATATATACAATGATTATTTAAAATAAAATAAATAATATGTTCTCATTTTAAATATTATACCTAAAAATTCATTTACATTAACTACCAGCTTGACTGGTTTCTTCCTTACCATTATTCTTGATCCCAAGTCCATCTTCTTATTGGACTCATGATTTTTGTTTGCTTTTGTTTTGTGTAATGGATTCAAGTTATTTTTCAAAAAGTGCCCACAGAAGGTAAATTTAATTTTCTGTTTCTTCATGCATGGAAATTGCTTTATTTTCCCTTCTACTTGAGTAATAGTTTTCCCAGGCATGGAATTATAGAATCAAAACTCTTTTGGATCTTTAAGGACATTTTTTCACAAGGTGTGGTGCTGCTTTTAGAAATTTGCCACGAATGTGATTCTTGTTCCATTATGGGAGTCTGTTTCCGTCACAGTTATGAAGATCTTTGGACAGTTTCTTAATTTTTGGACTGCTGGCATTTATCCAGACTGTATCCAAGTGCTTGCATTTTTTTCTTAATCTATCTTGTCCTGTAATAGACACTTTGGATGGAAAAACTCATAGCTTTCTCAATTCGGGAAAAAGAGACTCTTTTCATCTATGAGCATTTTTTCTCCTTTAGCTCTGCTCTCTCCTTTTCCACTCATTTTTTTGTAAAATTTCATAACAATCATCTAGGTGGGTAATTCAGTATTCAGCTCTAACTGTTCTGCTATTTGGCCATTTGGGGGGATTTTAATGTTATCAAATTTCCAAGAACTCTGATCATTTTTATTGCTAATTTGTTTTTCTTGTGTCCTAGGATACAATCTGGGAATGTCCCCTGAATGGAATCCCAGCATCTCGGCTTCCTGAAAATTTACCTGGAAGGCACACGCTCCCTCGAGCAGAGCTCTGCTTCCCTTCTGTGGACCCTTCTCTGCCCTCATCAGCCTCATTCTCAGGTTACCGATCTTCCCCAAAACAAGCCCAATAAAAATTAACATCCAGTGATGCTGAGAGCGAACCAGACACCGGGACTTAGACATTCAATATTCTCGTCCTAGGGACCTTGGGCAGAGGTGAGATTCAGACCCAGAGAGGCTGATCTGGAGCAAACAGGCTCCACTGTGATGCCACACAGCCTCGCCAGGCCCTGGTTTTGTTCAGAAAGGAGCTTCAGATGCTCCTTCCTGGGCCCATTTGTTCAGAATTCCCTGGAGACGGCTCCCACAAGCCTCCTCTGCCTGACGCCGGGCTGCGGCTCTTGGGGGTAGGACCGCTCTGATCTCAGCAGTAGATTCTCACCGACGGTTTGCTCTGGTTTCCCCATCAGTCTGATGCTGCCCACCATCCCCAGAAATCCTACAACACTTCTGCTTCTTTCCTGACATCCCTTCCTAGTTGTCATCCCCCTTGTGTATCATATTCTCATTTGTTCTTTCTTATTCTGTCATTTCTATGGCATTTCTGGTGGGGAGGGGAGAGTGATTGTGTTGTTTGGTGGGTCATTTTGGTCCAATAAAGTCATCTTTCCGAATGTACTATTGCCTCATTCAAGGCGCTGCGGGTTCCACATTGACGCTGGTATCTGGTCTAAACTCTCTAACTGGGCTCAGGGTACCCTGTAGGACTGGACCCCCTGGTCTCCTCTGGCCCTGGTTCACCACGGCCAGCCCTGCGCCAGGGATGCAGGACATCTCCTAAATGTGTCAGAGGGACCACACGCTGGCCCCATGATGAGCTGAACAGTCACGCACAGCATCTCCCATACTGTGTTGTTGTAGTGGACTAGGGTCTTTCTGCCTTTTCCAGACTTTCCACCTCTGGAAGGCAGGGATCGTGCTTTCCAGGTCCTTTTGCAGGACACGCATGCAGTGGGCATTCACTTTTTTGAACACCAGTGCCTCTCCCCTGTGAAATGCCTGTCTGTCCCCATGCTATTGACGCCTGTCATCATCCTATTACTTCTGTAATAGCGGCTTGTACGTTTCATTAAAATCATTCCTTCATGCATCTTTATCTGACACTAGAGCGGGGCTGTCTTGGCGCACAGATTTAGGATTGCATTGCTACATTCTTTGAAAATAACGGAGCATGCGGTGTGCAGTTACTGCTCAGTTAGTCCTGCTCAGCGGATGAAAACAATTCCATCCTCAGCTCTGCCCCTGCCCCTCCAGTGCCGTGGTCTCCAGCCCACCCCTTCACATCTCTAACCCCCAGGCCCTGCAGGTGCAAGTCTCTGCCCTGTAGGACTGCAAACTCTCAGGGCTGGACTGGACTTCCCCACAACTGCTGTACTTCAGCTGTGCAAGGCTGCTTCCCCAGCTGGCGGGGAGGCCCTTTGAGCAGAGATGATGATACTTTGGGTGTGTTGTGCTCTGTCCCCTCTTGGCCCATGGAAAATGCCAGACAAAGAAGAGTAGCTCATGGGCTTCCCTGGTGGCGCAGTGGTTGAGAATCTGCCTGCTAATGCAGGGGACACGGGTTCGAGCTCTGCCCTGGGAAGATCCCGTGGGCCACAGCTGCTGAGCCTGCGCGTCTGGAGCCTGTGCTCCGCAACACGAGAGGCCGCAATGGTGAGAGGCCCGCGCACCGCGATGAAGAGTGGCCCCCGCTTGCTGCAACTAGAGAAAGCCCTAGCACAGAAACGAAGACCCAACATAACAATCAATCAATCAATCAATCAATCAATCAATCTTTAAAAAAAAAAAAAAAAAAAAAAAAGAGTAGCTCATTACATCCCCAATGCCAGTGGAGCACAGTGGAAAAGGCAACCCCATGGATGTGACTCTATTCTGAGCGTGGTGGGACTGGGACCCCCAAGCACCACAGCCAACCCCAGAGTCCACGTCCAAGCTTGGCTGTGACGAGGCTCAGACCTCCTTCCAGACCACCAGTGTGTAGGGACAAGTGCGGCCAGGCCAAGAAGAAGGCTGCCCCTGACTTGGGCGGAAACCTTTCACTCCCAGTGACTCACCCATCTGTTACCCCATCTGCTCAGCTCTTTCAACATGATCGTAAGGCTGGTACCATCTGCTGAGAGCCTCAAATGTGATATCACAAGGAGCTCCCGGGCCTCACCACCCACTTTAATGATGTAGAATTGGAGGCTCAGGGAGCGAGGGAACTGGTCAGAGGTCTGGCTGAACTTGAATCCAGGGCCATTCGATTCCAAACTTACCGTTTCCCCCACTCCAGAGAGCTGCCTCCCTGACAAGTAAAGATCACAGGATGCCTGGAGTTTCCAAGTTCCTTCCTGAATTTTTTAAAAGGTCATAAAAGTTTAATACTCAAAAGCGTTAAGAAATACCATAAAAATACTGTCTGTCTCAAGACCAGAGGTGTGTTTCTCTCTTGGGATCAAAGGAGAATTATCCTCTTGTGTGGGAAAACGTGTATCGGTTAGATGAATGAAGCCCACTAATAAAGCAAATTAAAGATTGAAAACCCAGACCAGCTCCCGCGATTCACAGACTCATGATGTCTGTCTCTCAGTTTCCGCCCCAAATGCCTGTACCCACCCCCCGTGCTCCCCCGTCGCCGTCCATCAGGGATTTAGGACACGTGACTGGCAAACAGCCTATGAGCAGGACTCCCCACAGGCGTCCCTATGGGGAATCCTCACCTTCAAGCAAATGCTCGCTGTGTAAGTGGGTTTTTCTCTGGGGAGGGAACAAAGGAAGGAAGGAGGCATGGCCTTCCTCCACTGCTCTGTGCCAGGACCAACATCGCCCTGGAACCCTGGAAAGCCTATGACTGATGCAACAGCCATGGGACAGGCAGGAGGGGAAAGGGTGACACCAGAGGAGGGTGACTCCCTAGCCCCCAAGATGGGCATTATGGGCTGAGATGTGCCCCCCAAGTTCTGTGTTGAAGTCCTAACCCCGAGGACAGCAGAGTGTATTTGGAGATGGGTCTTTACAGAGGTGATCACAGTAAATGAGGTCACAGGGGTGGGGCCCTGATCCAATATGACTGGCGTCCTTATAAGAAGAGGAGATCAGGACACAGACACACATGGAGGGACGACCATGTGAGGACACGGGCAGAAGACAGTGTCTACAAGCCCAGGGGAGAGGCCTCGGGAGGAACCAGCCCTGCTGACACCTTGACCTTGGACTTCCAACCTCCAGAATGTGAGGAAATCGTTTCTGTTGTTTAAGCTGCCCCATGTGTGGGCCTTTCTTATGGCGACCTGAGCTGACTAATCCAAGGAGTAACTCAGACATGTCACAGGGGCCTCTTTGGAGTAATCGAAGCCTGGGTCCTGTAACCACTCTGGCCCCATGTATGAAAGGCGGTCTTTGAAAGCAAGATCCCTGTGGCCTTATCGGGCAGGACAAGAACTCGGGCGAGGACACTCAGGCAGGAAGAGACACACATCCAAAGGTCTAATGGCTGCTTCCCACTGGAGGAAAAGCCAGGCCAGCAGGCTAGGTAAGGGACATTGAGGGGCCACTCAGAAGAAGATGGGGAAGGAGAGGGTCAGGGCTTGAATCTCACCCTAGAATAATATCACCTGCTAGTTCACGTTGACACCACGGCGTCCCTCCACCACCTTGGGAGGAGTTATGTTACAGGACCCAGTGGCTGCAAAATGCTCTGGACCCATTTGACCCCGAGAGCCTGGTCCTGCTCCCTCCCAGATGACAGGCCTCCCTGATGCAGGGTAGCCGTTCTGCCTGCTGTGTGACGGTCATTAACCCCGCAGCAGCACTGAAGGCCACTCCCATGTAGGGTGGCACCACGGAGCAAGCAGAGGTTCCCATTTTTCGCATTATCTTCTGGGGGTTTACCCCAGCAAGAGGGGCTCCCCAGGCTATGAGGCGGCACCGGGAGAGGGCCTGCTGTGAAGAGGGCAGGGTCCAGGTTGCATTCATCCACGAAGGAGAAGCAGAGCAGGCGGAGGCCTCAGGGAGGCCAAGACCACCCTGGACGGTCCCTCTGCCACTGCTCTGCTTTCCCTGCCAGCTTTCGGGGTTTTGGTCTGCCGCCCTCCTGGGCAGCTGGTGTCCTGTGTTCGGCCTCAGTGACTAAGGGAGGTGACCGTAGGGGTCCTTCCTGTCCCTCTGTGGCATCGATGCAGCTCGGTGGGGCAGCCGTCTGCCCTTCGGCTTTGGGAGTCACACAGAACCTGCGTCCAAGCCCCCCCCCTCACTCATCAGAAGTCTGGTCTGGGATGTGGACCCCGCCTGAGGCTCGGTCCCCTTGTCTGCCGGTATGGACTCCCTCAGCCACGCACAGAGGCGCGTCATTGCAGGTGAGCAGACTCCTGTGTAAGCTGTGGCCAGGATGCTGTCCCAGGAGAGCCTTCTGCCCAAGTCCCAGGGTCCCCACCTGGTGAGTGATCAGCCCCCAGGGCAGCCTGGGAACCACAGAGCCTTGAATGCTCCCGCTCTGGAGCTGGGGAAGAGCCCTCTCCCCACAGCATCAGGGCCCTGGACTCAGACCCCTCTTCTCAAATAGCCGAAGGGCTGGCTGTCCTGCAGAGAACTGCAGGGCAGGGGGTCAACCTGCATCCTCTCCCCTGGGGTCCAAGTCTATCCCAGGACAGAGACATCTGGTCTGTCCCACCCCCACCCTGGGGGCCGTTACCCTGCCCTGGGAGCTCCCCGCTTGTCGTGATGCCCCGTTACCCGCCCTGAGGGAGAGGGGAAAGGCTGCAGTGGGCACTGCTCTCTCCAGGCGGGCCCTGCACATGAACTCCAACCCTTGCCTAAAGTAAATTCGGAGACACCAAGGCTCAAGTAGCAAATAGAAGCTCCAGGAACGCAGAACATGGGAGGAGCGGGGCATTGAGAAGGAACACCCCCCCCCCACATCCTGGTGGGTCCCACAGGTAAGTTACCTGCTCCTCACCTGGTGAGCCAAGTGGGCTTCGGTTGGGTCCCAGGAATGAGGTCCTTCTAGGGAGAGTCCTGCCCACCAGGCTCCACCTGCTGTTCCCCACACCTCGAGGTGCACGCAGGGGAAGCCAGACCCTCCCCACCCTGGGAGGACTTCCTGGCAGCCTTCGCAAGGTGTGGAGACAACCCTGAGACCCTCACCCAGACACCGAGGCCAGCTTGGTGCCCTCACCCCAGTGGGAACCCGAATCTGGGTGCTGAAATCACCCTGAAGATGGCACCCGGCTTCCTGGGGTCTCTGGGTTGTGACCTCCCCCGCTACGTCTACCTCTTCTGCTCCCCCAGCCCCCTCAGATCAGCTCATAAGCTGCTCACGCTCTGTCCTCTGAGAACAAGTTAAGAAAAAGGCTCTCGAAGCCCCAGTCCCACATCACTCTCTCTCCCTCACCCTCAGGCTCATCTTGCAGGAATGATCCCGGGGTTACCACTCTGTCCTCAGCGTGCACCCACGCTGCCACCAACGTCCGCAGAGAGGTTTTCATTTTGGTTCAAAGCGGAAGTCTCAGCCCATCTCACAGAGACACCCAGCAGCCCAGGACGCTGTGGCCGCTCTTGTTTTCTCTCCCATGGTTCCTCCTACTGGTCTGTCATCCCAGGCTCTCTCTGTCCAGCTCCATGGTTCCCCAGAAATCTCCCAAAGCTCTGTGTGCAGGCTTTGTGCTTCGGGCCTCTGCCCTGAGCGTCCAGCATCTCCCCCGGCCGTGTCCAATGCAGCCCCTCCTCTCCTCTGTCCCCAAACACTGCCCACTCCACCCCCCAGCTCCCATCCCTCTGCCCCAGCTCTCCACTCCTGTCGCCGCTGGCCGCTCAGACCGCCGGCTCCATGCCTGCATCCTTAGCCAGCCTCCGACTGTTCTGGTGACTCAGAACTGCCCTCACCTCCCCCGCCCACCAGCCTGCTTATCACCCCGACAGTTCCTCCATGTTGGACGAGATGCATCCCTTAGATCTCAACCTCCCACCTGTGTTTTCTGTGTCACTTCCTGGTGTGTAAAATGGCCACAAGTGACAAAGCCACACGGTGCTTTGTTGTCGGATCAGGACAAGTTCATTCACTTGAAATGCTCAGAACCATCCCCAGTCCACGTGAGGACTCAAGTCATGTTGGATGCTATTCTCATGCTGTGTGTTACACTTCACCATGGTGTTACCATTTAAGGCCCAGGGGGGACGCATCCTCGCTAAAGAATCTGCTGTGATGACGCCGCCTCTTCCCCACGCGGGATGCAGCCCTGCTCTTCACAGGTCACTGGCTCTCTTGGTCATTCGTTCCTTCCACAGCTACCTGCCATCACCTGCTGTGTGCCAGGCACTTTCCCCTCCACAGCCCCGCCCTATCATCAGATGGATCCTGTGGAGAGGTCAGTGGGGGCCAGCCTTGCCCGACTGTTTCCTATGCCAGAGCCCAGCCTGGACCCGGAGCCTCAGAGCGGGCCCTGGGGCATCGAGGTCACACGTCCAGGTAAAGAGTTTTCCTTGTGGGAGTCCCTTGTCCATGTCACTTTCCACTGCCCACAGCTCTGTCTCCGTCCACGTCCGGGGCGGGGGGGTTCGGACAGGCTGCCTCCAGCCCTGAGGCCAGACAGGGAAACACAGCTCGGGGTGGACACAGCAACCAAGCCAGAAATGCCGCCTCAGTGCCTCAGCCTCTGCCAGGGACGGAAGCTGGAGAAGTGCTCCCGCCCGGAGCCCTAAGCCACGTCCGAGCACAGAAGTGCAGCGGCCAAATCAACCATCTGCAGGCTGAACCCCGAGAGGGGCACACAGGGCTGCCCCAGCCCAGCCGTTAAGTGGAGAGAAAGCAGGGAATTAGAGGAATGGGTCCCACTCCCTTCATTGCGCTGGGCCCACGTCTGCTTCCGACCACGGTGAGCCCCATGGGGGCAGAACCCCTTGTCTCCCTGTGACCCCGTGTCTAGTCCAGAAGCCACCGCGGGCCAGCACGTGGGCAGCTGGATAACTGTTGTCACCAGACAGGCCAGCGTGCCTCTCTCTGACTCCTGCTGTGCCCACGTGCCTCGTGCAGAGCCTGGCACAGGACGGGTGCTCAGTAAACAGTGGGGAGCGCTAGGCACTCGCTCACCATCCACTCGTTAAGCCAATCAGCCCTGGCGGCGAGCACACTGAGCTCAATGGCCGCGTGGTGTCGTTACCTGCAGCTCTGGCCCCGTACTGAGGCCCCAGTGCTCCTGTCTGCAAACTGCAGGCCGACATCAGGGGAGTCAGGGAGGGGCCGGAGCCCGGAGGAAGCCCAGGAAAGGGCCCAAACACCCTTACTGCACGGCCTGGACGTTCAGGGGTTTCCAGCTCCATGGAATTTTCCATCATGTCAGACGCCATGTCTCAGAACCCAGCCCACTGTAGTGGTGTCCCCACTGTGGCCCTGGTCCTGACCTCATGGACGAGGAGGCCCGTTTCATCCTTTTATGGGGAGGGGAGCATCTTGCTGACGTCAGGGCCGTGCGCAGACCCGCCCTCCAGGTGCGGTCCAGAGCTAGAAATGCATCCAACTGGCGAAGAGATAAAAGACAGTCCTTGTCAGTGAGTCGCAGGCCACGTGGAGCAAGGCGGCTGGCCTACAGAGGGCGGTCTGAAGGCGGAGGCGGCAAGGCTGGGGCCGTGCTGGGGTTTGGGAGCCTGTTACCACGATCTTAGAAAGAGGTGCTGATGCTCTGAAGGATGGAATGACAATGGGAGTGAATGGGATATAACTTGCCAACCAATAACCCTCTCTACAGGGAGAGACTGGGAGGTTTCCGCTTCCTGCCTCGTAGAGTTGAAAATCAAAGCACTGCCGTGTGGGTTTTACACTTGTCTCTCGTGAGCTGCCCATCTATATGTGATCAAGTCTGAGCCCCAGGGGGCTACGTCCAGACCCTGACTGACGGCAACTTCGCTGAGACAACACCCACCACCAGCAAAGCGCAGCACCCGCTGAGCTTCGCAGGTGCCAGGCACTGCCCTCGGAACCAGACACACAGCCAGGACTAGGACACATCTGGCCCCAAAGAGCTCGCATTGTCATGAAATGTCTCCTGGGGAACCCCAAACTCCATCCGCCACTATCTTTCCGTCCCTGCCAGGGAATTATGTAAGCAGCCTTTGAAACTCAGGAGTAGGGTTTCCTGCCCAGAGTTCCTCCCACGATGATGTCTTCTTGGTGGAGATTCACGGGCCTTTCCACTGTGGGGAGTTGGCAGCCTTCAGAAGCCATCACGCCTCGGATGACTCAGAAAATTATTTCCCCGAGGATCAGATAAAGTGCACTGGCACGGTCCCCACTGGGCTGTCACGCAGAGATATCCCCGAGCCCCGCAAAAGTGAGCAAATCCCAAGATGGCAACATGATCAAATGGCCAGTCCCAGCGATAAGGTCCTTATCGCTCTGAATCTGCAGGGCAGTTGCAACTTCTCTGCAGGAGGATGGCCTTCCTTTTCTCCCTCTCACACTGTTCATCCGAATCCAGCTCTTTCCTGGAGACAGGAAACCTGACTTTGTTCAAGTCACAAAACCTCCAGGGCAGGGTTGCTGCTTGCTGCCCTTGGGGTGGGCTAAAGGAGCGGATCAGCACCCTCCTGATGGGAGGGGGAGGGCAGGGGTTTCCCCGCATCACTGAGCTGAATGCACCTTCTGTCCCTCTGTCTATTCTTGTCAACAGTCATGGGGAAATGTTTTTAACTTGCTTCTCTCAGTTTTCTTATTTCTTCCAGGAGAGGAAATATATTGCAAGGCAGAAGCTGTGGCTGGGACCAGATCTCAGAAAACCTGTGTCATCCTAAGGAGATGACGGCATGAGCTCTGTGGCCATGAGGAACCACCCAAGGGTTTAATGCAAAGAAGAGATGGTCAGATGTGTGACCCAAGGACTGTTCTGGCTTCAGCGTGGACATGGCTTGGCAGAGACAGCCAAGAATCCATTGCAGTGGAATACTACTCAGCCATAAAAAAGAACGAAATAATGCCATTTGCAGCAACATGGATGGACCTAGAGATTATCATACTAAGTGAAGTCAGTCAGAAGAGAAAGACAAATACCATATTATATCACTTGTATGTAGAATCTAAAATATGACACAAATGAACCTATTTACTAAACAGAAACAGACTCATAGACATAGAGAACAGACTTGTGGTTGCCCAGGGGGTCCGGGAGAAGGATGCATTAGGAATTTGGGATTAGCAGGTACAAACTACTATATATAGAATAGATAAACAACAAGGTCCTACTGTATAGCACAAGGAACTATATGCAATATCCTATGATAAACCATAATGGAAAAAATATAAAAAAGAATGCATATATATATATATGTATAACTGCATCACTTTGCTGTACTGTAGAAATTAACACAACATTGTAAATCAACTGTACTTCAGTTAAAAAAAAAAAAGAATTCGTTGCAGCCTGGCAGCATCTATTCAACTCAAGCAAGGGACACACACTGGCTGAGTTGAGAGGATACATTCACTTCCTTTTTTCTTTCATTATTGTATTTGATTTTTAGATGCCATCCTAACAGCTGAACATGGCAGGCAAAATTATTCTAACTTGTCAGAATTGAAAAAATATCACTGAAATGTTTAAGTAATATTTATATTCTAAGGAATGTAAAATCAAGTTTATATGCCTCTTTCTCACTCAACCTTATTTAATCTTTGAAAAACCCCACCGGGCAGTCACGTGACTCGTGTGTGACTGATGGAGAGGCTGAAACTCTGAGAAGCCACACCATGTTTCTGGTCCAAAGCCGGGCTCATCTCCCTGTGAAGCCTGGACACGTTTACACAAAACCGCAGGGCAGTCTGACCCCCTCGCTGCTGTGCCCAGATGGGAAGAAAACAGACAATAATCGATTGTGAAGGATTTCCCTCTGGAAGTGCCCTAAAAGGAGCCTCTACCATCCCCTTCCTGCCCTCATCCTGTGTCCAGGCCCCCGGGCCCAATGAATACATGTCTCAGCCATCCTGAGGCGCTCGGTGTCACTGAGATCGACAACGGGGTCTTCTATGGACTCCAGGGAACCGAGACAGCACGGGACCCCCAGGCAGCAGTGGTACAGGCAGGGGTCCCGTGATTTTGTTCCGTTTCATGCTCTCCCAGTGGGCTCCCCCTCTTCCAGGATGCTCTCCTTGCACTGATGAGAAACAGAGATGATAACTGTCGTAACTGCTGGGCGCACACCCATGCTACCTGTTCCGTGCGTTATCTCGTGACGGGTCAATTGTAGTATTTCCTAGAGCCCCTGGGTACACCCAGATCTTAAGACACAGCGATGAATGGGTCCTGGAATGGGCCCTCTGGGGGCTCGGGAGCCAAAGCAGACAAGGGAAGCAGCACACCGTAAAGCCAGACGGGCTGACATCCTTGTCACACTGTGTGGACCTCAGACGTCACATGTGTCAAAAGGGAGCAGGGACGATTGTGATGCTGGCGTGAGGGACAGGGAGAGAACCTGCAAAACTGCAAATACCGTTTAAAACGCTATCGCTACTAAAACACGGGGTGTTCATTTGCAGGTTGGGCAGGAGCTTTCCAGGCAGAAGGAACGGAATTTGCAAATGCACTGAGTTATTAAAGTACTTGAAATGTCTGTGGGACTGCAAGTGAAGGCAGCTAATATTAATTTAGTTCTTGCATGACGGTGTAATTTGCAAGGCAATGCAAAAGCAATCACATATAATAATAACAACAATATAGCAATAGGAGCCGTAGTGACTGATTTCTCATGGCCAGGTAGGCTCTTGCAAAGTTCTGCACAAGACTTTATCCTCCCAACGCCCCTGTGACCCTGTGGGGGAGGGGATGCCATCATCCCCGTGTTCCCTGGGCTCAGTCTCGGTCTGAGGACGCACAGCTACACACCAGCTGTGGCCACTGACCTGTCCTGCAGTCCGTACTCCCCTCCTGATGGCGATCCCTGCCCTTTCTAAAGCCCAAAGTGTGGTGGTGCCATGATGCTGGATCCCGGTCTCAACCTCCAGCCTTGCCCATTCCGTGCCGTTTAAATGAGGCTGACCCAACCTCTCCTTATCCCCACCCATCCTGATGTCAGGCCACAGAGGTGGCCACATGACCTCCACCTGGCCAATCAGCTCATGGACCAGAACTCAAAATCCCTGACAGAAAAACACCTGGTGCAGGAGAGATGGGCATGTGACCTAAGCAGGACCTTTCTCACAGTTGTCTTAACAGAACTTATGGGAAGTTTTGCGCCCATTCACAGATACAACAATGGACCTTGGAACTGCTGGTGACTATCTTTCCCCAATGTAGAGAGGATAAGACCACACAGTCAAGCAGGACCAATGGAGGGTTAAAAAATAAAACCAGAGTCCTGATAATGCCATTAGGGATTCTGGATCAAACCATGCCTGAAGGCAAACTGTCCTTTGGACTGTTCAGTTACATGAACCAATACATTTCATGGTGGGTGTTGTTTAAGGCAATTTAAATTCCATTTCCTTTCTTGTAACAAAGAGTCCTAATAGCAAGGGAGAATCAGAATGCAGACCCATAGCAGCACTATTCATAATAGCCAAGACATGGCAACAACCTTAAAGTCCATCAACACATGAATGGATAAAGAAGATGTGAGAGATATATATATATACACACACACAATGGGATACTACTGAGCCATAAGAAAGAATGAAATGATGCAATTTGCAGCAACATGGATGGACCTAGAGATTGTCATACTAAGCGAAGAAAGTCAGACAGAAAGACAAATACCATATATCACTTATGTGCCGAATCTAAAATATGACACAAATGAACCTATCTATGAAACAGCAGCAGACTCACAGACATAGAGAACAGACTTGTGGTTGCCAAGGGGGAAGAGAGGTGGGGGAGGGATGGATTGGGAGTTTGGGATTAGCAGATGCAAACTATTATATATATGTATAACTGAATCACATTGCTGTACAACAGAAATTAACACAGCATTGTAAATCAACTATATCTCAATAAAATTAATTTTTTTTAAATTAAAAAAAAAAAGAATGCAGACCCAGAGCCCATGTTCTTAGCAACGATAGTAGAGAACATAAAAATTTGATGTCTGCACCTGTTTTTAGTAATAATAGGAGTTCTAGGATTAGCTCTGCATGAGAAACGGCAAGGAGCCTTCACCTTCTGTGCTAACCTGAATCGCCATGGTTTCCTTTTTACCATAACTCTGGGATGTGGTGGTTACAATGGTCCCATTTTACACATGAGGACGCTGAGAAGGAGCAGGACTGGAGTGGAGCTTTTGAGGGTTTCATATAAATGCAATCATAGAGAATATAAAGTTTTGAGATCAACATTCTTCCTTCAACATAATGTCCTTGAAATTCACCCATGTTGTTACGAATATCAGTAGTTCATCCCTTTTTATGGCTGAGTAATATTCCCTCGTATGGGTATCACAGTTAGTTTATCCATTCACCTGCTGAAGGACTTTTGGGTTATTTGCAGTTGGAATGATTATTAATGAGTTGCTACGAGAATCCCTGCACATGTGCAAATATAAGTTTCCTTAGGAATAGAATAACGGGGTCATGCAGCAGGTGTTTGTTTAATTATGTAAGAAACTGCCAATCTGTGTTGCAGAGTGGCTGCATCATTTTGCATTCCCACAGCAAAGTATGAGACACCCAGTCTTCCCAACACTTGGTATGGCCGGTATATTTTATTTTGGTCATTCTAATAGGTGTGCAGTGGTATCTCGTTTAGTTTGCCCTTTATGAGTGGCAAGTGATCTAGAAATCTCTTCATGTAATTATTTTCCATCCTTATGTTCTCTTTGGTGACATATCTGTTCAAGTCAGTTGTGTGTTTTTCAGTTGGGCTGTTTACTTTTCTTACTGTTGAGTTTGGGAAGGTTTTTAAAAATGTCTTCTGGATACAAGTATTTTGTTGAACATGCAGTTTACAAATATTAAGTATTTTACCCCAGTCTGTAGTTTGCTGTGTAAGTTTCCTGTGGCCACTGTAGCAAAGTACCACAAACTCGGTGACTGAAACAACAGACGTATTTTCTCACAGGTGTGGAGGCCGGAAGTCTGAGATCAAGGTGTCATTTCCCTGTGAGGGCCAGTGGGAAGGATGTGCTCCAGGCATCTCCCCTGGTTTGTAGACAGCCGTCTTCTCCCTCTGTCTCTTCATGTCATTCTCCCTATGTGAGCATCTGTTTCTGTGTCTATCACTCATCAATGATATTGTATTACAACCCACTCTAATGATCGTATTTTAACTGGATTACCTCTGTAAAGACCCTATTGCCTAATAAAGCTGCATTCTGAGGTCCTTGGGGTTAGGACTTCAACATGTGAGTTTTGGTGGAACAACATTGAACTTATAACCCTTTTGCCTTTTCATTCGCTTAAGTGTCTTTTACAGCAACAGCTTCAAGTTTTGATGAAGTCCAATTTATCCTCTTTTATTCCTTTTGGTGTCATGTGATGTCTAAGGACACTTTCCTAGCCCCTGGTCTCCGATGGTTTCTTTCAAAGCTTTTAGACTTGTATGTTTTATACTTAGAGCAATGATATTTTCTGAGTTAGTGACTGTACAAGGTTTGATGTTGTGTAGGTCCCCATCTATTGATAATGACGCTATCATCCAGGAACACCTGTCACACTCTCCTGGGCCTGTATTACTCTTAGGAAGTCCCACAGACATTCCCCACTAGTGTTGTGGCTGGACCGGGCCTCGTGGGTCTTATTATGATTGCAGAATGCACTTCTGCAAAGACCATCAGGAAACTTTGAGGAATAACATTTATTACTCACAAGTGCTGGAGGGTACACGGCACCCCCAGGGACCCACAGGGAAGTCGAGGGTAGAGAGAGAGAGCACCTGGGAACCTGCGGCTCTGCCTTTATTAGGGTCCAGAGGTATTATATCTAGGGTTGTGTGGGTTCACTCTTTGTCAGTGAATTTATTTTTTTAATTTATTTGTTTTATTTTTTTAAATTTTTATTGGAGTAGAGTTGATTTACAATGTTGTGTTAGTTTCTGCTATACAGCAAAGTGAATCAGTTATACATATACATATATCCCCTTTCTTTTAGATTCTTTTCCCATATAGGCCATTACAGAGTATTGAGTAGAGTTCCCTACACTCTACAGTAGGTCCTTATTAGTTATATGTTTTATATATAGTGGTGTGTATATGTCAATCCCAATCTCCCAATTTATCCCTCCCCCCATCTTTCCCCCTTGGTAACGATAAGTTTGTTTTCTACATCTGTAACTCTATTTCTATTTTGTAGATATCATATGATATTTGTCTTTTTCTGACTTACTTCACTCAGTATGACAATCTCTAGGTCCATCTATGTTGCTGCAAATGGCATTATTTTATTCTTTTTTATGGCTGAGTACTAGTCCGTTGTATATATGTACCACATCTTCTTTATCCATTCATCTGTTGATGGACATTTAGGTTTCTTCCATGTCCTGGCTATTGTGAATAGTGCTGCTATGAACATTGGGGTGCATGTATCTTTTTGAATTATGGTTTTCTCTGTATATATGCCCAAGAGTGGGATTGCTGGAGCGTATGGTTTTATTGGTGAATTTAAAGCATAAGAGCAGGAACTGGGATATGAGAAGGAAGAAGCTTGGTCACTCAGATGGTTAGTTATCCAGATCACCCAAGGCTTTCTGAGAAAGGAGCTTCATGAGTGGTGGCAGTCTAATTCCCTATCTGGTCGTTTTGCTAGTAGCACTATCGTACAGCTGGTTGGCAATGTTGTTCACTTCTCTATCCTCCCTGAGCTTCTGTCTCTAGTTCTGTATCTAAGAGAGGACTGTTGAAGACTCCTGATACCATGACGGATTTATTTATTTCTCCTTTTACTTTCCCCAGTTTTTGTTTCATGTATTTTAAAACCCTTTAGTTAGATGCATACACATTTAGGATTGCTGTGTCTTCTTGGTAAATTAACTCCTTTACCATAATATAATGCCCTACTTTATCCCTGGTAAATTTATTTGCTTTGAACTCTATTTTGATTGATAATATAGCCAATCCACTTTTTTTGATTAGTGTTCACATGGATAACTTTTTCCATTCTTTTACTTTTAAACTACTTGAAATGAGTTTCTTGTCGGCAGAATATGGGTAATTCTTGCTGTTTTACCCATTCTGACAACCCCTGTCTTCTAATAGTGTATGTAGACCATTTTTTATTTATTTGCTGTTAATAATTGGTATATAGATATAGTTTTATCATTTTATTAATTGTTTTCTGTTTGTTTCCTCTATTTTATGTTTCTCTGTTTCCCACTTCCTTGCCTTCTTTTGGATTATTTGAACATTTTTCATATTATCTATTGTGTTTTTCACTACCTCTCTGTGTAGATTAATTTTTCAAATTGGTTGTTCCAGGGATTGCGCTGTACATACTTCACTTTTCAACTTAAAAACAATGTTATCAACTTCCAGTGGAACGTAGAACTCTTACCTCCATATAGGTCCCCTTAGCCCCCTCTTCATGTGATAGTCATCTTATATATTATATTACGTAAATCGAAAACTTCTTCAGACAATGATACAATTTTTTACTTTTCACTATGAAACATATTTTTAGTTACTTTTTTTATTGAAGTATTGTTGATTTACAATGTTGTGTTAGTTTCAGGTGTCCAACAAAGTGTTTCACTTATATATATGAATATAAAATTATATTCATGTATAAATTATATACTATATATAATATATATATAAAATTTCTCAGATTCTTTTCCATTATAGGTTATTACAAGTTACTGAATACAGTTTCCTGTGCTATACAGTAGGTACTTTTTGTTTATCTACTTTATATATAGTAGTGTGTATATGTTAATCCCAAACTCTTAATTTCTCCCTCCCCAAACCCTTTCCCCCTTTGGTAATCATAAGTTTGTTTTATGTGTCTAAGAGTCTATTTCTGTTTTGTAAATAAGTTCATTTGTACCATTTTTTAGATTTCACATATAAGTGATATCATATGATTTTAAAGAATTCAGAACATAAAACAGTCTATTTACCCACATATTTCCCATTTCTGTTTTTTTCTTCATTACTGACTTTCCAAGTTTCTTTGTGCTATCATTTCCTCTCTGTCTGAAGATTTTCCTTAAGGAATTCTCTTGAAGCAGTTCTGGTCGTAATGAATTTTTTTTAGCTTTCCTTTAGCGGAGAACATCTTCTTTTCATGTTTATTCCTGAAGGTATTTATCTCTGGATATATATTTCTGGGTTGACAAGTCTTTTCTTCCAACACTTTAAAAATCCTGTGCCACTCCACCTTGCCTCTGTGGTTTTGAATGAGAAATCCACAGCCAGTTGAATTGCTTTTCCCCTATAGGTAACACATATTTTTTGTGGCAGCTTTCAAAATTCTGTGTATGTCCAGTTTGCATCAGTTCGATTATGATGTGTCTGGGCATGAATTTCTTTGAGTTTATTCTCCTTGGGGTTTGCTGAGCTTCTTGATTCTGTTGGTTTATGCATGTTCCCAAATTTGAGAAGTTTTAGTCAATATTTTTTCAGTATCACACTCTTTCTCCTCTCTTTGATTCTGATGACACAGATGCTAGAACTTTCTTGTTGACCCACAGTTCCCTGAGGCTCAGTTCATTTTCCAAATCTTTGTTTCTGTTATTCAGATTGGATAATTTCTATTGATCTGTCTTTGAGTCCAGTGACTCCTTTTTCTATCATCTCCATTCTGCTATTGAGCGTATCTGGAAGGTTTTTTTTTTTTTTTTAATTTTATGTACATTTCTTCAGGACTTAAATTTCCATTTTCTAATTTTTTAATGATTTCCAACACGTTTGTGATTGCTTGTTGGGAATATTTTAATAATAACTAATTTAACATATATACACTTCTATGTATAAAATAGATAACTAATAAGGATAATAACTAATTTACATTCTCTGTCAGACAATCCCAATATCTGGTCGTCTTAGTATTGGTGTCTGCTGATTGTCTTTTCCCATGAAAAGTGAGATTTTCCTGGTTCTTCACAAGCCAAGTAATTTTGGATTGTATCCTGGACACATACAGTGTTATGTTGTGAGGCTTTGGGCCATTCTCTCATGGAGAAGGCAAGTTGGCCACAAGTTCCAACTTGCCTTCTCTGGACTCTCTGTGGTGCATGGTCAGATCAGGCTTCCAAGCCTTTGCAGTTCTATTATACCTTTTCCACACACGTGTCCCTCAGCAGGACCTGATCTGTGGTCTCTCTGTTAGTTCAATCCTCAAAATGCTGGAAGGTTCTGCAGGGTGACAACCATGTGTGCACAGCTAGTTGGTGGAGGGAGGTGTTGAGCCGGGGCATTCAGTAACTATCCTATAGTGTCACTTTCCCAAGGTCCTCTGGCTAAAAAACTGAGACCCTGCTCTCAGATCCCCTGAGCTGCTCTGCACTCCTTCAACTGCTCTCATTTGAGGTCAAGCAGCCCGGGAACAGAGAAGGAGAAGCAGCATTTGGTGTGGCCTCCCGGTCCTAGAACTCCAGATCCACAGTGTGGAGAAGACAGTTACCCTGCCTCCAAGTACAGGTTCCTGCATACTCTTGTTTCCGGCTGCTGCCATTGCCTCCAAGTGATTGCTTGAGGAATTGGGGAATGGAGAATTTAAAAACAGGGAAGAAAATGGGACTAGTGAATTGTCTCTGTGTTAGGAGTCCTCTTTCCTGATCCTTGAGCCGTAGCTGGAAGGTCTCCTGGAGCTCTGTCTACCTGCCCATTTCTGGGTTTCCAGTGCATTGAATTCAAGCTGGAGGAGACCAGAGGGGGAGAAAAAAACAGTAAACTCTCCTTTCATCTGGTGGCGCATTAAATTTTGGAGTTCTTTCCCAAATTACCTGCTACTACCCACTTTCCCGAGTCTTTAAGTAGTTGGCTCACATATTCCAACCAGCTTTTATGGGTATAATCAGTGGGAGAGTCAAGGAGGAATGTGCTTAATCCAATGTACCCAGATCCAGAGCTGAGTCTGCTTGACTTTGCATCAGAGACGTTTGCACACATATTTTTCTTAAGCTTCTTCTGTACAGCCCTCATGGTTTATGTCTGCTCAAACCAGAGCTGTGAAGCTCTACCTGGTGGTGTCAAGTACCATGTTTTGATGAAATTTTCTACATTTGTTCTTTGTAAGATTAAAATATATATTTGTGTAGTTTTATTGATTTTGATTTGGAAACATTTTTGAACACTTTTAACAGAATTCTTGTTCAGTGTGTCCCAGACCCAAGTGTCTGGTAATAAGCTGAGAAAAATTAAAAAATGGATTTACTTTCCTTTTAAGAAAATCAATAAATCACAAAAGATGAATTTACTTAAAAAAACACAGAGAAATGAAAGTTTCTGCCTTATTATAACGTTCATGTTGGAATAGGAGACGGTGTCTGTGAGTCCATCCACGTGGGGACTGTGGAGGTGGCCGCCTGAGTTCAGAAGACACAATCGGGAAGACTGATGACACTGGCCTCAAGTCTTATTGGTGAGACCTCACCTCAGATAAGAAGAGTTAGGATGCAAGGGAGCCGGCTGACCCTGAACATGGGATCCAGAGAGCAGGAGGAAGAACGTCAGGAATGAGGAGCAAGGGAATAAGGTCAGCCAAGAGCTGACCACAGAGCCTCCCCCGATCTTGTGCTGAGTGAGGCAAACAGTGATGAAGGACCCATGTAGTCAATCCTGAAGGCCCCAGGGCAGGAGGGACAGGAGGTCACTGGTGTCTGGGGAGAAGCAAAGGATGAGGATTCACTGGAAGTGCACTCAACTACGCAGCTCTCACTTTATTCCCTGGATGGAGAGGTGGATGCCAGAGGAGGTGCGTCTTGACCAGTGCACGTGGGAACCATAGCTTGCACTCCACTCCGTTTGTTGGAGCCTCAACTCTCCACCCCCTCTCCATCCATTCCCCTTACAGTGTGCAGATCCTCTTTAATGAGAGGCTGTGGGAGCTACTTATTTCTAACTCATGAAATCAAAGAAGGCTCCCTGTAAGAGGAGTTATCTAAGCCAAGTCCTAAAGGAGAAATAAGGAGGCAGCCAGATACAGCAGAGAGAGGAGTTAGGGAACCCAAATAATGACTCTCTTTCACTGAGCACCTACTGTGTGCCAAGCACTGGGTTAAGCAGCATTTACTGCCACCATTTCTAATGTCTACCAAACAGCAGCCCTGGAAGGTACTCACCATCATCCCCAGTGGTAAGAAGAGAAAACTACGGCTCAGAGATATCAACTGACTCACTCAGGCCACTCAGTAAGTAAGTAAGGCAAAAGAGAGCAGGACTCATTCAGGGAACTCAGGTAGACCAGATGGCTGGAATGTGCACTATGAAAATGAAGGTGGAGACTTTCTCCCTGAGGACTCAGTGGCACGCAGGAGTGGGCAGGTGGGCAGGCAACAGAGCAGGCAAGGAATTCGGAGCCCAGCTCAGTGGAAGTGGGGCCATTAAACAGAGGCCGGATGTGATCTGAATTGCACCTGGGACAGAGCCGTCTGGCAGACTGGAAGGGGCACTGGTGCAGAGGTGCAGGAGTCGGGGCTGAGAGCTCAGGGCCATTTGGCATTGGATTCTGCACTGTGGGCTGCAGACGGTTCTGTCCCACTAGCCTCATCAGGGCCCAGCCTGGCTCGAGGACAGGGAGGACCCGGCAGGAGGCAGGGGAGGTGACTGACAGGGTGGACACTGGCTTCCTGCAGGGGCTTTGCGGGGGCCCAGCGTGGACTTCCTATTGCATTCGGGTTGGAGGACAGTCGGGTCTCTTCTCCTGGTCAGCGAAGTGCATGGCACTCGCCACCACTCTGATCCAGTCAATGGTCAGGATGGAGGGAGTCAACCCATGTGCCTGGCATTACCCTGGGCAGGGTGTGGAGGGGAGAGCCATGTGCTGTGGTCAACAGGGCCCTCGAGCTAGACTCAGGTGGGGGATCGGCCCTCTCGGGTCCTCACTGTGGATCAGTCATGAACCCATATGAAAGCCATGAGCAGCATAAGGACTGATGGTGTGTGCTCAGGAGGGCCCGCATGAGCCCTGTGGGGAGCTATACATCCACACCCCCAACCCCCCTCCCCCACCCCGCGCAGGCAGGGCCCCGACCCCCGCGGTGTGCTCTCCATGTACCCAGAGAGTCATCTCTCATTTGGCTGGAAGTCCATCACCCAGGAGCTGCTCCAGTGCAGCCTGTCACACTCTCATTCTTGACGGGCGCAGGCCGAGGACGCCACGAAATCTTCTATAAAAGTCATGATTGGTCAGCACGGGCCTATTTTAGGGACATCTGATAGTAACTGACTTCAGGTACAGAAGTACGTTGGCAGCAGGTGACTGATTTGAAGAGCGGGATTTAAAGACACATGTCTCCTCAGATTTAAGTGTATGCAAAGCACGTGGGGAGAAGAGGATCTCCTCTCTTTTTTCCCTTCATCTGCCTAAAAGTGGAATCCCTCACTTTATAGCAATCTGTGAGCTCCTGGCTTCCCACAGAAATCTTGCTCCCAGGAAGGAAGTCACGGTAGGGAGAGCAGTGATGTCTGGAAAGCAAAACCGAGGCCAGAGATTTTCAAAGATTTCAGTCCATGGAGAGCGGCCTTCCACCCCACAACCTGAGTGTGATTAATGCAACACACGGTGAGACCTTCATTCTCCAACTCAGCCTTTGTGGTCCAGCACGTTCCACGTCCTCCAAGGTCATCCAAGCAGCGCCGAACCAACTTCCATGCTCAGACCTACACTTACTCGCCATCGATCTTGTCCTACCTTTAAATATCACCTTTACTCTGGGGACCCACAATCACGTCTCCAGCCTAGACCTCCTCCCCAACTCCACACTTGTGTGACAGCGGGTCTTCCTGGCTGTTATCTCTGCTGGGATGACCTATGGCCATCTCACTCTCATCATGACCGACAGGGATCTCGACCCCTGTCCACCCAACCACTGCACCACAGCAGCAAAAGACAAACTTGTCCCACCCACCCAGTGGCTGGAAGCCCTGGAATCATCCATAACTTTCTCCTCTTTCTTTTCTTTCCATAACCCCAAGACCAACTCATTGGCAAACACTGTCAACTCCCCCTCCATGATAGATCCAGAATCCCAACATTTCCTCCATAACTCAGCTTCTGCTGCCTCAGTCAGGCCACCACAGCTCTCAGCTGGACCCTTGCTGGATGCTCTGACCTATTTCCTATGGTCCTTTCTGGACAGAGCAGCAGAGTGTTTTTCAACCAATATAAATCAGATCATGTCATTCCTCTGCACAAAGTCCTCCATTGGCTCCTACAGGAGAAAAAGATTCTCCAGGATACACATAGAAGATTCCAGACGATTCATTCTGTGCTTGAGCTGGGAAATCCAATCCCTGAGCTCATCCTTTTCTTCCCTACTTTGTCCAGTGACATCAGGAGCCACCAACCACTGTCATTATACTCATTAGTTTTCCAAAAATATTTGAAAGTATCATATACAGAACCACCTAGCTCCTTGCTTTTTATAAGCAGTTGATTAAGAGTATCCACTGCAGATATTTTGTGTGTCTACTGCTACTTCACACCACGTGGGCTACCTGTGCTCTCTTTTCTACCAGAAATAGAGTCACTGGAGTGACATCTTTAAATCTGATCAGATTAGAGAGCAAATTCCAGAAACCCCAGAACCAATTCAATAAAACTCATCCTTAACATCTTTAAAAATCCTCTGGAATCCCTCTCACTACCAAAATCTGTATTAGTCAGGGTTCCCCAGAGAAATAGAACCAATAATATATATAGACATCTAGAAAGAGATTTGTGATGAGGAATTGGCTCATACAAATGATGGAGGCTGAGAAGTCCCGTAATCTGCCATTTGCAAGACAGAGGCCCAAGGAGGCCAGTGGTGTAATTGGAAGGCCTCAGAGCAGAGACTTGAGATTTGGATTCCAGTCCGTGTCTGAAGGCCTGAGAGCCAGATGATGAACATTTCAGCTCAAGCTGTCAGGAAAAGGGAGCAAATCCCCCCTTCTTTCACTTTTTTGTCCTATTTAGGCCCTTGGTGGATTGGATAAGACCCCATCACCTTGGGGTGGACAATCCGATTTATTCAGCCCACCAATTCAAATGCTGACCTCTTCTGGAAACACCCTCACAGGTACATTCAGAAAAAATGTTGGGCCTTGTATCTGGGCATCCCAGACCCAGTCAAGTCAACACGTACAATCAACCATTGCACCATCTCACTCAAAACAAAATCCAAACTAGTGAACACAGCCCCACCGGAAGCCCCTCCAGCATGCCTGGCCCACCCTCGCCTCACTCCCTCCCTATGGGTCCTGCCTCTCTCTCTCTCTTTCTATTCTCCATCATTGTGTCATCAAGTACCACAAACTTAATGGCTTAAAACAACACACATTTGTTATCTCACCATTTCCAAGGGTCAGGAGTCCAGCATGACTTAATTGGATGCTCTGTTTAGATGCTGCTAAATGCATTGGCCAGCTGTGGGGTCTTCCTTGGAGGATCGAACCATGAAGGCTCTGCTTGCAAGCTCCCTGGGGTCATTGGAGGAATTCATTTTTTTATGACTGCAGGACTGAGGTGCTGGTTTCTTGCTGACTGTAAGCTGGAGACCACCCTTAGCCCCTAGAGGCCACCCACAGGGGATCCCCCAACTTGTCACTGAGATCTCCAACCAGCAAAGAGTGTGCTAGCAAGATGGGTCTCACCATATCGTAGGAGTGGGAGGGATGTCCTACCAGCTTTGCCATATTCCATTGCTAGCAACCCTTCACAGCTCCCTGACCCAAACTCTGAGGAGGGGATGATACAGGGAATGAACACCAGGAGGCAGGATCATGGGAGCCACCCTAGGGTCTGTCTGCCCCACCTCCTCATTTCCCTCCATCTCATGGAATCCTGCATGCCTCGGTCCATGTGTCATCTGCCTTAGATAGATGTGAAAATAGCTGAGACCCTAGTCAGATTGTTGGGAGTCATGCCACATGCTCAAACCCTATGGGAGAAAACCTCAGGCTCAATCTAAACAAAATAAAGTAACACTGACTATTTTATCTGTTTTCCAAACTTAGCAAACATGATATGAAAGGTTCTCAAATAGTTCACAAATTTCTCCCATAGGTTCATTGTTCAGGATATTCTATTTAGTTCCTATCAGAGGTAACTTGAGTTTTTACTTGCTATTAGTTCTCGTCTAGATGGTTGAAGATGGAGTTTTGGATGGTGATAAATGAGATTTCCAGTGTGGTCCTTGCCATGTTTAAACAACCTGAGACTTAAACTTAATTTCACCAGATTTTGTTTTCCAATCTTTTTGTCTGTAATAACAAGTCTTCATATTTTCCACCCTGGGAATAGTTTTTCACTGTTCAGCTGAATAACACGTCTGAAAGATGTAATTTGTGCTGGGCAGTCAATCGCGTATGTGGAATTTAATACATGGTAACTCAGACTCCTTAACAAAAAAGAAAGTGCTTAGTCCATTAGTAACTTCTGTAAAACTGGGCTGGATCAAAAAGGACACAGGGATGAGGACCAGTATCCAGGTGTCAGGTGTCTTGTTACTAAATTGTTATCTCAGTGTCTGATGTCATCATGTGGACTTCAGGTTTATGTCAATCTAAAATGCAAGTCATTTGACCTCTCTAATCCTCATTTTCCCATCTATAAAGTGTGGATTAAATTATACCTACTTCATAGACCTTTTTTCCACATTTTGTGAATTTTAATTTGATGGTTTTTATGATCTACAGAAGTTAAGAATTTTATGGAGTCAAATCTATTTTAATTTCTTCTGTGATTTCTTCCATTATCCCTACAAGGTCCTTCCCTGCTCTAATATAAGTTGATTACTTGCACCCATATTTTATTCATAGATTTGTTTACTTTAAACATGTTGCATTTTTAATATATGTGCACATTTTGGTGCATAGTGTTAAGTGAGGATTATCTCTTCCAACAAGTCAGTCTCATCAATGCCATTCATTGTTTAATCTACCTGCATTAGTCAGTTTTTCTTGTAATGATGTAGCTTAACAAACAGTCCCTCAATATCTCAGCAGGTTAAAAACAACAAACACTGATTTCACACTAACAGCTCAGATCCTGATACTTCAGCTCCGGCAGGGGTGAGGTTCAAGTATGTTCTGCATTTATCCAATTCCAGGGCCTGGGCCAAAGGATTGGACTCTCTGAGCTGTGATTTCTCCTGGTAGAGGAAAGAGCACAAAAGGAATAATGGAAACTTGTCTCTTAAAACCTTTGTTTGGTTTGCTGTCATCTCCATGCACGTTCCAGTGGCCAAAGGAAATCAGATGGTCAAGTACAGTATCAATGATGCAAGAAAGGATTCTCTTCTTGGGCAGGAGAAGGGGGGCAGAATGTCAGCAGAAGACAGCACATGTCTTCTGACTAATACTGCAGTCCCCAAAGTCAACCTCCTGGTCTGGCACATGCATCTCCTTCCTCCCTAGATAAGACATCCCAAAAGGATCAACCATCAAGGATCAAGGCTTGAAAGCCCAGATGCTGTAATTATCTTTTTTTTTTTTTTTTTTAACATCTTTATTGGAGTATAATAGCTTTACAATGGTGTGTTAGTTTCTGCTTTATAACAAAGTGAATCAGTTATACATATACATATGTCCCCATATCTCTTCCCTCTTGCATCTCCCTCCCTCCCACCCTCCCTACCTCACCACTCTAGGTGGTCACAAAGCACTGATCTGATCTCCCTGTGCTATGCGGCTGCTTCCCACTAGCTATCTATTTTACGTTTGGTAGTGTATATATGTCCATGCCACTCTCTCAGTTTGTCCCAGCTTACCCTTCCCCCTCCCCGTTCATCAGGTTTGGATGTAACTCCTCTTGACCTGGGGACCTGGGGATTATTTTTTTAATTATCTGCCTCCCAAACAGCCAAAAAATAATGGTGGCCCAAAGACAGGTTGGCTGTCTTCAACACTTGTACTGGAATGGGGAAGAACAGCACGTACCCAGAGTCTCTGGTCCATGATCATCCTGAAATCCAGGTGTCTAGTGATGTCAGTCTTCTAGTCTAGGGTGAATTTTTTGCTTTAAGCCCAAGATGTGTTCTATTGTGGCTCTTGGCTTCTCCCTCAAAACATTTCTTCTTTAATTATTTTTCTTCCAGGCAACATCTTGAGAAGCACTAGAAATGATGGCTGATCATCTTTTTTATCTTTCTTCCCGCCTTTAGAAATGTGGGTGTCAAAGGTCATTTTTCACATCAAAACTTAGAGGAGGCACTTGGAACTTATCTGGCTTCTCAGGACCACATTCTTTCGCTGAAACATTGGGAAATATTCCACCACAGACTCAGCTGAGGCTGTAGATCTTTCCTTCACAAGGATTGTTTGAACAGCATCCACACTGGTGCCACACAGGTGGCCTTTGCACTCACCTCACTAGAGCATCCTACAAGGGTGGGACAAAGAAAACAAGAACTTTCTACAAGTGAAATATTAGTAGTAGTAATATGAAGATAAGCTCCAAGAGAATACAATATAAATATGTGGACTTTGCTATCACAAAAAGAATTAGTGGATATTCCACAAGAGAAAAAAATATTAGGAGATTTGGGGCTTAACTACTTCTCCAAATTCTCTAAAATTTACAACTCATTTCTGCTCCCTCTTTGACCCCAGTGAGTTGGTGTACTTGTATATCAATTTACATTTCCTTGCTTAACTCTTCAGAAACAAATTACCCCAGAAGCTTTGGAAAATGCATTAAAAAGGGGAATCCATGTTGAAGATAAAACAACCAGAGGCGAGAATCAGATTCTGAAATGTCTAGCTCACCTGTGACTGTACACAAGGCTTTCAAACGTTTCCTTTGACACACAGTGAAACTCACGTCCTTTCATTTCCTAACTCTTTTTGGAATGAGCAGTATCTACAAAAACAGGGAATTTTTAAAAAGGTTTTAGAATCTTCACAATGTTTTTATTTATTACCAATATGCATTTTGATAAAAATTTTCAATCCAGGTAAATAAATGAATACATAAACAGGTAGATAAGTAAAATGTGAGAATGAAAAAGAGGGAGACTGAATTGTTGATAAGAAAATAGAAATTCTTGGGGGAGGGATAAATTAGGAGTTTGGGATAGATTAGCAGATACAAACTACTATATATAAAATAGATAAACAACAAGGTCCTACTGTATAGCATAGAGAACTCTAATCACTATGGTTTATTATTGTAATAAACCATATTGGAAAAGAATATAAAAAAAGAAACATGTTTTTCTTCAGCTTTTTATGAAATATAAGAATAAATATTATCATTGCCATTAGGTGTAAAAAAAAAAGAAAATAGAAGTTCTCATGTCAAAAACAGTTAATCTATAAACCTTTATTAAGTGTTCATGGTGTGGATTAGACAAGAATGTTTTGGCTATTAAGCCAGAAGAGGGAGGCCTTAAGGGAACACCTCCTCTTACTTCCAAAGAGGCACTAGTGAATTAATAGCAATCTCAGGATTATCTTGTGTTTGGAGAGTGCATTTCCCAAGATCTCATGTAATCCCCACACCCTAACCAGGTGAACTGTTATTAACCAATTTAGCTGATAAGTAACTGAGGTTTTGGAGAGGAACTAACTTGGTCACATAATAAGACCAATGAAAAGCAAAGGTGAAACAAGAACCTAGTGTTCCAACTCCTCCTACAATACCATGTCACCTGTTTTCTTGTTATTTTGTGTTATTTCCTTCTCTTCTTTGTTCTTTTAAATCCACGTCTGATACCTCTGATCTACTGGTCACCCATGGGTCTGATTCTATTGTCAGTGTTTTCTCTTTTTCCTATTTCCTGATATTCCTGCTAGTATTTAAGCTGGTCCCAGCCATGTGTGTGGAAATTTTAGAGGTTCTGTATGTTGTCTTTCCCCAGAAAACTTTCACTTGGTCCCCTTATAAGGAATTTGAAGAGAGGAGAACACGTCCATTAAATCAGGCCATGAGCTGATTTGAGGCTGGGGCTCAAGTGTTTTCTAGCCCAGACCAGCCCTGGTGTGTCTCTGATGCTAAGCTATAGCCCTTCAAGTCTCAGCTGATATCTGGGGTTGCCTGCCAGGGTCTGTTCTTCTTGGAGTGTTCTACACCCACCTTTGCTTGCCAACTCTGTGTGACCACCCAAACCTCTGCCCAGCCTTTCTGCAGCTTTCACTCTCAGCTACTTAACATTTGGCAAATGCCTTGGGAGAAAGGTCGGGAGCATTAGTGTTACTTTTCTCTACATTCTTTCTCTCTGGGAACTTAGCCCTTCAAATATGTCTACCTCTGTGTCTTTCTAATGCCTCCCAACATTTTTTAATCCTTATCTTCAAGTTTTTAATTGGAAGGATGCTCTGTTACTGCTACTTGGTCATAGCTGGAAGGGGACTTCATCCTTCCCAGGGTTTCTGTGATACTAAAATGAGAAATGTGATTTGTCTCAGAGAATATTGTAGAGTAGGTGCCCAATAACACAACCAAAATAGAATTAAAATAATAAAAAATTATTACAGTGATGATTACTTCTACTAATTTTTAATGACAATATTTCAAAATCAAAACTTCTGATTAAATTTTTTACTGTTATAATTGAGCTTCACATAGACAGCAGATATTGGTTTTTCCAGCTTACTTGATAGTTGTATTTCTCATTGTGATGTACTACATTGACATTATGATCGATGCAGTTATTTGTAAATTTGGTATGTATAATAGCAATATTAATAATGATAATTATAACACAGCAATAACAACTAAAATGTATTAAGCAATTAACGTATGTCAAGTTTGGTTCTAAATATTTTATGTCAATTACTTCTTCTCCTCACAGCAAACCTATCGTGCAGATACTATTGTGAGCCCCATCTCACTCAGAACGAAAGAGACAAAGAGATGAAGAGCTACCCTTAAGGTCACACAGTTAGTAACTAGCAGAGCAAGGGTTTGTGCTGAGGCTGCCTGACTCCAATCCCAAGCTCTGAGCCACCAGCTCTGTTGCCTCCCCGGAGTCACACAAGAGCCCCAAAGACTGAAACTCTACTGTGCAGCAAAAAGATGCAGATTTTGAAATACAATCTTTGGTACCCTGGGAGGTCCCATGCAGACAAGCAACAGATTCTTTTGTCCTCTTTAAGTCCACACATATGAAATAAAACTACTTACTAAACATATTTATATGTAATCACGGTATTAAAATCTAGATAACAAAAGTAATACATGGTCCCTGTCCTTACTGAGTCATCATCTATGGAAATGAAACACTTCAATCAAAACTTATACCTGCAACTTTTAATTGCAGTTAAGTAGAGAATGCCAAGAAAGAGCATGACCAAGGGTCCACACTGGTCTGGAGGATCAGAGATGGCTTTCTGAAGGAAGGGACATTTCAGCTGAGTCCTGTTAGGAAGGTGAAGAGGAACAGGGTTCAAGAGCATGACAAGCAGGTGAACCGGCGTGCACAAGGGTCTGAGGCTGGAAGGTGTCTGGACCATTCAGGGAAATGGAAGAAGGTCATCCTACTGCTGGAACCTAGTCGGGAGGAAAACCCAGAGAGAAATGGAGGAGGGCTCAGCTGGGGCCAGATCATGTTACAATGATTGGAATTTAGCTGAGGAGTAATCCCATTAGCCCTGAAGGGATTCTAAGACAGGAATGGCATGATCAGAATTGTGAAGTTGCATTTTTAATGGATCAGTCTGGTTGTATTGTAGAAAATACATTGGAGGAGAGAAAGACTTCAAGCAGTCAGTAGCCCAGGTAAGTGAATAGCCCAGGTGAGCAAGTAGGCTAGGTGAGTGAATAGCCCCAATGAGTGAATAGCCCAGGTGAGCAAGTAGCCCAGGTGAGTGAATAGCCCCAATGAGTGAATAGCCCAGGTGAGCAAGTAGCCCAGATGAGTGAATAGCCCAGGTGAGTGAGTAACCAAGGTGAGTGAATAGCCCAGGTGAGTGAGTAGCCAAGGTGAGTGAATAGCCCAGGTGAATGAGTAGCCAAGGTGAGTGAATAGCCCAAATGAGTGAATAGCTCAGGTGAGCGAGTAGCACAGGTCAGAGTAAGTATCCTGGGTAAGTGAGTAGCCCAGGTGAGGATGCAGCCCAGGTGAGCAAGTAGCCCAGGACAGAAGTCTTGGTGGCTTAGACTAAGGAAGGTGTTGGCAGTGTTGATAAAGAGAGGAAGAACAGCACAAGAAAGATTTAAGAGGGAGAACTAGCAGGATTTAGTCATTTGTTGGCTTTGGGGTTTCAGGAGAGGCTGATATGAAATGCACTCTCAAGTTCCTGGCATGAGCGACTGGGGACATAGGGGTCATCCCCTGGGAGGAGAGCACCGGTTTGGAAGGGAAGTTTCTGAGATAAGTTTTTGACAGATTGAGCCAATGCTGCTTGGGGGACATCCAAGTGGAATTTTCTGGTCGGCAGTTGCAAACACCTGTTTGAGCTCAGGGGAGAGATCCCAGCCAAACAGAAATTCAGGAGTCCACATCCTACAGACTGTAATTTAAGTAATGGGAGATGAAGGAATATCTCAGAAAGAGCAGAGAACCAGATGCAGGGCGGCCAAGCCTGGCGACCCGATGGACTCAAACATTCTTTAGTCTTGGTCCAATGTTGCTGACTCTATTCAGCATCTTCTCACACATCTTTCTTCTAATTACTTTTCTCATTACTTCTGGGGGTACAAGACTGGACTCCTTCTTTTAGCTGCTCTTCCTCAAGTCCTCAGTGACCTCTCTCTGAAGGTACAAGCCTCCAGTCTGTCTCCCAGGTTGGAAACACTTCTCAGCCGTCCACTCACCTCCGTGGTCCCTGTCTGGACACCCCAAATCCAGACCCCCTTCTCCCTTACAAGAATATCTGTGATAGGTTCCCAAAATCTCACCATTGCCAACCCTGACAGGATTATGGTCCCTGGGTCAAAATGAGCCACGCCTTCCTGGACCCCGCACCTCTGTGCTAACTTGCTGTGCATCTCTGTCTCCTGCAAACCTCTGCATCCTCAGCTCCATCCTCCCTTACTCACCAGCTCTCACACAGCGGCCACCCTCAGGCCACAGCCCAGAACACCATGTGACCTACCGCCTGGCTCATCCGTACCTCTAAGTCTTTGCCTAACTTGTTCCCTATGCCTGAAATGGCTTTCCTTAGTTTTTCGGAGGTGATGCTACGTTTTTGCACGTTTCAATTCCTCCACCTCTCAGGAAGACCACATCTCACACCCCACTGCATGTGGGTGGGGACGTGTGATTACCTCTGACCAACAGGAAAAAAATGATGGTATGAAACTTCCATGGGCTGCCCTAGAAAACACTCCTGAAGTCAAGCATTGAGAAGGACACCATCCCAGTACGGCAGAAGGAGCACCGGCCCCTGGACAGCTGCATGGAGGAGGCGCCCTTGCCCCTGACCACCAGCCTCTTGGGGGGGCGATGGGAGAGGCTTGAATGTTTCTTGTGCCGTGTGCCTGAGATTTCATTGTGTATTTGTCACACAGCACAGCCCACCCAGCCCGACTGAGGCACCATTACCCTTGCCTACCAAACCTCCATCCACCCCGCAAATCCCGGGAAACCTCTGTGCTCCTTACTCAGACCTAGAGGTTCTCCCAGGTTTCTTGTGCTGTTTGCTCACAGAGGATTCGAAACTAGCATCTAGCACATCATTTGGTAATTTTCATATGACTTCTCCCTCGGAATGCAAAACTCCGAATGGCAGGGATGTGTTGTCTTCGGTTCTGTGCTTCCATGTCTTGGCTTTTGCCCTGTGGCAGCCGCAGAGCACGTGCTGGGCCTGAGAGGTGATAAGGAAGTAGATTTGGGGGGTCGGGCTCGTCCAGCAGCTCCCACCTCTTTTCTTGGTGTGATTTGCTGCCCTTGCCAGGACTGTGAATTGCAGTGTCACCCCCACCCAATGCCCCACAGGTGTGTGCTGGGGACCAAGGCCAGGCCAGTCATCAGTCCCTGTTCATCCTGGGCACACACCAAGGTGAGCACACGGGAAGCCTGCTCTAAGGCTGCCATATGTTTGATACCTGGGATACAGGCACACCTTCTTCTGCCATCATAAGCTCTCTGATGAGACCCTGGTGCTGGCGGCCGTGCCCTCAGCTGTCAGAGGAACCGGGGAATTCAGTTGGATCCCAGAGAGAAGCAAAGATGATGGTGATGAGACAGAGTCCCAGCACAGTTTGGTCCTGGAACCCCGCCTGTCCTTTCCAGGTACCTAAGGAATAAGTCCCTCCCTTCAGAGAACATAGCTGGAGTCATCAGGGTTATTCATCTGGAACCAAAGAGCTCTGATTAATACAGACAAGCTGATATCAGAAATGACACACGACCCTTTTTCTACCTGCTCATTTTGCCACATGTATGAACCCTCAGTTCTCAGATGTACCTCAGTGCTTCTCAGTGATGCACCTCTGGTGTGCAAGAGGTACAAGGTTCATCTGGTGTTTCTCCTGCGTTCACCTTAAGATTTTCTATGGAAATGTGTGTTTGTAGATGATGACAGGGAGATAGATGGATAGAGATGGAGAGACCCTGTATGTGTACTTTTAGGCATCCTCAGCCCTTTGTTTCAATGATTTGAGATTTCTCCTAAGTGTGCAATAGTAGTACATGATAAAGTTAACAGAAAAGAAAATCACAGCGTTTGCTTTAGTGTATCAGATTTGTCCCATATATCCTTTGCGGTCGTTAGAGCTGTTTTCAGTAAAGTTCAAAAAAACTGTAAAATAATTATTTACTACATGTTCAATGTACCCAGCCTAAAATTCATCTATTTCTTAACACAAATATCTAGTTTTTAGAGATTTCAAATCTCTTTGGTTCAAGCACTGCCAGGAAAATTCCTTACTGTTTTTTTTTTTTTCACTCTTTCTTTTTACGTTCCAAAAAGATGCAGAAGCCTGCCTGTTTCTGCACAAGTATGGAGAATTTGAGAAGCCTTCCAAAGTGTAACGGTGTAACTCCATCCATTTTATATGAGAGTTTTAGAGTCACGAAAATATCATATTGCCTCATCTTGGGTCAGGGAACATAATCTGAATGAGTAAGTTATTCAAATGTGTGAGATATATTTGTGAAATTCACGTGAATTACTGGTAAAATTTTTTAATTAAATTTTGTCCAATGTAATCAAGCATTTGTTTACTCTAAGCATATGCAATGGTTCCAACAATAAAAATTAATAATTCCCAAAAGCCTTTGTATATCCTGAAGCCCCATCTGACTGGTTAGATATGTCCACCGCTAGAAACTTCCCAGGGCCGTCAACAGCTCGTGCAGAAAATCACAGTGGCGCTAGGATACGCCAGCATCGTTCTTCTTCAGGAAAAGTCTGTTGTGGAAGTTTACCTGTGCAATGATTTGGGTTGAAAAAAAAGTATTTTCTCTGAACAAATAAGAAAGAATAGTATAATAAATATATCAACACTGGTGATTTTTTTTCAACATTTTTGAGAGTCTGACAGAGGAAAAGAAAAAGTCATGAGGTTCTCCATCCAATTCACTGGCAATTGTTTCATCTTTGTGAAAACACCAGCTCCGTGAAGAACTGCTTCATGTGGAGACAGGATTTCTAGGCAGTTTCCTATGCTCATCCTCACAGACAGGGCATCACACTAGCCGTGAGGATGAAGCTCCAGCTGGGCGACTGTGCATGTCCACACTAGGGCACAGGCACACAAAATGCTTCCAAGTAGTAAGACCCTCACATATGTTCATAATCTCACATGTATCTAGGTTTTGCTTTCTGTATTACCCTCAAATGCTGCTTTTTGCCTAAAAAGCCCAATAACACAATGGGATCATAGAAATTAGAACCAGGAGGGACTTTACTGAGTGCTTAATCCAGACAAAACATTGCTTTTTCAGCAAGACTTTGTCCTGAAATGCTATACGATAGTGTGTACTTTTGTATTAGGTTCTTAATGTCAATGACTTAATTCCATGAACACTTTTAAATCTATCAAGTCCCTTAAACAACTCAGTAGACAGTGAGTTTCCCCTTGGTGAGAGCTAAAAATAATCGCTACGTGTGGAGTGTGCCCTGTTACCTTGCACTGTTGTACGGCTGCACACAGTGTGATGGTTCGTTCTGTGTGTTGACTTGGCTGGGCTGTGGTGCCCAGATGTTTGGCTGAACACCAGCATGCATGTGGCCGTGAAGGCATCTTTCAGCTGTGATTACCAGCTATAGTCGGTTACTCTGTAGTCTGAGTAAAGCAGATTGCCCTCCATAATGTGGGTGGGCCTCATCCAATCAGTTGAAGGCTTATGCTGGATCGTGTTTGCCAGTGAGAAAGCACTGACTCTGCCTTCAGTTCTTGGCCAGGCCTCTGGGCAGAGAGAAAAATGCCTGGATCTGGAGGCTCATATCCCTGCCATGGTGCTGCATGAATGAGGCCTCATGCTTCCCATCACAAAATGACATCAACATTTGCCCTGCCTCCAGCCCAGGCTGGGGAAGAGCAAAAGTGAAGACCTGGGAAACAGCTTTGGGATCAAGTGGGGTGTGTGTGTGTGTGTGTGTGTGGTGTCTGGTGTGTGTATGTGTGGTGTGCGTGTGGTGTGTGTGTGTGTCTGGTGTGTGGTGTGTGTGTGTGTATTCTGAGAGAAAGTTACTTCCTGAGATTTACGGCTTCCAGATACAAATGCTGTTGTGGAAGACTTTTATATTCATATAAATCACAATTAATGGGAATGGAGAAAAGCAAAACATTTATTTTGGTTAAAAAAAAAAAGCCGTTGCAATAAGTAAACCTCCGGACTATTAAACACGGAAGGAGGGAAGGAGGGAAGAGGGAAGGAAGAAAACACTGCATTTCTCTCTTTGGGCCTGGATATTGATTGAATCATAGTCAGCAGAGCGGGAAATGAAGAAAGACACTTGTAAATTCCTGGGAGACTGTCCTACTTCTCCAACACAGGTGCAGGCAGGGCAGGGCACTCAGGAGTGTGTGTGCCCTCACACTGGCATGTTCACACACACACATGCACACAGCTTTCCCCGACCCTGGATGGGATGGGATGCGATGCCCCGGGTTCTCTTTAAAGTCAAGGTCGGGCAGGAACTTGACAAGACAAAGCAGCCCATGCAGTTGCACTTGAAAAGTATCCCCTGGCACAGACCACCTTCCCACAGGGACGGGGATGGGGTGGCCAGGCCACCCTCCAGGCTGCCCTCTCACCAGGCTGGCTGCACCGAGAGCTCAGCCCAGCGAGGAATGATGGGCTGGGGTTCATGCATCCAGGATGGGGTGCGAAGGGGGAGGCCATGGAGGCTGGAAGGCTGAGGAACCGTTAGCAGTTCTCTGTGCATGGGGCAACACGGAGGGGATGGAGGTTGGGAGGAGGTCCCAAAGCCCCCCTCTGCAGAGATGGCCCGTTACTTCCCATGGCCTCGATCCCCAGAATCGGAGTAAACAAATTCCACGTGTCACAGGTCAGGGAATGCCCGGCTCACAGAGAGCCTCTGTGCCCTCCTCCAGACAGTGTGGCCCTCCGTCCAGCAGCCGCAGGACGTAGATATAAGTGCAGAGTCTCAGACGCCACCCTGGCCCGAGGCCCAGATTGTGCATGTCAACACAGTGCCCAGGGGATGTGTAAAGGCTCCGGAGTTTGAGAAGGGCTGCTCTGTACGTCTGTCACTAACGTTATTTTTCACTGCACACAGAGAGAGCTCATGTGTTTTTGCCACCCTGTTAAACCCCCAGCCTCCAGGAGGCGGGTGCCATGCCCCCAGGACAGGGGACACCTTGGCTCCCCTCCCCCTCCACCATGGCTCCGTGGGGACATGGACGTGACAGTCTGCCTGAGGCTCTGCTGCTCTGGTGGTATGTCACCCACCCTCCCGGCCAGGGTTAGATGGAGCCCACGCTAAGAACTCCCTGACACACACAGAATTGCTTATTGAGATATTATTCTGCAATTAATTCTGATTCTACAATCATCATTCTTTTATAGGTGAGACAACTGGGACGCAGAGACCTTCCATTCTTAGACACAAGTGACCCTTTGTGGGTAATGGAGCCAAGACTTGAACTTGAGTCCATCAGACCCCAACACCTCAGTGGTCTCCACTGGACCCTGTTGTTTCCTAAAGTGCCCGGGTCATGAGGTGGCCATCTCACAGCTTGGAGCTCCCATGTCCTTCCCCTGTCCCCATCCCCACAGGTCAGATCTCGGGGGTGGAAGACAGAATGAGTACAAATGCTCCTGGCCTCACCTGAGGGTCCGTGTCCACCTGGGACCAGTTCCGGAGCCTGGGACCCCCACCCAGGAGAGAGGTGACAGCATCAGGAAATCAAAGGACCAGATGGGGATCCCGGGGACCTGCTTACTACCTAGATTTCCCCCACTGAGTCCAGCTGCTAAAACACGCTGGTACCTCCTGCCCTCAGACCATAGCCGTCCTGCCCCAGCCTAGAAAGCTGAGGACAAGAGAAGAAAAGGGTCGCCAGCAAATCATAATAAGCTTTCCCCTGAAGTGATGATCACTCTTGCTCTGGTCAAGGGAGCTGCTTCTGGCTATCAGGTTTCCAGAGCAGAGAGAGCAACCCCTTTAAGAACGGCAGCAACCCTGAAAACTCACAGCAGAGCTCCTCCCGAAAGCGATGAACCGACAATGAAGAGATACAGTGGAATAGATCTAATGTCCCCCCGAGAGACCACCACCTGCAGTGTGTCTTTGTCAGGCCCGCCAGGATAACATCGAAATCTCATAGAACAATACGGGGGAGCACGTGAGACTTAGATGCTCAGAGTTTACAGGACAGCGAAAGTTTTGATTTACTGGAAAAGATCAGGAAAATAGCTCACCATTTTCAAAGCAGTTTTCAAGAGGAAGAACAGTCCATTCTGAATGACAGCCTGCTCCTTGCCCAGGACATTTAAACCCACGGTGATGCTGGGGTGCAGAGCAGAACTAAAAGCTCTCAGTAATCCTGGGGGCGGAGGACAGGATGAAGGGCCTCCTCCCACCCCATCACTCTGCTCACGGCAGCCCGGAGCCTAAACCACTAGGGCCATGCTTCATCTCTCACGAAAGCCCCACTCTGTGAGCACCAACAAGGCACACACGGAATAAAGACTGACATGGACGAGCACCGTCCTCTGCATGGAGATGTCTCTCCAATGGGGAGCATGGGGCAGACACGCATGGAACCCCTGCTACAATGGGATGTGTTCCCTCCCTGAATCGCAGCTAAGATCCGAGGTCAGGTGCCCCCGACCTTGTGTTCAGAGGTGCAGAGAAGTGGTCCACGGTACACCCTACCTCTGCTCTCCTTCTCTGGGCTACACAGCTAAGGAGAGGGGGCCACTCACCAGCCCAAACATGGACATTCCTTCAGAGAAAACTGTTGGAAGCTTGTGTTTCTGCCAGGCTGGCTGCCAGGAGGGTGGGGAGTACATCTTCTGCCAATCTAAGTGCCGGGGCTTCAGAGGGCGGGTGGGGGAGAAACCGTCACCCCAGAGCTGCCACAGGCAGAAGTCATTCTGGCGGTCAGACGGAAAAAGAGTTTAATGAGGCGTCCACACAAATGCCTGTGAAGTCCTGAGAGAGACAGACACAGAGACAGAGAGAGCTGGGGGGATGCGCCAGCTGGGGTGTGCAGGCTATGTCTCTGGAATGGGACCCCTGTGTGATCCTGGCTCCTTCACCTGAGACCTCCGGGGCCACAGGTAAGTTACTTCCTCTCTTTCCATCAGTTTCCTTGTCTCCAAAGAGAGAGTAATATAAAAAGGAATGAAATAATGTCATTTGCAGCCACATGGATGGGCCTAGAGATGATCATACTAAGTGAAGTAAGCCAGACAAAGACAAATGTCATGTGATATCGCTTATATGTGGAATCTAAAAAAATGATATAAATAAACTTATTTACAAAACAGAAATAGACTCACAGACATAGAAAACAAACTTACGGTTACCAAAGGGGAAAGGGAGTGAGGGAGGGATAAATTAGTAGGCTGGGATTATCATATACACACTACTATGTATAAAATAGATAAATAACAAGGACCTACTTTATGGCACAGGGAACTATACTCAGTATCATGTAATAACCTGTAAGAGAAAAGAATCTGAAAAAGAATATATATATATATATACACATATACATATATATGTATGTATAACTGAATTGCTGTGCTGTATACCTGAAACTTACACGATACTGGAAATCAACTATATACTTCAATTAAAAAAAATTTTTTTTTAAAGGGAGATTAATAACAGCAACGTTGAAGGACTGTGGAAAAGAGCAATGTAACATGGAAACACCTAGCAAAGATCCCAGAACCTCCAGATGATACGGAAGTATGCCTCCCACCTCCTGCATCTGGTGAGGCTGGTTCCAGAGCCAACAGGTGACACTGAAGCTCTGTAGGTTCTCTCAGGCTCCTCTGCACACTTTCCTGACCAGTCTCCTGACACCCCCAGCTACGGCCTGGGCTCACTCACGTCTCTCTGACCACAGACGAGTCCCCTGCCCCTGCCCCTGGCGCTGAGCCCACCCCTCACAGCCTCCCTCTGCGTTTTAACTGAGTTGTCTAGCAAGTTAATTTGATTTCCCACATCCAGTTTTTTTCCCCCTTTAAATACAACTCAAGTGTGACTCACGCCAGCAATAAATTGTGCTCACAGCACGCGGGGATTCACCCCTCAACTTCTCCTGACTCACCCAGAATTAAATAACGGGGCTCTGGGCCCATCCTAAACTCCAGCCAAGAAGATGACTCAACCACCCCTGGTCTGAGGGCTGACGTGGGATGGGGCCAGGAGATGCAGGGCAAGGCTTGGTGCCTCCCCACTGGAGCCGGGCCTGGCCGGGGGGATCAACCAAGCAAATTTCTGTGAAATTGCTCTTGTTCTAAGAGGAGACTTGGATCTTATTTAAAGCAAATTGCCCAGTGATTGGAGCAGCTGGTAAGAGGGTGTCATCCTTAATCCTGTACCCTTATTAACGTGTGCTCCTCCACCCCCTGCTCGGCAAAAAGCAGACTGAGAGATTCCTCATCTTGTTCTTGGTGGAGGGACTAGGCAGGGTGATTTAGGATAACACCCATGTTCAGAAGTCTTTTATTTAAGTACAAATGAACTTTTTCTTTTCCTTTTCCTTTCTTTTCTTTTCTTTTCTTTTTTTCTTTTTTTTGGCTCCTTGAGGGAGTAGCAAGAGCCAGAGTTTTTTCTGTCAACACCTCAGAACCACACTCCTGGCCTGCCTGGAATACCTGGCATACCTGTCATACCTGGCATACCTGTAATACCTGGCATACCTATAATACCTGGCATACCTGTAATACCTGGCATACCTATAATACCTGGCACATCTATAATACCTGGCATACCTGTAATACCTGGCATACCTATAATACCTGGCATACCTGGCTTCAGGTCCCCAGGACAGGACGGGGCTGACATTGGCACAGCTCATTTCTCAGGAGTCCCTGAGAAGCATAGGTGGCAAGGAAAGGTCCAGGTGGCTGTGGTCTTCCCTGCAGGCTCCACCTGAGCTCTCCCCGTTCTGTCCCCTGAAAGGACCACTGGGACCCTCACCTCAGTGGTTACACATGTCCCTTTTTTGACACCGTAAGGGTGGGACAGACTCTCTGAATGGATTTGAACTGATTCTCCAGTCTATTTCCCTGCGAATCACACTCGTATCTAAGGTACGAATGACGATACCAGGGCCATATGATTCATAGACCTGCCTGCCCCCAGCTGTCATCGTGCAAACTCTGCCTCCGGTTCTTGGGAGAAACTGCACCGATGCCAGGGTCTCCTACCCTGTCCTTTTGCAGCATCCCTGGTGTCCAGCTGGGCATTCCTTGGCCTGATAGATCTACCCAGAAACCCCTTTTAGCCTCTCAAGACTGAGCTCCAGCCCCAGGTCATCTGAGGGTCCTTCCCTCAACTTTCCATGCCGAGCTGGCCTCCCTCTCCCGCCACACCTTACACAGCACACACGAGATGGCGAGCCTGACACAGGGCCTGGGGCTCCTCCACCCCACTTGTATCTATCATTCTGCTGCTGGCATCTCTCAGGCACTTGAACAAAAACATGGGTTGAATCCAAAGAAAGTTGAGTGATTGACATCACAAGGAGGTTATCTTTTCCTTTCTTTTCGTAAAGTGGGCTCTGAGCCAAACATGTTCCCGGATAACTCACCCTGTCTACGTGTCTGAGCTCCCGGAAACAGGTACCTCTGAGCATCTTCTCACTAATAAAAGCAACCCTCATGTAGCAATACAAGAGAAGGATTGTTGTTGGTATCGTGCTCGTGCCAGGCAAATCAGATACACTCTCTTCCTGAGTCCTCTACAGCATTGCAAACAGATGCTATCCCCACGCACATGGACGCAATGGGAGCTCAGAAAGTAACTTGCCAAGATTACAGAGCTGGTGAATGAGGAGCCAGATTTCAAACCCAAATCTGTCCGCTTCCATCCACAGCAGTTCATTTCCAGTAGTCCCAGGAAGTTCAGCCACGGCATTTATCACTGCTCGATTTTACAATGAGCAGTGCGATTTTAGAAAGCAATGTCCATCTTCCCTGCTGAACTGTAAACCCCATGAGGACAGGGGTTTTGCCAATCTCATTAACCATTTCACTAGGACTGCCCAGCATGGGGCTCACACTTAGTAGGATCTCAATAAATACCTGTGAAGAAATAAATGAAAGAATGATTGACCGAGTGAATACTTCGACGTAGACATAAGTCCATCTGGTACACAGTTAACAAAACCCACGATTCCCAATTCCCTACACCTGTTCTTGCAGTTCTCTGTCTCCATCAATCCTGCCATTGTCCAAATCTCACTCTTTTATCCAAGGCCCAACATAAAGGCCACTTCTTCCCTCAGCGTCCCTCTGGTCCCTAGCTAGAAACTGACCCATCCTACCTGTGCCCCCACAGTGCTCCCTGCGGTGTTAGATACTTCACACCGTTTCTTCCTGGTGCTGTGATTGCATGTGTTCTTATATTTCCCCCTAATGGACTGGCGTTGGGGGCAGTGCAACTGCACGAAATCATGAGAGTTACATACAATTGGATGGGGCAAACTTGAAAGAATAGGGAGGCTGTGTCGAGAAGCTTGCCTACCCCTTGGCTGGTATTTGAGTGATTGGGGGTATTTAAATGAGGGTTTGACATGATACAGGTAATATTTGCTTCAGTAGAAAGAAAATTCTTTGTAGTAGGATAGATAGTTCTTCACCAAGAACAAATTTTCAGACACTTGCCTGTGAACCTCGGGGGAAAATCTCCTGCTTAGTCCTTCTTTGGGTTCTAAGGAGTCACCAGAGTTCATGCTGGTTTTACCAGCAATCGACTTACTAAGTAAGTGCCTGTCATAATATCCTGAAGGGTTCAACAGCATGCAGATGTCTTCAGCCCCGCCTGTAGACACTACCCAGTCAATCTGGTGCTGCCTGGCCCACCTAGCATGATTGGGAGTGGGCAGGAACATCTAATGTCAAGTGGAAATAAATAGAAGAGACTGGGCTTGGGCAGGTCAGCACAAGCAGGTGTCTCACACTCACCTGGCACCAACTCTTGTTGCATCACTCCCTTGCCCTGAGGCCATGCCCATGGCTTCCTAGGGTTTTGAACCAATCCCTGGGGGACCAGCAGGCCACATGGTGACAAGTGGATTACATTAAACTGCTCCCACAATGGAGGAGGCAGAGAGTCATCCTCACAGGAGTAAACACACATTATGGATATGGATCTGCCTTTCCTGCCTGGAATGCTTCTTCCACCACCATCATTCCTGGGCTCACAGAATGCATTATCTGCCACAATTGCATTCCTCCTAGGCTTGCAGCTGGTCAGGGAACTCATTTCAAAACAAAGAGAGTGCAGCCAAGGGCTCTTACCCATGGAATTAAGTGGTCTTACCCCATTGTCCATCATCCATCCGGAAGCAGATGCCCTAATTGAAAGGTAACTGAAGGCACGGTTTTGGTGCAGTGAGATTCAAGGTCCTGAAAGGATGGGTTAAGTCTTATAAGATGCAGTCATGTTTTAAGTCAGACTGTTATATGGTACATTTTCCCCATAATACACGGGTCTAGGAATCAAGGAGTTTAAGTAGGAGTGGCCACTCTCACTACTACACCTACAAATCTAGCAATTATATGTGAGCAAACTCATATACCTAAAACTAAAAGATGACTAACAATGTTGTCAATTCAAAATTACAATTTTTAAGCAAAAAGTTCCATTAATATTTTCATTTTCACTCCCATGACTATTCATGACATTGATCATCTTTTATGTTGTTTATTGTTATTTTGTATTTCTCAGATGAAATTTATGTATTTAGCCAAATGTTTTGCCCATTTCTACATTGGGTGACCTTTTCCTTGTTAGTTAATAGGTGTTTTTCTGTTTTGTTTTTTTTTTACATCCCAGGTAATTATAATTTTCTCTCAGATTAAAACATTTCTTTTGATTTTTGTTTATGTTGTCATTTATTATTCAGAGATTTTATTTTTATTTTAATTAGGTCAAATCTTTCTGTATGTCTCATTTCTCATTTTCTCATGGTTTCTAAATTCTGTACTTTGTTTTGGAAGAACTTTTATATACCAAATAATTGCAACAAATTCTAATCTTTTCTTCTACTTTTTCATGATTTGTTTTAATGTTTAGCATTTAATGTCACCTGTTATTTATGATATTATATTTCATTATATGATTAGACATTTGTTCCAATGTCATTTACTTAGTAATCTAACCTTTCTCCATGAATTTGAAATGCCTCTTTTACAACCTCACCGTTCACTAAAAGTTGATATTTACACGACTATGTTTCTTACTCTTATTCTATTCAATTTAATATTTTTATAGCATCAATAGCATGCTGCTTTAACTACTTCAGCATTGTACTACATTTTGACATCCTATAGGGTATCTCTTCTCTTGTTTTGCTTTTTAAAATCAAAACAGAAAACAATGATTTTGGCTACTTTGTCTCACAAATTTTCTATCATACAAACTTTAAAATTAATCTGTCAAGTGGTACACAAGTTTCATTGGAAATTTTTAGAAGAGAGATTTCTTTGATCCTGTAGATTAACTTATGGAGACCTTTCATATTTGAAATATATTGATAAGGAAAGTCTATTTAATACGCTCGTACAGGAAGTCTTTTCTTAGGAGGTGAACTTTGAGCAGAGACTGGAATTAATGAGCTAGTGAACCATGAGGAAGAACATTCCCTGCAAATGTTACAGAAAGCAGAATGGTTTTCAGTAGAGAATGAGCTGGGGTGTTTGAGAGACAACAAAGTGGACAATGATTCAGAACTAGAGTGAGTGGGGCAAACAACGGGAAGAGATGAGGTAGGGAAGGCAACAGGAGCAAGATCCTGTATCCCTTTAAGGCCATATTAAAGACTATGATTTTTTTTTTCTTCTAAACATGATGAGAAGCAGTTGGAGAGTTCTGAGAAAGGGGAATATGTGGTTTGGTTTTTATATTTTAAAGAACTGGGAGGTCCAAGAGGGAGGGGATATATGTATACATATAGCTGATTCACTTCATTGTACAGCAGAAACTAACACAACATTGTAAAGCAATTATACTCCAATTAAAAAAAAAAAGAATCACTCTGAACAACTCCATGAAACATAGAGTGTAGATGGTCAGGAATGGAAGAAGAAATATAAGTAGTGATCTTGAGTAGGCGTTGTGTATATACGAGTCTAGATTTCAAGAAAGGAATTGGGGATTTGTGTATGAGGAAACATTTTATCGTATGTTGATTTTTTATCCAGTCCCCTTACTGAGCTCTTTTATTACTAAAATGCACTTCAGGTGTGTTTTTGTTTTCTTTTGTTTGATACTTTTAACTAGACAAACAGTTTATCTGCAAAAAAAATGGCCACTGATTCCTTGCTTATTACATATTACTTCTTTTCTTGTCTTATTGCATTGGGCAAGATATTCAGAAAAATGTTGAGTAGCAGCATATCTGCATATATATGTCACTTCCCATTAAGGATTCTAAATTTTCACTATTTGGTAGGTTGTATACCATGGTTTCCTGCAGAAGACCAAGCTGAGTCATTGTATTTCTTATATCAGACTATGAAGTTAAAGACTTTGTCATTGTTATTGTGGCAGTTGTTGTTGTGGTTACCTAACTCAACCAAAGGGTGGTTTGATACAACTGTTTGCCAATTCATAATGTTAATTTTCAAAATATCTAAGTGTTCTTTGTGGTTGTAGACTTACATTTCCAGCAGATGACAAGGAAAGAAATTCCCTGCTTGGAGGCTTCTGAGCTCACATTTTCCTGCCAGAACTCATTTGCAATTAAAAATCCTAATCAATTCTCAATTTAATCAATGTGAAAACTTCTGCTAATGGGGAACTGGTAGCTTTCTAAGGCAGCTATTTTGTTGATGTGTAACTCTTCCTGTGGTACATTTTTCCTTATCTTGAGCTAAAATATTCTTTCATATGATTTCCATTCCTCTGGAGCTTATGTGCACTCTAACAAATCCCTTCTCTCCCAAACTCCACACAGCTGTTTCTTATCTTTTGGTTAACCTTCCCCAGTTCTTCATGTCTTCATGGCTACTAGACTCCTAATTAAACACATGTTTATTGACTTTGGCTAGAAGAGGCAAAACTGTCAAATCTACTCTGTAATCAGGCCAGGTTCCATCCCATAGACAGTTTGATTTCCAATATCTCTGGAAAGCAAATTCCACAGACAGCCAAGTAAGGGTAAACACATCAAACACCCAGAAGAAGACCACAGAAGAACTAAAGGAGGAGCAGGGGGAAAAGGAGGTAGATGGAAAAGACAGAAAAGGAAGATGAGGGTAAGGAGGAATGTGTTAGGTTTTATCTGCTGAGAACTAGACCCCGAAATGGGATTTGAACAAATGCCTGTGAAGGACAAAGTGGGGAGCAGAAGAAGATAAGGAGACCCTTCAGACCATGATGTAGGTCAAACACATGAAGGAGAGGAAGTAGAAGTGTTGAGTAGAAAGAGTCTTGGGCTGCAGCACAATTCTAAGAAAGTTTTGGCCAGGCTGATGGCAAGTCCTCAAGCCAAAACTGCCCATCAGATGAGTCCCCTTCTTGCATGTGTGGGCCTGAATTTGTAGCCCTGTGGTGCTCAGCCACTGGCTGGAAGCAGCCTGAGAGAAGATATGGGGTCACCAATGGCGGTGCACCCACAGAGGCACCAGCTGGGTCCATGAGTCAATCAGGATCCCCTCAGCAGGAGAGCTGAGCAGTCCATTTTCATGACTGCCACAATGGAGAAAAGGAGGAGGAAGAGGAAAAAATTAATAAAGTGGAAAGAATTTATAGAAGAAATCATAAATGTGTGTATTATTTTCATTCCACTTACATTCTTGAAAAATGACAATATTGGATTTCCCTGGTGGCACAGTGTTTAAGAATCTGCCTGCCAATGCAAGGGACAAGGGTTCAAGCCCTGGTCCGGGAAGATCCCACATGCCGCAGAGCAACTAAGCCTGTGCTCCACAAATACTGAGCCTGCGCTCTAGAGCCCACGAGCCACAACTACTGAGCCTGCATGTCATGACTACTGAAGCCCATGTGCCTAGAGCCGGTGCTCTGCAACAAGAGAAGCCACCACAATGAGAAGCCCACGCACCGCAACAAAGAGTAGCCCTCGCTCGCCACAACTAGAGAAAGCCCACACGCAGCAACAAAGACACAACACAGCTAAAAATAAATAAATAAATAAATAAAATTTTTAAAAAGACAATGTTTATACCTTTATATAAAAGTTTATTCCCTCACAAAAGGAGCACTGTTGGCTGATTCTTGTTTCCTAATATTAACATCAGAAAACTCCATCATCTTGTGTAGAGTCTCCCAGAGAACTGCTCCCAGGAAGGATAGGACCTGGCCAAGTGGTCCACCACTGAGACAGAGCTGGGAGAATGAGCCGTGGATCCCCCTTCCTCACTGTGGAGGAAACAATGGCATCTGCATTTTAATTAATTATTTATTTTATTTTTGGCTGTGTTGGGTCTTCATTGCTGTGTGCAGGCTTTCTCTAGTTGTGGTGAGCGGGGGCTACTCTTCGTTGCAGTGTGCGGCCTTCTCATTGCGGTGGCTTCTCTTGTTGTGGAGCATGGGCTCTAGGCGCGGGGGTTTCAGTAGTTGTGGCTCGCGGGCTCTAGAGCTCAGGCTCAATAGTTGTGGTGCACAGGTTTAGTTGCTCCGCGGCATGTGGGATCTTCCTGGACCAGGGATCGAACCTGTGTCCCCTGCATTGGCAGGCAGATTCTTAACCACTGCACCACCAGGGAAGTCCCTGCATCTGCATTTTAAAGAAACTTTCTTCCAAAGACATTAGCATCACTTTCAAGGGAGAATCCATTGGTTCTTCCTCAAGCATTGGGTAAAACACGATATCTGTCTTCAGACTTCTTCCACTGGGTCCAGGAGCAGTGAAGAGCTAGGTTTGAAACAAAGTAAGTGCCACTGTGGTTTGGGGTTCCCTCTGAAAAATGGTCTAGAAGAGCAGCCCTCCTCAGAGGAATGTGATGGGGAGAAGGAAGAGATGATCCAAGGAAAAGGGCCAAAAGTCCTCTTGCCCTATCTTCAGTGCTCAAAATATTGAGATTTTTATTGGGGGTAGAGGCAGGACAGTGGTTTATGTTTGGCCATAGTTTCAAAGGGAAATGTATAATGAAAATTGAAAAAAAATGTAGGCGCACTCTAAGTTATATTAGACCATGCACATTTCCTTTTTTCAAAAACTTGAGGTAAAATTTACATGCTTTGAAATGCAGAGATGTGGATCGTATTTTAACACACACACCTCTCAAGGTTTAAAACATTTTCATCACCTCAGGAGGCTCCTCACCACCCTCCAGCCACTCCCACCCTTATAGGCAATCACCGTTGATTAGTTTTGCTTGCCTATTCTTGAACTTTGTATAAATGTAGGCACAGAGTATGTGCTCTTTTGGGGTCTGGCTTCTTTCACTCACCACAATGTTTTGATGTTCATCCATGTTGTCCCATGTAGCAATAATTCATTATTTTTGTTTCTAAGGAGTACATTATTGTATTAGTGTTCCAAAAAGTATTTCTTTCTCCAGTTGATGGCTATTTGGGTTGTTTGCAATTCTGGGCTTCTACGAATAAAGGGTATATAGCACTCATTTATAAGTCTTCTGAGAAAGTATATTTTTATTCCTCTTAAAGCAGAAATTGCCATACCATAGGGTAGGTATACACTAAAATTTACAAGAAATTGACCAATAGCTCTCCAAAATGATAGTATCACTTTTCACTTCCACCAGCAACATATAAGAACTCTCATAAATCTACATTCTTGACAACATTTGATGTTGTCAATCTTTAATATGGATGGGAAGTGGTATTCAGTTGTGGATTTAGTTGTATTTCCTTTACTATTGAAGTTTTTAACACTTTCCATGTGCTTATTGACACATATTGGTATATCTTCACTTGTGGAGTAGCTGTGCAAGTCATTCATCATTTTTTCTACTTTTTCTCGACCTTTTATAACTGATTTAAATGATATTCTTATATATCATGTAAAATAAGCTATTTGGCTTAAGATAAAAGTTTGTACTGTATCGTCATATTGTATTGCCAATATTTTCTCCCAGTCTGTGGCTTGCCTTTCATTTTCTTAATGGTATCTTTTGATGAGAAAAAGCTTTTAATTTTGAGGAAGCTCAAATTGTTAATTTATTTTCTTTTATGGTTATTGTTTTTTGTATCCTGATAAGAAATTTTGCTTACTCCAAAATCACAATTACACTCTTTGGTTTTCTTTTAAAAGCTTCATACTTATAGGTTTTACATGCAGGACTATAATCACAATTAATTTTTGTGAGGGGTGTGAAATAGGGATTGTTTCATTTTTTTTCTATATGGATATCCAATTATTAGAGTACCATTTGTTAAAAAGATTTTCCTTTCTCCATTAAATTACCTTGACATCTCTGTGAAAAATCAATTGACTTTATATGTATGAGTCGATCTGGATTCTCTATTATTTTCATTGATCTATGTATCTAAATGTATGCCATCAACACATTATCCTATTTATTGTAACCTTATAGGAAGTACTGATAACAGTTATGAGGCTTCCAACTTAGTTTCTTAAAAACACTTTATTCTAGTTACTTTGCAAGTTACTGTAAGTTTTAGAGTCACTTATTACTACCATAAAAGAGAGAGAGAGAAGAAGAAGGAGGAAGGAGGTGGGGAGAGAAGGAGAGAGAGGTTGGATTTTGAATGAAACTGAATTTAATTTATACATCAGTTTGGGGAGAACTGACCTATTAACAATGTTGATTCTCCCAATCTATGAATATGGTATATATCTGAATTTATTTATCTCTTCTTTAAATCTATAAGTCATATTTGTATTTTTCACACAAAAGGTCACATGTGTCTTTTGTTAAAGTTATCCTTAAGTATTTTTTTCTTGTTATAAATTAAATTGCTTTAAAAAATCATTTCCAATTGATTTCTGCTATTATATATTAAAAAGGATTTTATGTTGATTTGTTTCCCGTGACCACAGTTAAGTGTACTTAATTATCTGTTTTTTTTAAGATTGCTTAAGAAATTTCTATGTAGACAATAATGCTGTCTCTAGACATGGATAGTTTTACTTTTTCCTTTCAAATATTTATGCCATTTATATTTTTCTTGATTCCTGACTCTAGTTAGGACCTCCAGTATAATGGTAGATAGAAGTGATAAAAGCAGACATTGTGCCTTGTTCCTGACATTAGGGTAAAAGCGTTCAGTGTTTCACCATTGTATCATGTTAGCTGTAGGTTTTTCACATATGCCCTTTATTTGTTGAGGCAATGAATTATACTGATTGATTTTTGAATGTTATACAAACACTGCATTCCTGGGATAAAGCCCATTTAGTCATGGCATATCATACTTTTATATACTACTATATTCTGTTTGCTAATGTCATGTTTAGGTCTTTTGTGCCTATATGATGAGGACTATTGGTCTATAATTTTATTTTTTTGTAATACCTTTGTTAGGCTTTAGTTTCAAGTTTACACTGGCATCATGCAATGATTTGCAGCATATCCTCTTTTCCTTTATATTTTGAAATAGTGTGTGAGATTGGAAATACCTCTTATACTAGTGTTAAAGTCATTATTCAGACTCCCCTGGCCTACGGTTTTCATTGCAAAAAGGTATTTACTTGTGAATTCAATGTTATTATAAGGCTATTCAGAGTTTCTATTTCTTCTTTTTTTATAAGTAATGTGTCTTCAAGAAATTTATTCATTATATCTAATTCGTAAAAACAACTTGCATAAAGATGTTCATAATATTCTCTTACTGTTCATTGAATGTCTGTAGACCTTTTAGTGATATCCTGCTTTCACTGTAATATTGATCATTTGCAGCTTTCCCTACCCCCTCTCCCTTGCATGTGTGTATATTCTTTATTATCTCTCTTGCTAAGGTTTTACCAATTTTGTTAACCTTTCCAAATAACTTTTTTTTTTCACTTTGTTAATTTCTTTTTTATTTTTGAATTTTATTTTTTTTTTATTCAGCAGGTTCTTATTAGTCATCCATTTTATACACATCAGTGTATACATGTCAATCCCAATCTCCCAATTCATCACACTCACTTTGTTAATTTCTTAATTGCAGGTTTTCTATTTCATTTAATTCTGCTCTTACCTTTATTGTTTTTATTATACTACTTTCTTTGGAAGTAATTTGCTCTTATTTTTCTAGCTTCTTAAGGTAGATCATTAACTTAAAATTTTTATTCCCTTCTAATTATGCATTTAAATTTATCAATTTCTTCTAAGCATTGTTTTAACCTTGGCTCATAAATTTTGATATGTGTGCTTTCATTTCAGTTTATTTTAAAATGTTTTCTAATTTTCATTGTGATTTTTTCTTTGACTCATGGGTTATTTGTAACTGTGTACCCACTTGCCAACTATTTGGGTATTTTACCGTTATTTAATTTCTAACTTAATCGTAATGTCTTAGTCGTGTTTTGGTATCATGGTTATGCTGGCATCATCATAAAATGCTTTGTAAATTATTCCCTCTTCCTCTCTTTAATGGTATTGTGACTAGAGAATATATTTATTATTTCAATCCTACAAAATTTACTGAGACTTATTTTATGCCACAGCATATGGTCATTCCATCCTGTGAAATTCCTATTCACAGAGGAAAAGAACGTGTATCCCGCAATTGTTAAACAGAGTGTTTACAAACATCAGTAGATCAGGTTTGTTGATAGAGTTGTTTTTTTTTAAACCTTCCATAACTTTAATGATTTTGTGTCTCTTTGTTCTATCATAGTGAAATATGGGTGTTAAAATCTCCACATAAGATTATGGATATATCTCTTTCTCCCTTTAGTTTTCCAGTTTCTTCTTCATGTATATAATTCATAAACAATATGATTCCATATGTAGAAAATACTAAATAGTCATCAAAAACCCAACAGAACAAATAAATGAATTCATCAAGGTCAAAAGATACAATTTCCATACACAAAAATCAATTATATTTCTACATACTAGGAATGAGCTAATTGAAAATGAAATTTAAAAAAATAATTCCACTCAAAATAGCATCAAAAAGAATAAAATATGTAGGAATAAATTTAACGAAGAAGCATAACTTGTACACTGAAAACTGTTAAGCTGCTGAGATAAATTAAAGATCTAAATAAATAAAAAACATTCCCTATTCATAGATTGAAAGACTCCATATTGTTAAGATGGTGATTTTCCCTCAGACTGATGTGCAGATCCTATGAAATCTCAAATAAAATACTCCCAGGCTTTTTTTATATTATGATATGTTGACCCTAAAGCATTTATGCAAATGTAAATGTCCTAAAACAGCAAAAGTAATTTTGAAAAAGAAGAAAGTGTGAGGACTTATTCTTCCCAATTTCCAAAGTTACTCTAATGCTACAGTAATCAATAATATGTGAGGGGCTTCCCTGGTGGTGCAGTGGTTAAGAATCCACCTGCCAATGCAGGGGACATGGATTTGATCCCTGGTCCAGGAAGATCCCACATGCCGCAGAGCAACTAAGCCCATCCACCACAACTACTGAGCCTGCGCTCTAGAGCCCATGAGCCACAACTACTGAGCCCACGAGCCACAACTACTGAACCCGTAAGCCACAACTATGGAAGCCTGTACACCTAGAGCCCGTGCTCCACCACAAGAGAAGCCACCACAATGAGAAGTTCACGCACCACAACAAAGAGTAGCCCCCGCTCACCACAACTAGAGAAAGCCCAAGCAGCAACGAAGACCCAACACAGCCAAAAATTTAATTAATTAATTAATTAATTAATTAATTAAAAAAAATAATATGTGATATTGGCATAAGGATAAACATATAGAGCACTGGAAGAGAATTAAGAATCTAGAAATAAATCCCAACACTCAGGGTCAATTGAGGGGGGGGAGGGGAACTTGGATGTTTACCTCACACCATATGCAAAATTAACTCAAAATGTATCAGAGGCCTGATTGTCATCCTTATAAGTTTAAATCTTTGAGAAGAAAACTTAGAAGAAAATCTCTGTGATCTTTGCTGAGGCAAAGATTTCTTAAATATTGTGACACCAAAAGTACAATCTATAAAAAGGAATTTGATGAATTGGATTCCACCAAAATTAAAAACTTTTGCTCTTTGAAAGAAACCATTAAAAGACAAACCAAACACTGGGGGAAATAGGTGCAAATTATTATCTGGTAAAGAACTTATAGAATATATGAAGAATTTTTACAACTCAAAAATAAGACAACCCAATATTTTTAAAGGGTAAAAGTTTGAATAGATACTTCAATAATGAAGAGCTGCATGGTTTTAAACACATGAAAAGATGCTCATCATCATTAGGCATTAAAATGCAAATTAATGAGATACCACTTCACACCCACTAGAATGGCTATAATTAATAAGACAGACAATAACAGGTTTTAGAGAGGAGAAAGAAACAGGGACCTTCATATGTAACTGGTGGGAATATAAAAAGGCACAGTCATTTTAGAATAACTGGCAGTCTCTTAAAAAGTCAAACATAAACTTGTTATAAACCCAGCAATTCTACACAAGAGAAATGAAAGCATCTATCTACACAAAGACTTGTACTGGAAATTTCCCTGCAGCTTTGTGAAAGCCCAAAGCTGGAAACAAGCCAAATGTCCATCCACTGTTGAATAGATCATCAAAATGTCATCTAGCTAAACAGTAGAATTCTCCTTAATGAAAGTGTCCCAAAGTTTCCTCTTTTCTCTCATTGTTTCATCTTGGATGGTTTCTATAGGAACGCCTTCAAGCTAATGTCTTCTGTGAGGTCTAATCTGCTCTTCACCTGTTCCAGTACACTTTTCATCTCACGCATTGTAGTTTTCATCTCTAGAAGTTTAATTTGGGCCTTTTTTATATCTACTGTGCCTCTGTGTAACTTTTTCAACATATGGATTCCAGTTATAATAACCATTTTAATACCATACCTGCCATACGCTAAGGGCCATCACATTAATGCTTCTCATTAGACTAGACAAATGGACACCAAAAGCACAGCATACATTCCTGGCATGTAGGCAAACGATGCCACATGTCTTTGTAAATCATCTCGTAGATTCCATGGAGCCAAAGCTGTGTCCTTCCCCGGATCACAATAGAGAAGCATTCACTTGCCACCATGAGTTTTGAACCGGAAGTGGCGTGGAGGTCCTGGCCCACACTTTGAGGAACACTGATCTAAAGTGCCACCTGGATCTTTCTGCGTTCAGGTGCACATCCATTCACTTAAGAAACACATTGTGAGCACCACTGTGTGCCCCGTGCCCCGGGGAAGGGGCCAGCAGTCCCACACAAGCACAGAGGGAGGGGACTCGGCTTGGACAGGGCGTCCAGGAAGATGCAGGAGGGAGACTACCAAACTGGGAAGGGAGTGAGAGTCAGGTGGTCCACGGTGGGCAGGGAGGGCCTAGCAGAGGATGTGGCAGGAGCAACACTTGGGCAAGACAGTACCGGGTCTTCGAGAAGCTTCCATCTGTCCCTTCCCCAGTGCAGTCTGTGGGGCCCCACTGGTCCCCAAAACAGTTGTCACTGTGCGTGGTGAGAGTACAAAAATTGAGAGCAGGCATTTAGAAATGTTTATAGAAAATTGACAGAGTAATTTTATGTCTGTTGAAATTATTAGTAAAAGCATGGGGTCTGTTTTGTATGCCTTTTGATTTCATTTTCTGAGTGATTTCTTTTTGCTGTAATTTTCAAAGTACCGTCTGTGATGGACAGAAAAAAAAAAAAAAAACCTTTCCTCCACCACAGATGATGAAAAATGCACCAAGTGGTTCCATCTGGCTGGAGGTGAAGCTCCATGGGTAGGATGGCAGGGATGAGGCAGGTGGGCAGGTGGGCAGGAGCTGGGCTGGGAAAGGTCAGGTGGACCTCATCGGGTTTCCAGCAGGGTGGACCCCATCGGATCTGCCTTCTAGATGATTCTGGTAACGGTATGGGGGATGGAGTGGGAGGAGGGAGGCATGGAGGAGCAACGCCGGGTTTGGCATTAGTCAGAGATGTTTTCCCAGAGTCCTGGGGTCGCCTTCTGAGCAGCGGTTGGGGACAGAGCAAATCAGGAAGTGGCAGTGAAGGAGCTGCCCCTCCCCACACACAGCTCCCCACAGCCCACCCTTGGCTCCACCCAGCCCTTCCCCAGCCCCAAATCACAGAGCTCTGGAATTTTTCTAGTAGGGTGGAGGGAAGATTTGCAAGGAGGTAAGAAAAGGGGCTCCCTTTTATTTCTCCACTGGGGGGAAGTTGTGTGTTTAGTGATTTTTAATCCCTCAAAATCAGTGAGTTAGCGGTGATATCCAAGACAGCCAGACCACCTCTCTGTCACCTGGTGGAAGGAAACACCACCATGCAGGGGGTGCTTGAAGTGGAGGCTGCAGACCAATGCAGATCCAGCACAGTGGGGGGTGCCAACTACAATTTAAATTTTAAAATAAACACCTTCTTTTGCAGCCACTGAGCTTTAAAGGGAAATAAATAAATATCTAAGAGATCCTCCCTTTAAGTCTCTGAAAAGAGTCAAGACTGGGGAGCTTGCTGGAATGAAATCAAATGTCAGGTGAGGTGTCAGAGGGGCAGTCCTTCCTCCAAGCCCCCAGCACCACCACCCACCCCTGGCTCTGGGCTCAGCCTGGCACCCACCCTTTGCAGGCGGCCTCCTGAGCCTCTTCTCAAAGAAGCGTCCATCCTACCAACCCGAGGTAGAGATCAATTATTATCCAAAGGGCCGACAGGGGAATGGCAGCTTTCTGCTGGGGTTGGGGAGGGAACTATGAACTGTGCCTCTCTGGATGCAAGAAGACCGCCAAGGAGGGCATTCTGAGCTGGGTTTTGTGATATGAATAAGAGTTTGCAGGAAAGATGGACGAAGACACAGACATCTGAAACAATGTGGCTTTGGGGGACTTGCATGTGGCTTGCTGTTCTTGGAGCACAAAGAGGGAGGCCCGACAAGGCACTGGGCTTCAAGAGGTCATCAGAGGGCAAAGGGTAAAGGGCATTGCTTGCCATGTTAGGAGCTCCAGCTTCTAGACATGGGGAGCCTTGCATTGTTTTAAGCAGAGGAGTGAGGATACAGATACAGCTTTGCTTATACGTGTGCCTGTGCTTGTGGGTGCACGCATGCGCAAGGATAACGCAGCGCTGGAGGTGGGTCCACACCGCGCCGCCCCTCGCCTGGTCCTGAGCTGAGGCTCCATCGCTGCTTGTTGAACTGGGAGACACCAGCCCAGTAGAGACTCGCGCCTTTCCCAGTGCTGCAAACACTGATGGCTGCGGTCCAGAAAGTGCAGACAGGATGCCCGTACAGCAGCTCGACCTCTCTCCCCATGATCCCCGCAGACTGGCCAAGCCACAGAAGTAAAAGAACCCTGGAGAAGGATCCGATCGACTGTGCGCAGCAGCCGAAGGGGGACTCAGCACCCGTCTGTGCCCCAGGTGCAATCCACCTGTTCACACCGGTCCGGAGTTTCTCCTTTCCAACTGCCCCTGGATTTCTCCCTGCTCACCCTGACTGGCGTGGCCCCATCACCCAGGCATCATGGATCCAGCATCCAAGGAAGGAGAAGAAAGTAACCTGTGCAACCGCTCGGCTCGCCGCGAGAGTGGCGGGGCTCAGGTCCGGAGATACGATTGTCCGGACAGCTCCAAACACCGAGGCTGCGGAGGAGAGATGCTCAGCTAACATGGCGTGTGCGTTTGCAAAACCACGGCCGCAAGATTCATGCTGCATGATTTGATGCACTGCGGAGGTGAGGGCGGCGACTCTGCACACTGGAACCACCGTCCCCAAACTGCGATGGAGCACACCGAGTTCGTCACATCGACTCTGAACTCTGGGCAGGAGGAATAGATGGAGGGAAAGCTTGCCTCTGTGTTTCGCAGGTAAGTCTTTGGGTTTGTTTCCCCCAGAACAACGCAAACCCTAACGATGGATGTTCAGAAACTGCCCCTGACCAGGACGGACCCCCACAAAATGCGCCTGTATTCTGTAGTTGGAGGTTTGGGGCAGGCGGAGTCCCCAGGCTGATGTGCATGGCAACCTCCCCGGCTGGCGTCCTGAAAGCAAGCAGAGGCTGGAGCAGGCAGACCTCGCAGGTGTGAGAGCTGCCTCCAGGCTGGGAGCCAGCCCTCTGGCCCTTCTCCACCAGCCTCCCACAGCCCTGGACTGTCCCTCCCCATTCCAGGCAGTAAATTAACTGGAACAGCAAAATCTCCATAGTGCACACGGGATCAGGTGAAGCTGCAGGTGGCGGAGGGAGCCTCTTTCCTCCCATAATGAGGTCACTCACAGACCCCGGAATTACCCAGGGCCGTTCACCTGCCCTGACCTCATGTGAGTTGGAAGCTCCCCCCATGATGCTCCAGGTCCAATGACACTCTCTCCATCTGAGCTCTGGTCCTCTAACAGCCTCTAAAATGAAGGTCACATGTTGGCTTCCACCTTTACTCCCTCTCAACGTGTCCAAACGCGGGAGCCATAGCAGGTAGGAAAAGAAGAGCTAAGCATTGGGGGAGGGGACCCCAGCCGTGAGCCACCCCTGCCCCGCTCCTGACCAGGAGGGTTAGATGGTTGGCACTGAGACCGAAAACTTTATAAAAGCAAGGCGAAGGCAGGAGACACACAGTGACACTGGAGGCTCCTTCCTGGAGCATTTCTCTCCTCCAAGCCCAGAACCCAGAGAAGGCCACCAGCTGGAGGGGGACACGGCCCCCTCTCCAGGATGCATCACCAGCTAAGGCAGCTAATGCCCCCAGGGAGTGTGAGCTCACAATGCAAATAATGATACTGAGGGAGTGCAATCAATATAAAAGAACCCATATCAGACAAAATAGAAATAAGACATACTATTTACCAAAACAGACATTAAAGACATAAAACCAGACTAAGTTAGACAGAGGAACAAACTGGAGATGACAAATTTGAAAAATATAATTGTTGGTGTTTAAAACAGAATGGATGGTTTGAAGAGCAGAATGGATCCAGCTGAGAACAAATCAGTATCCAGAGGAGCTGGTCCAGGGTCTGTCCCAGAAAGTCCAAGAGAGGAACAAATAAATAGGAGAATACAAGCAGAGACACGGGAGATAAAAATGCCAAAAGCACATAATAGCACCAGAAGGACAGAGAAGACAGAGAGGAGAAAACACTTTAAAAAATTGACCACCAAAAATTAGCAAGAAATAGAAAAAAGAGACCTTGAGTTGAAAGAACTCAGAATGACCTAAAATAACAAATAAGGGGAAAAGCAAAACTAGACAAAATTAAAGTAAATTTTAAAACATCGAAGATAAAAAACTCTAAACATTTCCAGAAAAAAGTTTTAAAAATCACCCTCGTAAGTATGAATAAGAATCCAGTTAGTATCCTATGTGTCAGTATTACAAGCCAGGCAACGGTATAATCATTTTTACATATTAAAGGAAAAATGATGCTCAGACTGTTAGGTCAAGCTAATCTATTATTTAATGCTAGGGTAAGATAAGATTTTTTCAGGCATATAAAAAGATTGATGAATTCGACTACAGTGAAATTAGGAGATTTTGTTCATCAAAAGACACTCTACAAGAATGAAAAACAAGACACAGAATAGAAAAGATATTTGCAGCACCTGTAACCCAAAAAAAGGGTTCATATCCAAAGCATATTATTTTTTTAAGAAAACTCTTGCCAATCAATAAAAAAGAAAAACAACCCAAAAGAAAGGCCAAAAGAATGGGAACAGATACTTAAAAAGAGAGGAACCAGAATGGCTAACATTGCACATGACAAGTATTCTCTCATCAGTAATCAGGGAAAGGCAAAATAAGACCTTGCAAACACATGCCCACTAGATTGAAAAATAAGTTTAAAAATGCACACATAAACTGATTAATCCTTTAATAAAAGTCTGGCAATGTCAATATCAGTGTGATGTTGGGGCAATAACAGCTCGCAGACCTTGGTGGTGGGAGTTCTAATCAGGATGATCACTCTGGAAGGCATTTGACCTTACCTAGTGAAATTGCCCATGCACAGACGGGCTGTAATGCAACACCCTACTGCTAAGAGCAACACGAGAAACACTGGCGTGTCCGCCGAGACACGCGTAGGACTGCTCATAGCAGCCTGGTTTGCAAAGCCAGAAACTGGAAACTGACCAGTGGCCGTCAACTGGGGAATGGACCCAGTGAAACCCACAATGCCTACTAGACTGTGCTGGAAATAAGTGAGATACAAATGCATGTAAGACATGGAAGAAACACCAAAACATAACTTTCAGCGAAACAAGAAGACATGTGATTCCGTCCATGTGAAATCAAGGTAATGATTCTATTCGTATGAAGCTCCTCAGGGGCAGAGCTAAATGTCTGGTGATAAAGCAACAAAGCAAGGACATGAGTATCTCAAGGGCTGTTACCTAAAATTTCATGATTACATGTTACAAAAATTTCACTACCTGTACTTGTTACCTAGAGGGAGGGGATGCTGGTAATATTCTATCGCCTGACCAGGGTGCTGGCTACAGGGGAATCTCTTTTTACTTGTTTATCAACCTGTACATATGCTTTGTGACCTTTACAATGTATCTGTATTAAAATTCAGAAAAAGAAGTAAAAATCAAATAAAGAAAGAGAGAGGAAAAAGGGAAGGAGAGTAGGAGGGAGGAAAGAAGGGGGAAGGAAGGGAGGGAGGGAGGGAATGAAAAAAAGATTCATATCATGTAGCACCTGGGGGAAAAGACAGGTGGCTCTTTTCCTGGAAGATGTGACAGAGCTGCAATCCTTAGCATGGCTCTAGCCCTCAGTCACTGAAAACTACTTCTCAGCCACCGAGGGCAGACTGTCCTAGAGTAAGTCCAGAATGCTGATGTATTGATTTATAATGAGAAATAAAAACAGATACGGCAATCTACGTAAGTTAATGAATGAAATCATTGAAAAGTAGGTGTATGGAGAGTTTACAAAGGTTGTTTCAATAACAAATTTGTAAAAATACAAGATAACACTCTTCATGATTAGACTAAATAGATGTTAAGGTGAAAAGCATCATAATGACAAAGAGTGATGTTATATCCAGACAAAACAGAATAGATCAAGAAGATATAGTAGTTGTGAATATATATGCCCTTTAAAATATCACATCACAATATATAAAATAACAACTGACAGAATTACGAGGGGAAGTAGAGACAGCAAAATTTATTATCCAAGATCTTAACAAAGCCCTCTTAGAAACTGGTAGATCAGAGGGACAAAAGCCAAAAACAAAAAGGTGTAAATACATATAAAATTTGAATGACAGGATTAATAAAAAGCTCAAAGTAAAATGTGTGTGTGTGTGTGTGTGTTGGGGAGCTTTTACAACCACAGATAAGGGATTAGATTGGAAGGTCCAACACCCAAACAACCCATCCAGGCATAATGTATTCTCTGAGCATAATTCAATAAGATTAGAAATCAATAACAAAAGATGATTAAAAATAAGTAAAACACCATATGTCCAAAAACTAAGAAATCAATCATTCTGCTAAAAAGATGTTAGGATAGAGAGTAAAGCATAAGAGAGATACAAAATAATGGGACCATACTATAATGACAGCTGCATGTATTTAAATATATTATCAGAAAGTAAGAAAAAAAATGAAAGAAATAAGCTAAGCATTCAATTCAAGGAGAAAACAAAAGGATAAACACAAGCAACCCAAAGAAATAAGAAGAAAGGAAATATAACAGATAAGAACAGAAATCAATGAAACAGAGAAGATTAACAAAATCAAAATCTCTCTCTATGAAAGATTGGCAAAATATACAAACCTCTGACAAATCTGATCAATGAAATGGGGGGAAGATGCAAATCTACAAAATACAGAATACAAAAGAGAAAATTTTCTGGAGAGATATAATATCCCCAATTGTAGCAAGAAGTAGAAAATTTCAATTTAAAATTTGCAATGGTAATTAAACCTCCCCCCAAGGGGAAACAAAACAAAACAACCACAAAACCAGGCCTAGAAGGCCCCACAGGAAAGTTACAGCAGAGGTTCAAAGAAGAGAGAGTTTCTGTCTCCACAAGTTGCAAGTTGTTCCAGTTAATGAGAGAGAGGATGAGAATGCTTCCATTAATTTTAAATGCCTAGGGTTCTACTGATTCCAAAGCTGTGGAAAAACACTTCAAGAAGCCAAGTATAGACTCATTTCACTTATGAATAAACTTATTTACATAGTTTCTAATTGACTTTAACATTGTGTCAAAAATAATATATCATCGTAAGCAGAGTTTATCAAAGGAATGAAAAGAAGGTTGAACATCAGAAAATCTGTGAATGTAATTTATCACCTCAAGGTACAATACTAAGCTAAATAAAGTAAAAAATATTGACTAGGTCAGTAGAAGCCAAAAAATACACTCTTGGAAATATCCAACATATTTTTAAATAAAATCTCAGAAAACTGTAAATAAAGGGGAATTTTCTTTATCTGACAGATAACTATGAGCTTATGTTCTACAGCAAACACTATATTCAGTGGATTAATTTGAGACATTACTTCTTTAAGACCAAAACAAGAAAAACATAACCATTACCATCTCTCCTGGCAATACCCTGACCAAGGGGAGATGAAGAGAACGACCAGCAAGAGGTAGAAGAACATCTCAAGAAGAGTGAAAGCAATCCTTATTTGTAGATGATATGATCACCTAAACAGAAAACTCATCAGAATCAACAGACAAAATATTGGATTTAACAAGAGTTCCACAAAACTGAGAGGTGCAATGTGAACAGTGCAATGGTGTTTCTTCACACTGGTCATTTCTAACTAAAACACACCATAATAGAACAATATAACCTTTACAATAGCTGGAAAAGCTACAGTGTGTACAGAAATAAATCTAATAAAGAATTCATGAGACCTTGATGGAGAAAGTTTTAAAATTCATTCAAGGATATAAAGAAAGATCAAAATAGAGGGAAACTGTACCATATTCAATGATGGGATGGCTTAACATTCAAAGAGATGGCGATTCTAATTCTCTGCAAAAGCCATACTTTAATGGGAGTCCAATGAAATTTTTCAAGAGTAATTTTTGTGAACTTCAACAATCTTATTCTAACATTTATATGGAAGCATAAAGGTCCATGAAAAAATAAATCAATTTCAGAAAAAGGGAGAAGGATGAAATGGGACCTGGCCTACAAGATATGAAGAAATTCTGCAAAGTGCTAGTTTTAAATAAATGTGGTTTTGGTATAGAAATATTAAATACACAAGTAGAATAAGACAGAAATCTCAACAGCAGACTCGTGTGTTCAGGGTCCTGTATATAAGAAAGGTGACGTCACACTTCAGTGAGAAGGAATAGATTTTTTAATAGATAATATTGAGTTCAAAGAGCTTGCTTTATGGATAAAACAAAAATTGGAACTCTCCTTCACATCCTAAGGAAAATGATCTCTAGATTGGTTAAAAACTTAAGTGCAGGACAGGAATAAAGACACAGACATAGAGAATGGACTTGAGGACACAGGGAGGGGGAAGGGTAAGCTGGGACAAAGTGAGAGAGTAGCATTGACATATACACACGACCAAGTGTAAAATAGATAGCTAGTGAGAAGCAGCTGCATCGCACAGGGAGATCAGCTCGGTGCTTTGTGATGACCTAGGGGGGTGGGATAAGGAGGGTGGGAGGGAGACGCAAGAGGGAGGAGATATGGGGATATATGTATACATAGAGTTGATTCACTTTGTTATACAGCAGAAACTAACACAACATTGTAAAGCAATTACACTCCAATAAAGATGTAAAAAAAAAAAACTTAAGTGCAGGAAGTATAATGATAAATCTAATAGAATAAGTTGGAGAAAATTTTATCTTGAACTAATATGTGCTTTGTATGTAATACTCAAAAGGTACAAAATCTAGCAAAAAAAAAAACTGGATTTAACCCTAACAATATTAAAGACTTGGGTTCAAGGTATAATTACATCATTAGACTAAACAAATAGGTGACAGATTGGGAAAGTCTACTTCTTAAAAAAATACAGCAAGAAATTGACATCTGGAATATTCAAGCAATTATCAAAACCCAACAAGATGATGACAATAGATTTGTTAAGTGGGTAAAATATACTGATAGGCACTTCATAGATGGGGAAACATGAATGGCTGCTACGTGATGAAGAGATGTGCAACTTCCCTAGGAATCACAGAGGTGCCAGTTAAAAGAATCACAAGATTACATTCCACATCCATCCCTCTGCTTGGCAAAACTTTCAGAGAGTATGAAAATGTCCGTGCGGATGTGGTACTGCTGATGGGATACAGCCTGCCATGCCAGTCTGGAGAGCAAGGTGGATGTCCCTAGTGAAATTAATTGTGTGTCCCCTGTGATCCAGCAATACTGCTCCTGGGTGGAAACCAAGAGAAAGTCATAAAGGCTCAGGGAGAGGATGTTGTAGTGTTTGGGGGGTGGGGAGGGGGAGACCAGAGACCATGCAGGTGTTCATGAGAGAGGAACAGAATAGGTAAGATGTGGTGGGTGTGGTAGGTGCCCTGCAATGAATCAAAGGTTAGAGGTCCGTGCAGAAAGGTACGCACATGTTTAAAAATATAGGGTCGAGTGAAAAAAATTAAGAAACAGAATGAGGGCTGTGGCACAATAACGTGTATGGAAATTTAAGATGAACACATAACTCTTGAAAATTAGATTCTCAAAGTTGCACAAATATTTAAGGACAGATAAAAATATATTAGAAAGAGTGACTATTGGGTGGGAAAGGAGGGGCTGGGAGTCAGGATTCGGGATGAAGGGAAAACAGAAAAAAACAACAGAGGAAATAACATTCTTGTAGGGAGTGACAAAGACAGTGCACCAAGAAGTGAGGTGTATGATTAACAGCACTCTACAAACATGCAAACCGAAGTACTGCTAATAAAAATGTATAATTAAATAAAAGTACTTTGGAGACACCTCATAGAATGAGTTTGGAAGTGTTCCTTCCTCTGCAAATTTTTGGAAAATTTTGAGTAGGAGAGGTGTTAACTCTTCTCTAAATGTTTGGTAGAATTCCCCTGTGAAGTCATGTGGTCCCGGTCTTTTGTGTTTGGGGAGGTTTTTTGTTTTTTGGGTTTTTGTTTGTTTATTGACTCAATTTTTTTTTTTTTTTTTTTTTTTTTTTTACTGGTAATTGGTCTGTTCATACTTTCTATTTTTCCCTGGTTCAGTCTTGGGAGTTCATACATTTCTAGGAATTTGTCCATTTCTTCTAGGTTGCCCATTTTATTGATGTATATTTGTTCATAGTAACCTCTTATGATCCTTTGTATTTATTGCTGTGATGTTGTTTGTAACTTCTCCTCTTTCATTTCTGCCTTTATTGATTTGGGTCCTCTTTTTTTCTTGATTAATTTGGCTAAAGCTTTATCAATTTTGTTTATCTTTTCAAAGAACCAGCAACTCCATTTCTGGGTATTTATCCAAAGAAAATGAAAACGCTAATTAGAAAAGACATATGCACCCTATGTTCATTACAGCATTATTTACAATAACCAAGATGAGGAAGCTACCTAAGCACCCACTGATAGATGAATGGATAAAGAAGATGTGGTGTACACACACAATGGAATACTACTCAGCCATAAAAAAGAATGAAATCTACCATTTGCAAAAACATGGATGGACCTAGAGGGTATTATGCTAAATGAATAAGTCAGAGAAAGACGAATACTGTAAGACTTCACTTATATGTGAAATATAAAAAACAAAACAAATGAGCAAAATTAACAAAACAGAAACAGAGTTACAGATACAGAGAACAAACAGGTGGTTGCCAGAGGAGAGGTGGGTGGGAAAAGGAATAAGTAAATAGAACGACAAGCCACAGACACGGAGGACATATTTGCAACATGTTCACCATATGTATGGCAAATAAGTAAAAATAACTTTTACCTATTTCTTAATAGAAGACAGCCAATAAAAAGTGAGCTAAGACCTGAACATATACTTCATAAAATAGGATATCAAAATGGCCAACAAATATGAAAAGGTGTCCAATTTTTTTAGTCATCAGGTAAAAGCATTTGAAAACCACAAAAACTACACCTATATTCTCACATAAATGGCTTACCTTTTAAAAACCGACCACACCAGTGTTGGTGAAGATATAAAGCAGCAGAAATTCTCAGACAGTACTGTTGGGAGTGGAGGTTGGTACGTAACTCTGGAAAGCTGTTGCACGTTATCTATCAAAAATAAACATACGCATCCCCTCTGACCCAGCAATCCTACTCTTAGAACAGGAGTGTGTCCGTATGTGCACCAAAAGACATGTCCACCATGGGGCAGTATTCTAATAGCCAAATGCTAGAAACAACCCAAGTGTCCACCAACAGTAGAATAGATAAATACACAGGATTGGTTCTTGCAGTAGACTCTAGCAATGGACAAGAATGACCCACTGGCACCCTCGACAGCAGGGATGCATCCCACAGACCTGACATTGTCTGAAAGACACCAGACTCAAACAAGTGCCAACTGTGTGATACAATTTATATAAATTTGGGGGGAAATTGATGGTGATACAAGCAAGAATAGTGGTAACATTTGGTGGGTAATGGCTGGGAGGGGCTGCAAGTGTGCCTTCTGAGTTGACATCTTTATCTTCCTGTTGGCAGCAAGAGTGTACTGTCTATGTGCATCACTGATTCATCATTCATTCAAGCCCTTTAGATCTTGCTCTTTCATATTGTTTTAAAAAGGTTATCTTAAGAGGAATAAGAGAATACCACGGAGTTCACAAGGTTTATTGAAACATGGAGAATTAAAGACACTTTGTACTTGCTAGCTTAACTTATTAGATTTACAAGCATTATTTAAATGCTTTTGAAGCTTGTTTGGTAGTCATACAATTGAAATAGAAAGAAAGAAAGAAAAAGAAAGAAAGAAAGAAAAAGAAAGAAAGAAAGAAAGAAAGAAAGAAAGAAAGAAAGAAAGAAAGAAAGAAAGAGAAAGAAAGAAAGAAAAAGAAAGAAAAGAAAGAGAAAGAAAGGAAGGAAGGAAGAATGAAAGAAAGAAAGAGAAAGAAAGGGAGGAAGGAAGAAAAGAAAGAGAGAAGGTGAGAAGGAAAGAAAGAAAGAGAGAGAGAGAGGGAAGGAAAGAGAGAGCGGGAGGGAGGGAGGGAGGGAGGGAAAGAGGGAGGAAGGAAGGAAGAAAAGAAAATATATTAGATATATTCATTCCATTTAAAATACTTAAGGGAATTTAATTACCTAAGTTTATAAATAGAGTCAAACATTAACCAAAGTCGAATCTAAAGGGATAAAGAAGTTATTTTTTAATGTGTGATTTTAATAAACCAAAGAATAATTTCTAAAACATAAGGCCCTAAGTGACCCTGGAATCATCTTTTTGGTGGGCACAAACAATTCTCCAGGGTACTGAATACCTCCCCTTGACACCACACGATGTGGCCAACATGGACCCTGGAATCAAATAAACACGGAAGGCCAGACATCATCACCATTGTAATTCTAATTACACTCGTCCTGGTCACCATCCATGTCATTCCTCAGGTGTCTGTACAACTGCCTCACGGATTCCTCTCTGCGGTGGTGTCTCTCAGCCACCCCACCCCACTGTTACACCACTGAACCATCATGGTCCCTTTGGGGGCAGGGGGTTGTCAAAATCCTTGAGGCCAGCTCTGCCTTAAGACCCCCTGTGCAAGGACCCCAACCCCCAGTCCCCGATGATGTCTCCCTCCCGCCCAGAGGAGGATGTGACCCTGCATCAGGGTGGCCTCCTTCTCCTCCTCTTGTGTCCTGTCTCAGACCTGTTGGCCTTCACTGCCCAGGTTTTTGGAGAGAAGCATCCCCACCTGCTGTTTTCTATGAGACTTGCCATATCCTGACACTTACCTTTTGAGCAAAGCATGTGATCTCCCTGAGCCCAGGTTCTTTATCTCTAAACATCAGGGACAACCACACTTACCTTGCAGGGCTATTCTGTGAATAAAAAAAGTTTCTTTTATGTTAAACATGGAGTTACCATGTGACCCAGCAATTCCACTCCCAGGTATATACCTAAGAGAATCAAAAACAGGTATTCAAACAAAACCTTGCACAAGAATACACATAGCAGCATTAGTCACAGAAGCCAAAATGTGGATACAACCCAAGTGCCCATCAGATAAATGGATAAACAAAATGTGGTCTATCCATATGATATTACTGGAATATTACTCAGCCATAAAAAGGAATGAATTCCTGATTAATGTGCAACACGGATGAATATTGGAAACATGCTACAAAGTGAAAGAAGCTGGATACAAAAGTCCACATACTGTGTAACTTCACTTATATGAAATGTCCAGAATAGGCAAGTATAGAGAGACAGAAAGTAGATTCATGGTTACCAGGTGCCAGTGGGAGGGAGTGTTACTGAGTCCAAGCTCGTATTGTTCACCACGTGACAGGCCAGTAATCAAGAGAATTGTTGGGAACAAGGAATAACGACTTCATTTGGAAAGCCAGATGGTGGGCTAGTGCCCCAAAGACCCATCTTGCCTGAGTTAGAGTTCAGGCTCCTTTTATACGAAAAGGGGAGGGAGTAAAGCCAAACATTTCCTGGTTCCCATCAGCCTCCAGAGAGGATGTGTTCATTTCTTCCTGCCTGCAGTCATTCACGGGTGGGCCTGGGCAGGAGGTTTCCTGTGAGCTAAACAAAGGTATCTTAGCTTAACGCTCATTACCTGGGAGGCAGGGTTCCCAGAGATGGGCCACTATGTATAATTTAAGCTTATAAGCAGCATCCCTTTAGCGATGAACTTGTGATAGAACACAAAGTTTCTTGCCCGTTACAGTGGGAGTGAGGAGTGACTCTTAAATGAGCACAGGGTTGATTTTTGGGGAAATGAAAATATTCTGAAATTAGCTTCTGCTGAAAGTTGTCCAACATTGTGAATGTACTTAATGCCGCCTAAATTAAGCCAGTTTAAAATGGCTAATATAGTAAATTTTATGTTATGTGTGTTTTACCACAATTTTTTTAAAAAGAGTGTGACAGGGCTCTGGAGGTGGTATTTCCTTCCTCCTTCATTCCAGGGTCTCCCTTGATACATGGGCTCTGTGACTTCTTAATTGCTGGCTCCTTGTTGGAGCTCGGGGTGGATATATTCAAGACCCATCAAAGGTGCCCACATCCTAATCTCCAGAACCCATGACTGTGACTTAAAGACAAAAGGAACTCTGCAGATGTGAGTAAGGGTCTGAGATTGGAGATGATCCTGGATTATCTGGGTCATTTTGAAGGTCCTTAGGAAGACAGGAGGGTCAGAAAAGATGTGAGGATGGGCACGCAAATCGGAGACACAGAGAGGCTGGAAGATGCTGACTTTGGAGACAGAGGGAGGGTCCACCAGCCAGGGAATGCTGGCAGCCTCGAGAAGCTGGAAAAGGCAGGAAAGAGATTCTCCCCTCTAGTCTCAGAAGGAACACAGCCCTGCCCACCCATTTTGGACTTTGATCTCCAGAACTGTAAGATCATAAATCTGTGTGGTTTCAAACCACTACTTTTGTGGTCATTTCTTCTAGCAGCAGGAGAAAATTAATACAATCTTCAAACACCATCAGTTGCCCCCATGGACAGGCCTTTGCTTCTCCACCCTGACACCACTTCTGTCCATCCATCTCTCCTTCCCTGTGGGACTCATTGGTCACTCATGCATCCATCCTGCCTGAGAAGCCCCCAGGATTAATCCCCTGCCCTCACAGTCCAAGAGCACCTCCTTGGGCCTCACGAGTGTAGACACAGCCACAGCCAAGCTCCATTTTGAAAACCCTTTCCCACTTGAGAAGAATTCTGGTCTTCTCAATGGCTCCCCACAGGAGGCCAGAGGAACAGACTGGCAATTACGCTCCACTGTGCAGAAGGTATCATGGAATCTTCCAATTAAAGGTATTTTAATTACTCCTAGTCCTGAGGCCCGGGCTGGGTCTCCCATCCTCCCGATAAAGATGCTGGAAGAGAGCACAAATGAGATTCTTCCCAAGACAGAGTCTCCGAGGCCTACCTGAGCCTCTATCTTTCCCTTTGGAATGTACTTTAATTACATGCTGTTGCTAGTCACAACACTTTACATCTGAGAAGGAAATTGTATAATCCCTTTAGTGACAATTAAAAGGAAGGATTTGCCTGAGGGTCATCAGGACCATCTCGGAAACATCACCTGGCTGCTCTCTTCTTTTCTCACTTTAAACCTGTTATCTTGTTTACTTGGGGTCCCTTTCTTTATTACTTCCAAAACTGTATCAAGGAGGAGGAGAAGCAATCAGAATACCTGCATGATGGTTATGTTGCATGGTTGGAATCCATACAGCTGATCTCCAAGACCTGGACACTGAGAAGTTGCCTTGGGAACCATTTAGCCCGGGCCTGGAGAAGAGGCTCCAATGCAGGTGTCAGTGCCCGAGGCTTCCTGCATCAGGAAGGATGCTCAGGGCACAGACCACTCCTGGGAGGCAGGGGCCTGACTGATCGCTAGTGTCTGTTGAGGGCAGAGGCCCAGATGACCACCTCGCACCCACGCCTCCTTTCACAAGGTAAAGAGAATTGAGCCCATGGTAGGGTTCGCACCTGCTTGCTCGGGCAGGTAGGCTCTGTTTGAATATCTCAGCGTTCTTAACAAAATCATAAAGAAAGTTTGAAAACAGAGAAATAACATCTTGTTCATCAGAAGACACGATAACCACACAAGTCTCTTATCATAAGGGGCACTAGTAAAAACGGGAGAAAGTAGAAAAGAATGAACGCTTGTCCACGTGTCGCTCTGTTGTGCCACCAACCCCAGCTCCCCGTCTCCTGCTGCATCAGGTGTGCCTGGCTTCCGGCTCAGGCCCCAGCATCGAGCACAGAAGCTGAAGGGCCACAGGTGCCAGGTAAACGTGGTTGCATTAATCCATGATCCCAATGAACCCACAGAGACCCGGGCACAGGCCACTCTGTGCTTCAGAGAGCGTGACGTTCACAAGCTGGTTGTACTTCCTTCTGCAGCTGGACTGTCCCCTGTCCTAATCCAGCCTGGGCATGAGGGGGGACGTGTCCCGCTGTAGAGGGACTGGGCAGGCGTGGCTCAGCCCCAGACTCCCACCCCCGGCAGCAGAGAGGGTGCTGCTCCTCCATCTCCATCCTGTATGTGACAGAGCAGCCTGCAGGGAGAAGCTGTGACGCCCTGGGTGGGTCTGCTAGCCTGCAGGAGACCTGGGGAGGGGCCTGGGGGAGCCCAGGCCCCCGCCCCCTTCTGCAGCCACGTCTCTGTCCTCAAATAAAGTGATGCTGAAATTTGCTGCCTCCCCTGCACCCAGTCACTCGGAACGGAGTGTCATTTATCAGCCCCGTCAAACTCCAACACGGGGGCTTTGCCAGGGCCAGCAATCAGGCTGCTGCGTGCTTGATGCTCAGGCCCGTCCGGTTTATGGAACCTTAGAGCTGGACGTCCTGAGTTCTCATCACCCAGTTGCCTGATTTTGCAGAAGGGAAAACAGGAGCCAGAGGCACCGAGTGAGCCCTGGAGGCTGAGTGTCCAGCTTGCCCCAAACTCCTCCTCGTTGGCCTAAACCTCAATCCTGAGATGCCCGTCTACTTGAAACCAACAAGCAGAGAAGAAAGGGCGACAAAAAGACCCCCTGATGCCCGGAGCACATCTGAGGTGGGTCTCCCAGGGCTTTGTCCCCAAATGGGCAGCTATGCCCCTGTCCCCTCCTTGAGCCTGGGCTGAGGGCGGGGCTTGGAGCCCTTGGGTCTCGGTCTTCAGGCATCTGGAGACATCGGGCATCCCTGGCCCACATTCTGGGGCTCGAGTCCCCAGGGCACAGAATGAGGGAGATGCTAGTCTTTTGGGGCCTGAAAACACCTCGCGCTTCGGAGGGACGGGCTGGCGGAAACAGGAGCCGTATGCTCAGACTGGCACGCAGGAGGCCCCGTGGTCCTGCCCTCTGGGGGCTGGCATTAGCCACATCCTGCCATGTCCCGGCTTTGACCAAATGGCAGAGCCCAGACTCTACCTGCCCCAGGTGTGTGGGAGGTGGGGAGTTACTTCACAAGAAGCCTACTGGAAGCGATCTTACAGCTTTTGCGTCACATGCCTGAGGAGTTGTCTACTACAGGATGGGCATTTGTGTCTCGAGGGAGGAGACACCACAGAGGAGAGGGGATGGTGCCCTGGGAGGCCCACATGAGGGATCTGCCTTGGGCGTGGTGGCTGCCACCTCCGGCTGGTGCACCTGCCATCCTGCCCGCCAAGGCCCGGAGCCTGAGAAGAGGAGCACCCAGCACCACCACCACCGCCCCCCGGCTGACAGGGCACCTCCTGCCCCCTTGGCTGTGGACACCTAGAGGCTCTTATGCCCGGGACGCAGGAACAGCCATTTCTTGGGACAAAGACACCCTCGGAGTGAAAGCCTGGCCGGACAGCATGCGGTGAGGCCATCCAGCTCCACAGCCTGTGGCTCTTCCTGCTTGGGCTCCCGCCTGTCTGTCCCCCAGCACTGTGTGGGTCCCAGCCCCATGTCACCTGCCTCATGCCCAACAATTCCCATCCAAGCGGACCTACTCACAGATTGTCCAGGGCATCTGCTGGCCTGATGGCCAGGTCCCTGAGTTGGAGATGCCAGCTGCACCGCAGGCCAGCTCTGAGCCGTCACCGATTCACACTGCCAGTACGAGTCGATGCCTCTTAAGGCCCTTTTCCATCATGGCCTCTCCCGTAGCTTCTGCTCCAACCCAGCACGACTTAAAGTCTTTGCGATGCTGGGACTTTCCTTGTTGATGTTCTAAGTGGTCATCATGCTGGGGATGCTTCTGGAGTGGACACTGTGTGTGTACACTTCACTGGACCTTCAGGACATGCTGGTGCATGACCGTCTCCATCCCCTTGGATGAGGAAGCAGGGTGATGGGTTGTACCCACGGTCACAGTGCTGGGTGGGCAGTCGGGCTCCAGGGCCTGGTCCCAAAGCCGAAGGAGGACCTTCAGCCCCACGTGGGGTGAGGGGGATGCTGCCCAGAAGCCCCCATGGGCATGAATTCCATCTTTGAAGATGTGCCTTTGCTCTCGACTATGGATAAGGGCCCAGACTACTTGGCACAAGCCACTTGCTACCTTGTACGTTTTTGCCCGCCAGAGATGCAACTGTGTCTTCTGGAGAAGACAGCCCTGCAGGTTAGGACTTGGTCGCCTCGGGGCCGGTAAGGCTTCCTCTTTAATTTAGCAACCTCACTCCAGCACGTGCCTTTCCTGGCTCCTCGTTCAAGCCTCAGCTCCTCAGAGTCTCCTGTGAATCCGGTTCTCTGTCCCCACCCACCGCCATGCAGTGAAGAAGCTCATCTTCGACAAGTGCTCTCTATATTTTATGTCATACTTTTTAACTGTCAAGAAGTGTGCTTTGTTCTGAGCCCCTCTTGTCCTTGCTCCCGGTGTGCAGGGCCCCCGTGGAAGCCTGGGCCCCCCTCGGAGGTGGAATTCAAAGGTACTTCACCTCCAGCTGCCTCAGTCCAGCCTCCATCCTCTGACCGTACTGCTTAAGTGGCATTCATCTCCCCTCATTCCCATCTCCGTGGTGTTGCCAACTGCTCACGCGTAAACAACAGCTTCCAATTGTGTGAATTCCAGTTCACTCACCTTCCCTGCTGAAGTCCTTGCCACTTTGACGGAAAAGAATGTGGTTTCATGCTTTCCATTTTTGACCCTTATTCAATCACGGGGCGACAGGCCTTTCCCAGGCTGTTTGTTGAATGAATGAATGAACGAGTGAATGAATGAGGGGGATCTTGATAGATCAGAAGGTCTAGCTTGGCCCTTGCTTGTGTGGTTCTAAAAAGCTGCAACTCAGCTTCTAGATTGCCGGGTGGCCTTGGGCAGACCATGTCTGCTCTCTGGGCTTCAGCTTCCCCCTCTGTTAACCTCGGGGCCAAGTGGGTGATTCCAGATGCCTCTCCCAGCTCCACGTCTCTGACGGTATTACATATGGTAGAAATTGATTCACAGACAGATCTTTGAACATGCAGACACTCAAGGGCACTAAGTTTAAAAGGAAAAAAATATTAATGATGTGAAATTCACAAACGGAGAGAAAACTCTTCCATCAGCATCAGAGTTACATTTGTCAGAAGCTGCAGAAGCCATAGCTGGTCGGATGGACTCAGCCATCAGCTGATATTTATTCACAGGGTGGGCAAAGCAACAGAGGAAGTCTCCTCTCTGTGGACGTTGACTGCAGAGGCCAGCAAAGGGAAGCTTTCAAGGCTATCGGGCCAGAACCAGAACCTACCAGCTCCTTCTTCCCTGAAAGGGGGCCCCAGCCAGCCTGGACATCTGTCCCTGGCAGGGTCAGCCCTTCCAGCAGTGGACAGGTGGGGAGGGCCCGGAACAATCGGCCACCTGCCCTGCAGATAATTAAAGAGAGAGGAGCTAAGAGTCTGGCATCTCCCCTTGGGTGAGTAATTTGACAGTTTGACAGAGAAGGGAATTTCCCCTGATCCTCAGCCTGGGAAGATGGCTTCCTAATCCTCACCATCTATTCCCATTTCAATGCAGACTGATTTCCAGCTGCAGAGGACACCCGGGGCTCTTTTCTATTGAATTTGCCTCTCAATGATTGGCGACCGCAGGAGACTGGGAGTCAGTCTTTAGCTGTGAGCATGTCAGTGCAGGGGTCTGGTCTCCAGAAAAGCACCCATTCCCACCCCCACCCGCAAACTTCATAATGAAGAGAAGGACGTCCGTACAAATCAGGAGGATCACTGGGCTGGGCACTTAGCATCACCACGGGCGATCAGAAAGGTGTCAGGATGTCTCAGGGATGATGCACAGGAGCTCAGATGAAGGAACTCTCTCCCTGAGAAGCAGGCGGCTTTCTTCTTCAAAGCTCTGGTGTTTCCAAGTCCCCTAGGGAGAGAGGGGAAGTGGGTGGGAGATGAAAATTGGGTTTTGAAGACATGTTAATAAGTCTCTTCTTGGAAGATAGAGAAACGTCCTCCAAGTGATAAGGCTGCTCATGAAAGGGCAGCTTCCCTGTTATCTGCAGCAGCAGAAGGTCCCAGGAGGTCAGGACTAGAGCGCTGGGCACAAGCCCTCACCGAGTCTCTCGGACAAGGAAGCCAAGGCACACACGGCAGGGAAGGAGATGGCCGGTGAGAGTGAGAGCTGGCCAGGTGTCACTGATGTAACGCTTGCCAAGGCACTAATTTGCTGGCGGGACCATTCAGCTGAGGTGTGGACACTTTCTGTGTGTCAACTGAGTATCAGAGCAAGAGGGAGACCAATCCATTCAATCTGTGGAGAGAGGTCAGTGCCAGGAGCTCGGCCAACCTGAATCCCGTAGGTAATCTCCCATGGCTCTGTGTGAGGTTTTGCACAGCCTCGGTTTAACTCCTGATGGCCCAGCTCTCAATGCCAGCCAATGCCCAGCTTGTAATATAGTGAGAAAGAGAAGTGCTGAGACAGACAGGCCAGAGCTAGGTCCTGGTGACCTTGCCACCAGCCAGTTGACCTTGGGACTAATTAGAAGACCTCTCCTCCTCTGGCTCTCTCATCAGTTGCCAAGGGTTACCATCTCTCTGCCAGGAGTGCTGCTGAGATTAACATCTAAGATACTCGCAAAACATTGAGGAACTCCCCACCACTTTCATGAGAAATAAGAAGATGACCCCCGATCACCCCATCACCCCTGCCCCAGATCCAGGGGACAAGAGAGGCTGCAGGGGAGGGACCACAGGATAGCATCCGCCCACAGGTCCTGACCTTGCACCTGATCACACAGGCACAGAGGGACCTGATGTGAGGGGGTCCCGGCTTGTCCCAGAAGTGAGAAGAAGGGGTCTTACCACCCCAGCAGTCTCCTGGCAACAGAGTCAAGCATGGAAGACAGATTCTGCAGACAGCGGCAAAGCCTCCTTACCCAGCCTCTGCAAAATTCTCCCCAAATTCATTTATACATTTGATGTACTTCCCATTAAAATCCCACTAGAACATTTCTACAACTTGACAAAAAGATTCTCGAATTTACCCAGGGGGAAGAAAATAGCTAAGAATGGCCAATAACTATTGCAATAAAGGAGAATAATGAAAAAGAGGGTTTCACATCAAATAATGAGGTTGTATTATTATTCAAAACAATTAAAGCAAGATGGTGGTGAAGCAAGTGTAGACACAGAAAAGAGAATAAAATCTCCAGAAACAGATTTAAGGAAATGCAGAATTTCAAGGGATGAAAATGGCTGATTTCATAAATGGCCAAGAAAATGTGATGTGTAACGATTTGGATATCAACAAGGTCCAAACCCTACCTCATAGCATATTCCAAAATAATCTTAGATGGTTTAAATAGTTTAATAGGAAAAATAAAATCATGAAACTTAGAATAAAATGTAGGATATTGTTTATCTCATCTCAATGTAAAGTAAGCCAGATCTTTAAGGGCAAAAAAAAAAAAAAAGAAGCAAATAAATTTATAACGTTTATATATTAAACAACATAAAGATTAAAAAATTGCTACAAAATTAACATAAACAGAATTCAGTTTTAAAAATAGCAAAAATAAAATGTTGTAACAATATATGACAGTTAATGTCCACAATATACAAAGTGCTCTTAAAAACCAACAAGAAAATAAATAATAACCCAAATTACACTGTGAACAAGGAGGGTGAATTTGTAATTCATCAAAGGAAAAGTAAGAATTACCAAAGAAAACATTCAAAAAATTACCTTCAATGGTAACCAAATGAATTACTTAACACAATGAACTAATTTTTGCATATTTATTTTATTAAAATGGATCACTTACCTCAAATGGAGCTTCTAGAACCGTCATGACAGCAGCCCGTGGAGGACGAATCAAAGGAAAGAGCTGTGGGCATGCCAGAAAGAGCTGCTTGTTACTGACCAACGCTGACTATTACCACTTGATTATGGGATTCACTTATACTAAATAGGTACCGTAATAGTACCTAATAGTACACTCAATTGTAACTGAGCGTCCTTTATTTAATCTGGTAACCCTGCATGTGAGGCAGCTGCTGCTGAGGTCCCCAGTGGGCCCTCCTCTGTCTCCCACAAAGGGGAACAAACCACTTCTGCAGACTCAAGTGTCCAGGGGAGCAAGATCTTTAATTATGTCTCCTGGAGACCACATCCGGGTCCTAAAGTGCCATGCCTCCCCTCCCCAGGCCCAACTGAGGCAGAAATGTTACAGAACTCGGTGTAGATCCTTCACCTGTTTCAGATCCCTGATCACATAGGTGGGCATTTTGCAGCTGGCAGCTCCTACATGCCAGGGACTAATGATTCCCCACCTCCCCAGCCAACCCAAGAGTGGATCCCCAGTGGGATCCTCGTTGCCAGCCAACCCAAGAGCGGTGCCAGTGCCAGAATCCCACCCTCAAATCTGCTTCCTGGGAGGCAGATTCTGTAAACTTAGGGCAATTCACCAGCAGAGAGGAGCGGCTGTGGCTGTCTGCATCCTAATCACAGCAGCTGGGGGCTGGGTGGACATCCCAGTAAAAACAATCTGTGTGGACATCACAGCATTGTCCACAACCGGTGACTTTTCAAGAGTAAAGATAACACAGCCAGAGGACACAGAGCAGACTGGTACACAGGAGGCGGGGTAGTGATGGTGATGACCTTGGTGATGGTGATGGCAGTGATGACCAGGGATGCCGTCATCAGCAGTGATCATCGATGCCACGTTTTATTTTTCTCAAGTGGGACAGGTGTCATGATGATGAACCAATGAACAATATGGGTTTGCAGACTTCTATGCCTATAGAGCTGCACCACGATTTTAACCCTTGGGACATCTTAGCAAACTAAGCAATGACTTCCTGGGTCCTGCTTCCTCAGTGCAAAGGCAAGGGGTTCCTCACTGTGCTGGTTGTTTCTATAGACACTCAGCCCCTCCCCATACTCCCAAGGTCCCCTCGATGTACGCTGGAAGCCACACGTCCTGGTCCTGGACCGTCCTGCTAGCAGGCTTCCAGGACTCTGCCAATGGGAGATACTCAAGTGAGATATGGGAAGCAGACACAGATGCCGTGTTTCCCTCGGGGGAGACAGGTCTGTGGATGGAAGCTGCTGCAGATTCAGGGTGAGCTTCTGTGAATTCGGTCCAGGCGCTAAAGGCAGCTGAGTCACAGGACGTGGCTTCGTTGCGATACGGACACCCCCTGCCTCCCAGTTGCTGTTATACAACAGTTCCTCCTCCTGAACTCCAGACCCCCAGCCCTCTGATGGCTTGAAAAACATCTGATTTCCTGACTTCAACACCCTGCTTGACCCATCTCGAGCAACTTCTGTTTTCCTTACTCAACCCTGACAGATATACTCCCTACAATCCTCCCGATTCCCAAAAACCAATAGCAGCAACTCATCTAAAATGGGTTATAAACTAAGAAGCTTTAGCCAAACACACTATTGCAGTGCCATCAACAATTAAATAAAGTGGACGAAGGTGGCTGGCACTGAACCAGAAGGTCATCCACCATCTGTCAGAGATGGAAATGTCCAACAGGGGGTGGGGAGGGGGGACATGGCCCTCGATGTGTCAACATGAGGTTTTGCCCAAACACAGTTTCTTGAAGAGGAAAGCCTTTCAGAACTGGAGGGGGACTCAGAAAGAATCATTATATTATCGGGTTACACGTGTTACAAACCATCTGATATGGCTACCCTGGATGCAGCCATCACGTCGCTTCTGAATACAGCCACTTAGAATAAATCTGCTCCATCCCAGAATCCCTGCCATGGGATTGGAAATACACAGGTGCCAGGGTCATGATCTGGGAGCAATGGATGAGTGTCGCCATCACTGCCCCAACCTAAGCTTTGTTATAAAACGTAAGCACACGTCTTGCCACCAGGTCAGACAGCCTTAAATTTGAATGTCCCTGGGCTTATGCATAGAGGAAGGGGAGTTCTTGGCCAGCACACATGTTATAATCTGGCTCAGGAGACCTACCACATCCCCAGAGGCACATGGGATATCACGAACCCACTAGGGGCTAGGGCGTCCTCTGGGTCATTCCCCAGGGCCAGGCCTGCTGACCTTGGTGAGATGTTCCTGTCTGGCAAGTGGGCAGAGTTGCCCTGAGGGCCACTTCTGTGCATCCCTAGAAGGGCTGCTTTGTGTAAATGACCACGTTCTACTCCGAGATCAGGAACAGCCAAAGATGCGTCGGAGCCTAAAAGGGGTCCACAAGAAGATTCAGACCCAGGCACAGCATCCAGGCAGCAAGGCCTCTTTCACTCAGGGCACCAAACACCGCAGTGCAGGGACCCAAATTGTACAGTCAGGGCAAAGCCAAGGTCCAGATATGAGGAAGCAGTGGTTTGGTCTCACAGGGTCTGTTGCAGGAGGCATGATGAGACTCTTAATAATTTAACCTCCAGGTAATAAGATATGTGATAGAAAATGTGGACCAAAACCCTGCCTTTAAATAGAGAAGGACATTGCACCTGGGTCAGAGCTAAGACTGGGTGGCCTGAGGGTAGCACAAGCCAAGGATTCGAGACTGGAGAAGGTGAGAAGGGCTGCAGGCAGTGTCTGGGGTCCTTTGTGGACAATCTGTCTCCACTGCGATCCTGTGAGTGGGGGCCTCATCCAGCACCCCCCAGCCAGTGGGATCCAGAGACCACTTGGTGTATATACATAAGCACCCCTGGGAGTCTTTTCGACTGTTGGTTGTGTATCCTCAGAAAAGTCCTGATGCCCTGCTGGAGAGTGGGAGGGGCCCAGAGCGTAAGGTGCCATGCTGAGGACCATATAGTCCCTGGCGCCCACGGATCACAAGCTCCCTGTCCTGCTGGACCCCTCATCTGTGTGCCTGTGGCTCTGGGGGTTTCCCCACCACACATGCAAAGGGGGCGCCAGGAGACCAGGGCAGGGTGGAACCAAAGTCGCTGGTCTATTTGTACTTGCTGTTCTTATTGATTTGACTGGGTCATCTCCTTTGATTACAAGAGTCTCCTGACTGCAGGAACCATGGTATTTTCCTGGCCCTAGGCTTTGAAATTCATTCTGCTAAACACATCACCCAATATCACCATCATCACAATCACAATCATCAGAATCGTCATTACTTTTTACCTTGAATCATTCTGCCTCTGGGCATTCTGTTTCATTCCCGAAAAGACTGACATAGCTGGATGACAAACTCATTGAGAACCTGCTTTTCTCTTAGATTTTAGCGTCAAAACCTGCTACTCCTTTCTCCATACCTAATCAGCCATTAGCCGTCTTGTGGACTCTGCTTTTATAATTCTGGCTTTTCTTTTATAATTATCTCTGTGTTTCTAGCTTTTCTATGTTTTCCACTGCATTCGTTTGTGTATTTATTTTTGTCATGTAGACACTCTGCTTGTTCCATGAAGGATCTGAACACCCACACTTTCTCCACTAGCCCAGGGCTTAATTGGCTCTTGCCCCAACATTGCAATCCTGACTCTCAGACACTCTGGTTCCATTGCCAGTTTCTTGGTCTTCAGATATTGTTTCCTCGCTGGCACAAAGAAAGGAGAAATAATGGCCATCATAAAAAAATCTGCAAACAATAAATGCTGGAGAGGGTGTGGAGAAAAGAGAACCTTCCTACACTATTGGTAGGAATGTAAGTTGGTGCAGTCACTATGGAGAACACTATGGAGGTCCCTTAAAAAACTAAAAATAAAGCTATCATATGATTCAGCAATCCCACTCTTGGGCATATATCCAGAGAAAAACATGGTTCAAAAGGATACATGCACCCCAATGTTCATTGCAGTGCTGTTTACAATAGCCAAGACATGGAAGCCACCTAAATGTCCATCGACAGAGGAATGGATAAAGAAGACGTGGTACATATATACAATGGAATATTACTCAGCCATAAAAAGAAGGAAATAATGCCATTTGCAGCAACATGGATGAACCTGGAGATGATCATACTAAGTGAAGTAAGTCAGACAGAGAAAGACAAGTACCATATGATATCACTTATATGTGGAATCTAAAAGAAATGATACAAATGAACTTATTTATAAAACAGAAACAGACTCAGACTTAGAGAACGAATGTATGGTTACCAGGGGGGAAGGGTGGGCGAGAAGGATAGTTAGGGAGTTTGGGATCGACATGTACACACTGCTATATTTAAAATAAAATGCCTTTCCATAAAAACAAAAAACAAAAAACTACAATGGCTCCTACTGTCCTCGGGGACCAGCGTAGGAGCAGCTGACATCTGAGGTTCTTTGTCATGAGTTGTTTCTACTTTGCACCTCCAGTTTATCTCCCCTTCCACCCGCCCACACTGAGGACATGCACGGTTGTGAAGGGCAGGATGAGTCGGCTGCCCTGGGCATCCTCGGACCTGCGTCCAGCTGCCCCTCTGCAGACAGAGCTCATTCAGAATCCGTTCCTTTTTCAAACACAGCTTGAGATGCTGCACATCCTCACGTGAGAACAACCTTCAGGACCTGCCTGCCCAGATTCAGATCACAGTGTCACCACTTAAGACCTGGGTGATTCAAGTGAATTAATTCTCCTTTCTAAGCTGCGGTTTCCTCATCTGGAAAATAGGACTCACACTAGCACTAATGCTAGAACTGTAGGCTTCAGTGGGCTGCTGTCAAGAAGGAATCTCTTACGGCATCATTGCTGGTCCAAAATGAACATTCAATAAACAGTAGTGGAAGTGGCCTTGGGTTTTGTTGTCAATGAATTCCTAGACCAGCACGGGCAGAATTATTCTCATCTTTCTCCTGACCACCTAAAGCAGACATTGTTGATTTTTTCATATAGTTGCACTATTTACCCTAAACCCTCTACAGCTTTCCTGCAGGTGATGCTCATGTATTATTACATGTCTCTCATCATCTTCCCTTCCAAAACCTCACACGTGTTAGGATGCACAAATTTTAGGAGCCCAGATTATCCATGATGGGGGCCATTCTGCAGATACCAGAGATGACACCGGGATCTGGGTTTCAAGATGTTTGAGGCAAAGTGTCTCAGAATGAAGGTGTTGAGAAAACCTCATTGGGTGGCTGGTGTTTGTCCTCAAGTCCTTCATCTCCACAGGTGACAACGGAAGGAAAACAAACTAATCAAGCTTCTGCAAACATTCCTCTAATCTATCGTATGTTTTATGGTTTCATTAGCTAAGGAGCCAAACTCAACCAGGCAATCATATTTAATTCCTTGCATAATGATTTATAAAGGATGGTTCATGGCTGCCTGCTCATTAGCAGAGTGAGATAGGATTCCCTTCTGATAATGAAGACACATTAGGGCATCTGAAGATGACACAGAGCCCTCAGTGTCCTGTGACGAATAGGAGGGCTACTTACAATGTGTTGTCTTTGCAGATTTCTGTTCTTACTTCAGCCTTTTCCTGGACACCCTTTGGACTTCCATCAGAAGTGGCTTTTCTTGAGTCCTTTGCCTTTATCGGGCTGCAAACAAAGACTTTTCATCACACAGCTGTTGACCTCTTAGAAACACTTTGCACATTTTGAGGGTTTCCACCAAGGAAAAAGTACAACTTGAGGGTACATGTTACATTTTAAGACTTGACCCCTGTCACCTTCGACACCCTCAATGTCAGATTCACCATCATCACTGCCACCATCCCCAGGATTGCCACCCCCACTGTAGCTTTGTCCCCATAACTCAGCTGCCAGAACCATCATGCCTACCACCTCACCCTTCATCCAAGCCATCTTTTGCTTCCCTTACCCCTCCATGCATATAAAAAAACAGAATCATAAAGTCATCCCCACTTTGGTTTTAAAATGCCAGAACAAGAGGGAAATTAGAGACCTAAAGCCAAGATTTCCAAATGTGCCAACACTCCTTTTGCTGGTCTTTCCCTGTGTTCAATCAGAGGCAGCCAACTCACTGGGAAGAAGTAGGGATTTTTTTATAGCTACTTTTTAAAAAAAATTTTAAACTATAGTAAATATCAAAATCTTAAGAAAAATGCCTTTTGGAGTTGTAAAAACTGGCATATTTTAAGTATCAAAAAAAAAAATAACCATATGGATGCTGTTAATTTAGGAAGGAAGACTGATACTATAAAAACTCGTTTTCCTACCAAAAAAAGAGATAAAGTTCACCAACTTATGAGGAGGAGGAAGGAGAGAAACAAATAGGTAGGAAAGGGGCTTAGAAACCTGTGGATCCCTAAGAAAGGGCCAAGATCCCTCCCTTTCTCCTCCACTCCCCAAATCACATGTAACCAAACAGCCTCACATGGGAAGTGCTTTCCTGTGAACCAGGAAGGGTCCCGGCTGGCCCAGAACACAGTCCTGATCTCTCCCTACACAACCATTTGCCAAGAACAGTTTATTCAGCACCAGACTGACCAACCTTTCCAATTTGCCTGGGACTGAGGCTGTCCTCGAACATGGCGTTTTCTGTGCAAAAACCAGGGAAGTCACAGGCAAATTGGGATGCATGGGTCACCCCATAACAGTGCTCACCTCGGGTAAATAGGCCCAGTCATCACAAAGGGAATTGAGCGGAATGCAGACACAGAGAGGATAAGGGGAAAGAGAGAGGGGGCGGGGAGAGCAAAGGGTAGAGGGAGGCTGATCGGGAAAACATGTCACCAACCAGACCAGCACCAGAAGCCTAGAGAACCCTCTCGATGAAACCAGCAGAGAGCTCGACCGGGGCTACAAGACTCCGGAAGTAAGTGGAGAAGCAGCATGAGGAGGTGAACAAGGCATGGCTGGTAGAACTTGGAGAAGGAATTGAAAAGATAAATGATGTCCCTCATCAAACAAACACCACTGTGGGAGCAGTACTTTTAAAAAAGCAAAACACTCCTGGAAAAAGGCACACGTAGGACATGACTAAGAAAACAAAATGAAATAAAACTGAACTGAGCAAAGAATTTAAGATGATTAAAGAGGAAATAATAAATATGAAAAATAAAAAAGATCTGACAGTAGCATAATTGGTGTCCCTAATCAACAGAACCAAACAGAAGAGATATAGACATAATCCAAGAAAATTTTTGCAAAATAAAAGAAAAATTGATTCTATAGTGCAAAGCCTCACCATAGCACAAGAGCAAAGGAAAATAGATGACAATCAACACCAAGAAACAGCCTAGTGACAGTACCAGAGTTTGATAAGCACAAAGAATCCTTTGAACACACAGGAAAACATATCAAGATACTTGTAAGGGAAAACTATTCTAAATAGCCTCAGCCTTCTCCTAAAATGATTCAATCTTAGGAGATAAGGAAACCATGCCTACACAATCTTCAAAGACTTTTTGTTTCCTCAACTAGACTTGCATTCAAATATCTGAGCAAGAGACAAATATTTTTGAATATTCAAAGATTCAAAGAATATAATTCTGGTGAGAAAGGAGAGAAACCACAGCAAAAGGGCTGATGTAAGAATTGATTCTGTTCATTACAGTTTTAAGATCAAAATCAGTGTAGGAATTATGATCATAGAATAGAAGGTAAATATTATCAATCATGACACTATAGAAATAATATTGGGGGACTTCCCTGGTGGCGCAGTGGTTAAGACTCTGCACTCCCAATGCAGGAGGCCTGGGTTCAATCCCTGGTCAGGGAACTAGATCCCACATGCATGCCACAACTAAGAGTTTGCGTGCCACAACTAAGGAGGCCGCCTGCCGCAACTAAGACCTGGCACAACCAAATAAATAAATGAATATTTTTTTAAAAAGAAAGAATATGTGGTATGTACATTCAATGGAATTTTTTTTAAAAAGAAGAAAAAAAAAGAAATAATATTGGGAGGGAACAGAGAGAGAAGCAAGAAAGCAGAAAAAGAAAATTCCAGTGTTTCCATTCCATATTGTTGGAATCCAAAGGTAATATTTAAAACTGATAATGTAAGTAAAAATATATTATTAAAGACATAAAGTAAAAGAACAACCACAAAAGCACCAGGTCCAGACAGTTTCAAGAATGAATTTTTTCACTCTTTAAGGCAGATGATTACAATGCTGCTTAAGCTGTAACAGAGAACACAGAAAGGAAACAAACTTCCAGATTAATTTTATGAAGATGAAATTATAGTGAAACAGAAACATTACAAATAAAATGCAAGAAAGAAGGTATCAGTCTCACTTATGAATGTAATATCAATGGAAAATATGTTAGAAAACTGTTGGAGATTAGGAAACAGAGTCCAGTTAACAAAGAAAACAACCTCACAACATGATGAGGTGGAGTTTATTCCAGGAATTCAGTGATAACTCAATATTCAGAGAGTCAAATAACATAACTCTTCACAGTAATTGATCAAAAAATATATACGATTCATCCCATCCCAAAGATGCTGAAAATTCTTTTAAGTATATTTAATTCCCTTTTTTGGTAGGTTAAACTGTTAATACTTCTTTGCCATGATTTTGTTCCTCTGTACATGTACTGATATGAAAAACAACCTCCAAGACAAATCATTACATGAAAAAAGATACAGAAAAGCTTATGTTTTCATAAGAGAGAGAAACGAATGCAGTGACTCTGTGTGTGTGTGTGTGTGTGTGTGTGTGTGTGTGTGTGTGTGTATGCATAAACTACTTCTGTAATTATAAGAAAGAAACTGGTAGCAATGGGTGCCTTTGTGGGGAGCAAGGGTGAAAGAAAAACCTTTTCCTATATCTTATTAAAACTTTCAAAACATGCACCTTATAGCAAGTTTATTTCTGTAAATAACAGTTTGGCAAAATTGTTGTTACAAAGCAATGGCTCTCAATTGGGTCAATTTTGCACACACCCCTCCGCAGGTGGGGGGGACATCCAGTAATACCTGGTGACAACCAGGGAGGGGTGCTACTGGCATTGAATGGGTGGAGCCCTGGGTTGCTTCTCAACATCCTACAGCACCCATGATAGCCCCTCAGTAGAGATTTGTCCGGCCAGACGTTGCCGTGCCAAGGGCGAGAAGCCGTGGTACAGAAGGGTCACTTCTACCACGGACGTAACTACCAGGCAACCACGAGTTACAGGTCTTACATCAGAAAACCTAAATTCCCTTCTGCTATTTATTAGCTATCTGACCTTGACCTTGGGCAAATCATCCCTCACACAAAGCATCACCTGTGTTTTTCTCACCTTTCTCACCTATGACTGTCAGGCGATGGTGTAGAGACTGAATGATGTAACAGCTGGGAAAGGGCCATGTAGACACTCAGCCACTCTGTCCAGAGAGCTGATTGGAGTAAAGGGAGGAGGGACCAGCCAGATCCGGGTCCCCAAGCCACCACCAGGTTGAAGAGGTGACGAGTGAACAGATCTCAGTGTGTACCTAAGGGATAAGACAGACACAAGGAGGGAGCTTTGGGAGCAAAGGCTGGAGTCCACTTCAAGCAGGGAGGATGCATGCAGACGGGCAAAGCTCAAGCCCCTGGCAACTCCCGGCTCCGATGGCCTCGCGCCGGACCAAGCGCAGCTGACGTTCAGAGCAGAGTCACCAACTCGCTGCCTGTCCTCACGCAGGAAGGACCTCTGACAGCCCACATCAGTCCGCAATGCATGCACACAGACGACACACACGCACTCGTGCTTGCATGTGTGTGCATTGTACATAAATGAAGTTAGGAAATAGTGCTTACCTTTCCTGCATATCGACGCTTCTGTTTTCTACTCTGTTGCATTACTTTATTCGGGACGGGCTGATCACTTTTCAGGGGACCTCACACGACACACGCCGCAGCCATAGGACTAAAACACAGATCAGAGGGCGCCAGTGCCGAGACAGACACCTTCGTGGGCTCCCCGTCTCCCTAAGGGAGAGCCCAGATGCCTTCACACACCGGCCCTCCATGCTCTGACCCTGAGAACCTTCCAGGCCGCCCTGTCTACTCCAATCCTGCATTTGTTTGCAAGCTCGTCACACGACCTGGTTTTGCCCCTGAGTCCCTTGCTGTGTAACACGGTGGAGGAGAATCCGGCCGATAAATTCCCCCTTCACCTTGATGTTCCTTCTTCTTCTGAGATGGAGGAGGACAGCTTCTCGTGGATAAGTCGGCTCAAATGTAGGTTTGTACTCATTAAATGAGTGGCCATGGAAGTATTGCTCTCAAAGTTTACTCTTACACTGATATGTCTCTAAATAGCCTTTAAGCTCCCCACCCCCCAAACAATGTTTCACATTTCAAGATCCAGAAGGAAATAATTCTAGGGTGTGGAAGTCTCTGTCCACAAAGCTTTGATTTGTCACTGTGGTATCGTGATGCTTTGGCACCAATGTCAAGGACATGGAACATGGTTTCCCCAGTCATGAAAACCGGGACAGTAATCCTTCTCTTATCTGTGTCTTGAAGCTGCAGTTATATATGACTTTGAAGCAAGCCTGCAAGGCAGCCACTGATTTGCCTGATCTTTCTGGTGAAAACCCTGCACCTGAGGGAGCTAAAGGGACTTAACTGGGGTGTCAGAGCTGCTTTGGGGTCCTGAGAGTGGACCTCACTGGTAACATTCAGATCTGAGCCTTGCAGCTGAGAGCAGTACCTGAAAGTGTAATATTCAAAGACACTTAACATTAACGTACACTCAATACAGCCAGGCGAGGATATAAAGCCCATCTAGACATCATCTTCATCAGACAGTGAAATTAAATTAGACTTTCCCAATAACCAGCATCAGTAGGCCCATTTGCATTGTGGGTGTGAGAGTAGAAGTCCAGTCATTCAGCAATGCAACTGCTTGCAGAATTTCTGAGCCTGCCTTTGGGCTCAAGTGTGTCTCCATTTCATTTCAGATGCACAAAGTTTCAGCTTTAATGCACACCCAGAAGTCATGCAGTCAAAGCACCCAGGGTCCTCCAGCCTCTGCCCTGGAGTGGGGAGCCCACCAACACCCAGAGGACCCCATTCCTGACTGAGTCTCTCTGGGACCAAACTTTAATCGGGCTCCTCTGAACTCTCTTCTCAGCCAGGCCCTGACTTCCCGGCTTCTGTGTTCATCTGCACATTTTTCAGTTTTAGAAGGAATTCTGCTAAATCAGTTTAGCCAGAACTCTCCACCCTGGATATCTAATCATGTCACCAGCCCCAGTAGGTCCATCACTTGGGGTGCACAGCCAGTGAACCTGCCAAGTACTTTCTATCAAAGCAGAAGTATTTATTACTTGTGACAAGTAAGGAGGCAGTGCAATAGCTCTCAGAGCACCGTCTCCCCAGCAAGATGAGGGAAGTTTTAATTTAAGGGGTGAATGCGTATTCACGAAAAGACCAGTGTGACCTTCCATGTAGAGGTGGAGTTCTAGATGACAAGATGCTCCAACATATGTCACATGTTCAAAAATGACAGCCATCCCCACTCTTGGTGTGGAGGTTTTAGCATTAAAATCAGGCAAAAGTCCCTCTAGGCTGACAAAATCCAGGCACCTAGTTGAGTGAAGTCACAAAGGTCAGCAAAGGTCAGCATCACTGTTCCTCAGGCCCCAGTTGATCTGGTAGTTGAGTGCTCAAGGGGGGGTTGGATCCTGCAAAACAAGTCAAGAATGTGCTTCAGGCTGATCTTCACCTTTGAAACAGAACGGGGAGTCTTCGTGACTGATTTATTATCTTTGCTATAGTTACTTCTCTTGCCTGGTAACACTCATTTTGTAAGAAGATAGGTTAGGGTGTCCCCAGAGAAAGAGAATCAGGAATGGCTTTCTTGACAAAAGAGAACCCATTTTGGCCTAAGCCATTTTGGGATCTAAGCCTGATGGCAATGCTTGCCCTAGAATAAGTCTCTGTAATTAATGATATTAAGGGAAGTGAGGGAATGCAGGAACAAAGGAAAAGCAGTTAAGAAACAATAGTGCAGCCTTGGGGCAGAGTCCTGGTTCCTCAGGGGATACACATAATAATACGTCTTTGCGTTCTTCAGGAACTAAGGCCCCCACCCGGGTGGAGGATGGAAAGATGATATTGACCCTCTTGATTTCAGTCAACGAAAGCTTGGACACTGTGACCTTTGCCCCAGTTCTAAGCTGAATTCTCCTCTGCCCAAGCCCCCTTGCAAATACACATGTACGCTTAGCTTAAAACTTGCCCAATTTTGCCCAGTCTCTCTCCCCCACTTCAGAACCCCATTGTACTAAGCCCCCCACTTTGAATAAAGTCTGCCTTACTATTTTTTAACAAGTATCATGAATAATTTTACTTTAACATTCCACGTAAAGTTAACCCTGAGGATGAAAAATGTTGCCCACCATATTGGTAAACAAAGGATGTTGCAGCCATTAAGCCATCAACCATTACCGCTGCCCCTAATGGTGCCCCCTGAGGGAACTCAGGATGGAAAAGAACAGGATACTGACCCTAGTTAGCTGAGGTGCAGATCAAAGGAATGATTTCAATGAGCCCAGACTCTTGCATCTTCCCATATATAGAAAAGTGCTAAATTCCTTAACTTGAGATGTCTGGTTTTCTTTGATTAACAATAATATTTTGATGTTCCAACTACCTGGTTTTTGTTACAAAAGCTCCTATATATCCTGGCTCCTCCCTTACCTCTTCAGAGCGGTCCCTCGGAGCTTTTTGAGAGGCCATCTTCCAGGCTTCAGTCCTCAGAAAGTCTGCCAAATAAAACATAATTCTCAACTTTTAGCTTGTGCATTTTTTTCAGTTGACAACCCCAAGAGGTAGAAAACCAGTCCCTCCACTGAGACAAAATCCACCTTGGTCTTAATTTGGTCCTTTGAGACCACAGGAGACTGGTCCATCTGCCATAGGACAGCTCTACCCACTTCCAAAGGTCATATCCCTTTCCCTCTTCACCTCTCAGCCCTTCCTGTTTCCACTGACCTAACTTCTAGCTGCCTTCACATAGTTTTCTCTTGATGTGTGGAGGCTGATGGATTTGCTCTCTCCTAGGTGGAGAGATAGCAAGTCAGCCAAGGTGAAGGAACTTCCAAGAGTGATGGTACATCCTTGGGCTGGGGCTGAGGCCGGAAATGAGGGCAGAGCTCTGACAGGGAGTGCAAACTAGGGTCAGAGCATTCTGAGTCAAACCCCCATCTTGTAGCCAAGGTTGGCTCCAGAAGAGGATGAAATCACATTGGGCTCTGTGGTTAAGGTGACTGAAGGACCACAGGACCACAGCCCTCTTCTGGAGATGTCACATCTCTCAAGACTTGGCATCTTTGGGGTGTCAGGCCATCTCAGGTCAACATCACTCTGGAGAGAGTCCCCTTCATAACTCTCTGTCATCACTACTCAACCCCCAGCACCAGACCCCAGGCACCTTCCTTGTAATACTTGTTTTGTCAGTTTAAGTAAATGAATAAAAACTATTTTATTAAAATATCCTAGTGTACCTTACCAGAGGGAGAAGGGGGAAGAGGAAGATATGAAGAAGAAAGAAATGAAAGTGATGACAAAGATAAAGATGAAGAAGAGACAGAGAAGCAGGAGGAGATAAAGGTGATAAAGAAGATGAAGGAGGAGGAGGAATTAATAAAGGAAGAGGAGAAAGTGATGGAATTGATGAAGAAGATGAAGAAGGAAAAGGAGGAAGATGAAGAGGAAGAGGTGATGGAGGTGGGGAAGAAGATGAAGAAGAAGGAAGAGGAGATGAAGAAGATGAGATGAAAGATGGGGAGAAAGAGGAGAAGGATGAAGAAGATGAAGAATTGATGAAGAAGATGAAGAAGGAAGAAGAAGGAGGAAGAGGGGGTAGAGGAGAAAAAGAAGGAGATGGAGGAGGAGGAGGATGGGAATTATTAAGAAAGGGGAAGAATTCCTTTCCAAACGATACTTCTGTGAATCTTCAGACTGCCTCCAACCTTCAAGAATGTGGGGTGACAGTGAGAAGTCAGAACACCACCCTGGACATCCCGAGTGGGCTCTGACAGAGACCAAGGTGGAGATCAGCTACCGCCTTTGTGCCCATTTGGCGAGCAGCCACGCAGCAGCCTCCAGCCGAGACCAACGTCCACCAGAGGATCTGTTGCGCTAAGCCTCTCAGTGCCGAGAGCAGGATGCACTGGGCCCTGCAATATGGACTGAGCTCAAAAGGAAACTGAGCTTCTGTTGATCTTCTCTCTTCAAATAAATGCCCATTATCTACGCATGTGGGAAAGAAACTGAGCTTTTATTTCGCCTGGAAGCCCAGACGCTCAGCTCCAGAGAGGGATTCCCGTGCAACAATCACAGACTTTGTTCATCAAGGAGTCAATTAGTGGCCACTTGACTAAAGGGTAGTTATATCCTAAAGAAGGAGATAATAGTGTTCTCTGGATGCATTGTTGCTTTTTAAAGGGACAATACCCTTTTATCCTCTCCACTGAGCATTTGATAGTCAGTTCTGCGTGGTGCTGGCCCGCTGCTAATTCAATCCAGGGAGGAGGAGGATGAAGACTTGCAGCCTTGAGGGCCCTTCCAGGTGTCACCACCCCTCCATGTCACGGGCGATGGCAGGTGAATACCCAGGAGTGCTGAGGTTGGAGAGAGCACAGCATGAAGGAAAATGCATCTTACAGGGTGCAGAGGGAGGATTTTACAAGCTGTGAGATGCTGTAAATATTCATTCAGCTATACGTTTTCTTGGCCATTGTGCAGAAGACTCAAGAGTGGGACAGAAAGGAATGACCTCTACATGTTCATAAATAATAATAATAATAGCAATGAATAATACTCCTTCCCATTTACTAACACCAATGTTCTAGATGCTCATTGTCCCACTGAGTCCCTAACAACTCTAGAGGAGGATGCAGAGTCCATGATGGAGCGAGCTCACACCTGTGCCCAGGTGGGGCAGAGCACACTGGGCTCAGGACTGGAAACCAGGTCTTTGGGCTGCAAAGCTGATGATCTTTCCAGTGTATCACCTGCCAGCACTCCTCAGTAAAAAGACTAGCTCTCCACCTCTCAGATAAGTATACAGATTCAACCTAGCACTCATGTCAGGAGGCCACCTGCACTGTTCCCAGGTGCCCCCATGCCTCCCTACCTGATGGGGGGCTGGGATCAAGTTGTGGGAGGTGGCAATTTGGGACATAACCCAACGCTCATCCCTTGACCTTCCAGTGGGTCCCAGGCACCATCACACCGTTTTACATCCATAAGTCAATGCCAATTACCCTACAAACTTTTCCAAAATCCACCTCCCCACACCGCCCTAAGCCTCACATTGCTCTCCGTGGGCTGCTGAGTACAGACAGGACTCCACTGCCTGGCATCTAATCTCCCTGCAGATCTCACCTGTATCTTCACATATTCATGCATCCAGCCACCCAAGGAACCGTCATGAACATCGACTTTTCATGAGGCCCTGGCGGGGGGCAGCTCGGGGTGGGAGGAGCAGGACAGGGACAAACACAGACCCCACACTGCAGCCCCATAGCTGTGCCCAGAGAGGAGAGGAGCATCCATGGAGGCTCCCAGAGGACCTGGAGTTTGAGATGGAACTTCCAAAAAGGGGCAGGTGTTGGCCCTGAACAATGGGGTGAGGGCCTTCCCGGCAGAAGGAACAGCTTGGGGTGTGGGTGGGTGTCCATCAGCCCAATCCCAAGCCTTGACTCTGTACACTCACCTTGGGATCTGTTCCATGCAGGACACACAACCCTTCCTGAACCTACTTGTGCCGCAGGAGGACCGTCAGGCTGTGGTCCAGCTGCAGGACAAGACTCTCTCCATTACTGAGGCTGCGTTTCCTCCCTGTGAAATGAGGATCGTCCCATTCGGGGCTGATTGAGGAGCAGAAACAATGCATATAACAAACCCATCAGGGGATATGACACCTAGTGATACTCAATTAACCAGAGGTGTACGGACAGTGACAATTTTCCACCCACCCAGGATCGAGAGAGAACAGCTGAGGTATAGACAAATCTTCAGAAAGCGAAGAGAGACACATAAATGCAAATCTGTAGTATTATTATCACTATCATCATTCTCATCATTCTCAATATCATCATCACCCTCATGGTCAAATATGAGTTCATACATAACAATAATATTTTACATTATCTTTAGTGGAACCGGGAGGAAATTATAACAGTGTTCCTGCTGATAAATTAGTTTCCTTTCCAGAACTCTGTGTTCAACTTACAAGCCATCATGCATTTACTGGTAGAAGCATCTTTAAATATAATCCAGTAAATATCTGTGTCCTCCATGGCTATTAATGGCCAAATTCTGTTTATTAAAGAAAAAAAATGAGACAGAAAAGAAAAAAGGGGGAACTTAAACTAGCAGAGGGACGCTGTGCTCCAGCAAAAGCTTGTTTATAAAATTCAGTGTCTCCCTGAGTCACCTCTGCCCCCAGCACCCTGCACTGGACGGGGCACGTGGCAGGCGCTCGGCGACCATCAGTTAAGTGCACGAGTGAAAACCTCCACAGGAAGAGAGAGTCCTGCCCCACATCTAAACTCTGGTGCCCAGCATAGGGTCTGGCACAATGACGATTTTTAATGAGTGTGTTTAATTCATAAAGCATTCAAGGAAGTGTCACCAGTCCCCACCCTGCCTCTGGTTGGTGTAGATTTCCTATGTGGCCAACTCCACAAACTCACAGGGACAACTTTGGGAACTGTGGAGGGTAAGAGGGTTGGGTTGGGCAGTCACAGGTGAGTCTTCTTTCCCAAACAATAGCAGGTTGGTCATGGCACACAGTCAGGAACAGCCGGAAGGAAGAGAGGCCCAGGGCAAGGGGTGCGAGTGGGGCGTGGAGCTTCCAGGTCTCTCCAGGCGCAGGTTCCTCCCAAGGCCTCGATGGTTCCACCAGCCCAGAAGTTCCCCAAACCCCGTGGTTTAGGGCTTTTATGGAGACCTCATCACATGGGCACGATTGATCAAATCACTGACCTTGGTGATTGACTCAACCTCCAACCCCTCTCCCTTCCCTGGAGGTCAGAGGTTGGAACTGAAAGTTCTCCCCCTCGAATCACATGGTTGTTCCTCCATCAACCAGCCGCCATCCTGAAGCTACGGGACGGGGGGGCACGAGGAGTCACCTCATTTGCATAAACTCAGACGTGGCTGAGGGGGCTCATTATGAAAAGGAAAAGATGCTCCTCGCTGCAGTTTGTTATAGAAGAAAGTTGTTAAGAGTAAATCCTAAGAAAACAAAATTTTCTGTTTCTTTAATTTTGAGCCTGTATGAGTTGATGGCGGTTCACTAAACTAATTGTGATCATTACTTCCTGATGTGTGTAAATCAAATCGTTGTGATGTACATCTTAACCTTATACAGTGCTGTATGTCAATTACATCTCAATAAAACAGGAAGGAAGTAAAATGAAATAATTTGGGGGGAAATAAAAAGATGGTCCTCTCACTGCTATTGCTCAGGAAATTCTAAGGGTTTTAGAGGCTCTGTGCCAGAAACTGGGACAAAGACCAATATAAATATTTTTTATTATATCACAGACACCGGGGTGCCCGGAGACCTGGCCATCTCCACCCTGCCTCCCTCTGGGTCCCCCTCCCCATGTGGGCCAGTTCCTGCCTTCACCCTGTCCTACATAACCGAGCCCAGGTGGGACCCCTGACCCAGCACTACTACCCGCATTTCTGGAACATTCCAGCGTGCAGACTTGGGGGCACCAGGGCTTAGAGAAATCTGGGCTCTAGCTCCGTGTGAGCCAGCACAGCACTCAATCCCACTGCACCTCAAATTCCTGAACCTCAATACCTGTTCCTCAGCGTGCTCTGGGGACCAAAGCTGACATCTCCAGACAGCATTGTTA